>NC_092816.1:99944865-100249032 GCF_023375885.2 Dermacentor andersoni
GTGACGCATTCCCTGACCCCCAAAATTATTGTAATTAATTTCGTTACTTTTTGGGATACTTTTGAGGCACACTCCCAGATCCTGGGGTTGTGACGCAGCAAAAAAACAAGCCGGTCGTAGTGACAGTTAGTTCGGCGTGTACTGAATGTTAGACATGTTTGTGACGCTTTCTATGGCTCCACAGCATATACCTTCTTTCCGTATTCACGCTTGTCGAAGACGCGACAAGCGATTGCCAACACTGCTGCGTGGTGCTTGCGCCAGCAGAATGCGCAATAGACACCACCGAGGAGCTCAAAAACGAAGAACTCAAAAATGTTATCTTCTGAACGACTGAAAACACACTTTGAACCACGCATTTCTCTTGAGAAGAAAGGGGTTTAACCAAGGGGCCCAATTCTTATTAGTCATATCATAAGAAGCCAACAAACACTGACACCAAGGACAACATAGGGGAAATTACTTCTGCTTAATAAATAAAATAAAGAATCGATAAATTAATGGAAATCATAGTGGATCAAAAAACAACTTGCCGCAGGTGGGAACCGAACCCACAACCTTCGCATTTCGCGTTGCGATGCTCTACCAATTGAGCTACCGCGGCGCTGTTTCCCCATCCACTTTCTTGGGTATTTATGTGTCCTAGTAGAACCCTGGGAGTGTTAGCCAGCTCCACCACTCACAGACCTTGGCGCAGGCGTCACGAGAACGTGATCTTTTTGGGTGAAGGAAACTGGTAAATAAACCCACATATGCTGCCTGAAGGCATCAATGTAGCCGGATTCGAGACTCTCGTTATGTAATAAACGAGAAGAAAGGAGGTTAACCGAGGGGCCCGATTTTTATTAGTCATATCATAAGCAAACACTGACACCAAGGACAACATAAGGGAAATTACTTGTGCTTAATAAATGAAATAAAGAAACGATAAATTAATGGAAAATAAACTAGATGAAAAAACAACTTGCCGCAGGTGGGAACCGAACCCACAACCTTCGCATTTCACGTGCGATGCTCAAATGGTAGAGCATCGAACGCGAAATGCGAAGGTTGTCGGTTCGGTTCCCACCTGCGGCAAGTTGTTTTTTCATCCACTTTAATTTTCATTCATTTATCGTTTCTTTATTTCATTTATTAAGCACAAGTAATTTTCCCTATGTTGTCCTTGGTGTCAGTGTTTGGTTGGCTTCTTATGGCATTTCTCTTGAGTGCGAGTAAAAAGCATTCTACGAGCATCTAGCATGGTCTGGCTGAGAGCCTGTGTTGTGTATGTAGCGTACTATCGCCATGTATGTAAAAGCGAATTGCTTTTTTTAGTGATGTCGCCTATTCACCCCTTTCGCACATTTCCCCTTTACAAGCAGTATTCCTATAACGTCTGAATACCAAAATGACACATACTGGTAATTTACTTTTTTTCAGCTGATGTCGTCCGGTGTAGCTTCGTAGGGAACTAGTCTTGCTTACCTGGTGCAACAACGTTGTATAACGTTGTACGAGCAACCATACAGAGCGAAATAAACATTTCCTTATTTACAAGGTGTATTGCGTCTACTTTATGAAGTTGCATGCGGCACAGATCCGACGGTGGCTTGCAAATATCGTTCGCAATCATTTTAACAAAATAAACGATGCCGCACTGAGATTGTGCGCGATTAGGCAGCAGAAGAAAAAAAAAAAAGAATAGCACAGCCGGCTTTGCGTGTGCCAGGAAGCGTTCAAAATGCGGGCGCCCAAAACCGAAACCGGAAGTTAATCCCTTCCGCTTGGTGCGCTACAGTCAATTGGGCCGCTGGGCTCTTTTGGATTGTCCGCTCTCGTTGAATGTCTTTCTTTATGATGTCGCATGCATTCGGTAAGAGTAATATCGATTCACGCCATTTCCGGTGTTTTTCCTTCTTTAGATTCTGACTGTCCACGGCCAATCATCAATGACAGGCAAGGAAACAAGAGCATAGAGAATTGTACGACGACGAGAGTATGATGATGACGGGAGTTTGAATATGACAGGAATTTTGCTAAAGCTTATCTGCACGACAACGGCAACTAACCAGAAGCAGCAGCAGCATCAACATCAGCAGCAGCAGAAACAGCGGCGGGAAATGCGAAAAAAAAGGCAAACAATGTTTTGCTTTAATAACTGGGAATAGGCTCATCAGTAGTACATACGAACCAACTTTCTTTTTGAATCTGTTTTTCATAAGCTACACTTTTTTATCTAAATGATACTTTTGTCAAATCTAAAATATTTTTCCATCCTCCCCCAATAAACCTAGTTTGATCAGTACTAGGGGTAATTCCCTTGCGTCGATCCATTCCGAAACGTTTTCGGCAAGAAAAAAAATTGTTTTAACGACAATAATTCTACAGAAACTTTTCTTTTCCCGGCTTAAAACGCTGGTAGCATCGTTAATAAATTTAGAAATTAAATAGTCCATGTCTTTGGCAGAAGAGAAAACACTCGTGTCATCAGAACAAAGCAAACATTGTGAGTACTCCAGCCACTGCGATACGTCATTTATATACATAAACAATAAAAGAGGACCAAAGACTGACGCTTGCGGGTCACCGGTATTATATTATTTACGGTCGGGATGTAATTTTGGAAATACAGAAAACCTACCGTCTACCAAGATGATAGGTGCGTATTACTTGCAAAGCGGAAATAGTGATACCAATAACCTTAAGTTTTTATGTCAGAAACATCAATTATTTTTTGAAACTTTAGAATGATCTACAAATAATAGATGAACTAGGTTAATGCGGCCACTGTCAATTCTTGTACATTCTTTAGTAAACATAAAGCTAATTGACTATAAAAGCCTCTCCTGAAAGCGAATTGATAAAGCCGCAATATGTTGAACTTTTATAGCTAACTTGCTATGTTTATCGCTAATGCGTCCTCTATTTTCGCTACTAAAAACGATCGAGCGAGGGTAGGACGATAGGACAATAATGTGGGGGCGCATATATAACATATTTAAAAATTGTATTGCTTTCGGCACCACTTGGGCAGCACTTGTCGTTTCCTATTGTCTGCATGACCTAAACGCCTTCCAATTGTATCGTGAAACACAAATTTACAGCAGTACATTTTTAAACGCACGCATGAGGATTTAATTTCGAGAGTAAGTTTGTGGAAGGTGCATTCTATGTAAGTAGAATAGCTCCAGATATGGGGATACTGCTCCACAGTCTAAATTAGGTTGAGTTATCCAAGCAATGTTCGAGTTAAACGAACAAGAAAATTAACAGCAAAATTCTGATAAAATTGGAGCGTTGCTCAATACGTTAGAGCGCTAGTTACACAAAAGCTCAGCACTAACAATATCTTAGAAGGTCTGCTGTTCTCCTAATGAAGATACGAAGTGTAGAACAAATGAACATGCTCTTGAACGTCGTCAGTGCTTCGTCATTGCTATACCATCTTGAACGTTTGCTCTGGTGGGAAGGCTTGCATGGCTATGGTACCGAACATTATGCTTTCTTGCGTGTTTGCTACAAAGAGCCGTATCAGCGGAAATAGAGACGATAAAGCTTAGTTGGTGGAAGCAGTTTATTTTCAAGTAAGAATCCGTACACTTCGCTGATGCCTTGAAGACTGCTTCTCCGTTGCTCTGTACATTGGATTCTTTCAGATGGCCTCGAACAAGAACATTTCTGCAAGAGCAACAAAACATGGACTTAGTGAGAAGGAGAGTTCGAAAGTGGCATTCAAATGAAAAAGTAGTGAAAATGAAGTAGAACTTACACTTCTTCTTGCGGAGGAGGGTGGAGTAGCTGAGAGGAGAGCCAAGGCCGTATCCGTAGTTCAGGCCGTAGCCGAGGAGACCGTGACCGTAACCGTAGCTGCCGACACCGTAGCCGAGGGAGCCAACACCGTAACCGTAGTAGGCTGGGGCAGCGTGAGCAACACCGTAGGTAGCGACGGCTGGGGCAGTGTGGGCGACGTGAGCAACGCCGTAGGTAGCCACCGCTGGGGCAGCGTGGGCAACGTGGGAAACTCCGTAAGTGGCGACGGCTGGGGCAGCGTGAGTAACGGTGGCAACAGCTGGGGCAGCGTGGACAGCGGTCACGGCTGGGGCAGCGGCGTAGCTGGCGACAAGTGGAGCCGACTGGACAACCTTGGTGACAGCTGGGGCAGCGTAAGTGGAGACACGAGTGACGGCTGGAGCGGCGGCGTAGGTCTGGACAAGTGGAGCGGACTGGACCACCCTGGTGACAGCTGGAGCGGCAGCGTAGGTGACAGCTGGGGCGGCAGCAACGACTTGAGCAGAACGGACAACGCTGGTCACGGCTGGGGCAGCAGCATAGGTGGCGACAGCTGGAGCGGCGTGGACAGCGGTAACAGCTGGGGCAGCGTGGACAGCAGTCACAGCTGGAGCAGCGTGGTAGGTGGAAACGGTGCGGGTAACAGCTGGGGCAGCGACGGCGTAGCTAGCGGCTGGAGCGTATCCGTATCCGTAGCCAACGCCATAGCCAGTGAGGCCGGAGTAGCCGACTCCATGGGACAGGCCGTAATGGGAAAGCCCCAGGCCACCATAGCCGAGACCGCCGTAGCCGAGGCTTCCGTAGCCCAGGCCGTAACCGAGGTTGCTAGCGAGGGTGTAACCTCCAGCAACGTGACCAGCAAAGGCGCTGGTGGCCAAGGCGAGGACGATGCAGGCACGCAGCTGAGAGATCGAAAACGGTTACGGCATGTAAAAAAGTGCAGCTAACTGTACCGAAACAGCGCGCATAATTGTTTTTTTTTGTTGTTGCCTCACGGATTAATGTATTTTCATTCATGCTTCCTAATTGGACGAGTAGGTCTATTTCTGCTCTTCATTTAAAGAACTCCTTGCAAACACTGCACTAAGAAGAAACGGAGTTGGGTGTCTCTACAATAGATGAAACGTTGTAACAGCCTTAAGCATTTTCGGTTATTCTTGCAAAAAACAATAAGCTTGAAATCATTTTTACTTGAGACAATTTTGGAGTGTTTGCAGTTTCCACACGAGAGTGAACATTTCATTGTTTACTTACCATGGTGGTGGTCCTAGTCCAATGGAGGAGAAGAAACTTCTGATTTGGGTCTCAGAAGAGTGGCCTTTTATACCCGAGTGCTCACTTCGACAAGAAGGCAGAAGCCGGACTTTTCTAGTGGCGAGGGAATCATATTAAAATTTTTCAATAACAGTTAGCAAGAAAACACCGTGCTCTCGCATTAAGTAAAGGCTTCGCTATTTTTCACTGTCGTTAATCTTTTTTACGTACTATAAAGCCCAAGGGCAAGAGCTATTCTCTTGTTTTTCTTCCATGCTGCTTTCGGATGCAAAGCTTGATTTAAAGAATTTTTTCCACTGGGTCAATACTCAAACATTGAGTAAAACTCTACATTGAATACGGTGATGTGCAATGAAGAGTAAAAGTAGGATGCTTTCATGAGCATTGCATAACCGGATGCCTCTCGAACTGCGGCCGACGTACACGCGATATGCTTTTTTTTATTATTAGACCTGTTTCGACAGGTAGGGCAAGAAATTAGTATTGCTAGAAGTGGGTGGAGGAACGTTGGATCTTTTGCTGTTTAGCGAAAGAAAACAGCCACTCAGAAGAAGCCACACATGCACTGTATTTTCTGCCCTATGCGGCATGGTTCAAGCGTCTCAGTTTCTAATGAGCAGAACCAAATACAAAGAATACACCCTGCAAAGCGGGACAAAAAAATTACAGTATGGGGTTTAACATGTAAAACCACTTTCTGATTATGAGGCACGCCGCAGTGGGGGATTTCTGAAATTTCCAGCACCTGGGGTTCTTGAATGCGCACCTAAATCTAAGTACACGGGTGTTTTCGTATTTCGCCCGCATGTAATGCGGCCGCCACGACCGGGATTCGATCCCGCGACCTCGTGCTCAGCAGCCAAACACCACAGCCACTGAGCAACGACGGCGGATGCAAGGCAGGACCGTGGAATAAAGGAAAATCTCAAACCAGATTTTATCACAACAATTATATGGACATTCCAATCGAATTTTAGTCTACGACGTCGCGTTCCGCATATGTTGAGGTATACGTATGCTATATGCTTATGCATGCGGTAGTCACGGCTATATTGCTACGCCATTGAATAACCAAAGTTACTCGTACCAGGTGCTACGTTCGTGGTTAAATTATTCCTCATTACTTTGAAAATTACAGGTTAAAAACAAATCTCATCAAACAAACCATTAATAGCTCATGCATTTCACCTTATATTTTATCAGATTATTAAATGTTAAAAGGGCAAAACAGTATTAGTGCTTAAACCTGAAAGTGATACAATTTCACTGGCGTGGTTATTTACTGGCAGTTCAGTGGTGCTTCTCCGATGCAATTACTGGACCTATACGGCCGGCTAAAGCATTTTAGTATACTAAGAATTTTTGGCGTAGCCGCGTACGTCGCGGCCGAGATACCCAGACCTGCGTACATTCGGAACACCATCCTCAAAGTTAAATTCCAGCACTAAAACTTGCTATAGCAGTTAATGCCTCGCTCTTTAGAGAAAACTGCCATTTTTCATTTATTCATATCAACACGAATAAGACACGCATTCGCGGAATCAGGCCGTCGTTGTATAGGAGTAGGTTAGGTCCATTGATTGTTTACTTTTCAGTTTATCAACTCCACTGGAAGGTTGAAGTGGTCTACAGCGCCCAATAACTAGTTTCGGAAACCCTTATGACGTCAATGCCCTCTTCTCTTCCTTTCGAGAGGTAGTAGTGATATATTACGTAATCAATTCTTCAGGGTGGCTCGTTTACCTACGTGTGAAGGTGGATGCCAGCAAATCGTCGAAAAATAAAGGAACTGGAGTCGCAAGGAGTAGGGAAGGAGAATTCGGCTGCAAAAATATATGGTTTAGAATTATCCGTTCATTGAATTGTATTGAATTGAATGGAACGTTTGTGTCTCTCGCAAATTCTTATACCGCAAGGAGGCGTTAACTATACGACGCCAGAGCTATTGGGCCAAAGACAGTAAAACCAGAAACAGGACATGCGCTGTCCTCTCAACTACTCTGTTATTGGGAAATACTTCAGCATATTACAAATGAAAAGGGGGCGAGTGAAAATCAGAGGTCACTTCGTTGTTTTGGCAGGTGTTGTCGACAATGACTGCGCGAATAACACGAGCGTTTCGCGAAAGCCTCAGAGTACAGTTTAACATTGCACATGGAACTTTAGGCGCACTTATCGCCGCATCTAATTGGTGCAAGCACCGCCGATGGCACCCTTACTAGAACTTCGCAGGCATTCCAAGAGACGGTGAACATTTTCCGTCCATGAAACGAGTCTGCTTCACTGCCTTTAGCTCTTCGGCTTTTTTTTTATTTGTCCATCGCTTTGAAGCCATAGCTTATTATGTTTTTCGTTTATCAACGTATTTCGTTGCAACGTCATCTGATTGTTTTCTCGCAATATTCCGCCAGTGTGTCCAATAAAGGTAGAATAGTATTTGGAGCGCTCTGGGCTGAGACATCATATTTGTTAGCGTAATTGTAGGAAAGATGTAATATCATTACTCAGTCATTTACGCTGTCGAAACACCTAGTATGTTGGCATATTCACTAATGAGTGCACTGAGGCATTAACGCAGCCGTGAGCCTCAGTGAGCTTGAGTAAGGAGAAGGGAATGAGGAGGGAAGCTCAGTTCATTTAACAAAATATTTGCAAGTGTGGCCGATTGCCGTATAGTTGGGCAGAGCCATTTGGCAGCCACATTTACCGGGAAGTTTGTCTTAAAAAAAAAAAAAAAAACACTTTAAATATTGTGCCATCAGCAAACCATGTTAGGTGCACGTTAAAGATCCCCAGGTGATCGAAATTTCCGGAGTCCTCCACTACGGCGTGCCTCAAAATCAGAAAGTGGTATTGGCACGTAAAACCCCATAATATAATATTAATTTTTTTAGAAAACCATGATTTGAGATAACTCATTCAACGACATATTTTGCAGGGCTATGGCAGAATAATGGACCAATACCACATAACGGGACCGAAGTAAGCTACGCTGAGCGAAAGTTTATTTACTGAATTGTTCCGCATTTTGCTCATAAAGAAATTCGTGCAAATCAGCTTGCAAAACAAATACCAATGTTGGAATGACAAAGCTGTCAGTCGACTAACCAGGAAGCAGCTTTCCTCAAGAATGTACGTACAGTAAGTTGGTCAAGTTGAAATCGGACAAAATGATGTACAATCAACGACGAAAGTTGGCGCACCACGGGATCTCAGAAAACGTTAAATTTCCGAGTAGCCCGTAAGTGTGTTTAGTAAAACTGACCATCAAATTGTTGTTGACGTATACTGGTAGAAGCTGTCAATGCGAATACTAGGCCGCGTAGTGAGGCTCCGCAGTTATTCAACTTGTTCTCTTATGTCGCATTCCTTAAAATTATGCGGCCGAGTGTACGTTGGCTCTATATATGGCTATAGTAAGGATTCCAAGAAATAAATTTGATAAATTTATGTGCAGTCTGCTTTTCCCTTCTGGCGCTGCACCAACTTCCTTATTCTACAAATGTATTTCAGTTGTCCTTCGTTACATGAGAGCGCCTTCTAATCGCAAAGCAGCTCTCACTTATAGGGGATTCACCGAAGGCGCCTATAATTTGTTCAGTGGTCATACGTGAACAGCACTTTGTGTGCACAAATAAATGCAAAGTGGTCTTTAGTTTGAGGCACGTGGTAAAAAAAATTTAATTATTACAATTCCCCCCAACGTGCACATAGGTCTACGGATTCGCTTTCCCACGGCGCAACCCCCCCCCCCCCCCCACCCTCCGAACGCGGCCGCCGCAGCCAAGACTCGAACCACCGCATAGGCTCTACAGCGTTTCCTCAGGCAAGCAATGGCCACGAGTACTGGAAGCGCCATCTAGATTTCAGTGAGCCAACTTGTCGCCGAAATAGGTATGTACTCAGAAAGCGAGATCAGGTGCACGACCATAAGAATAAATAGAATTCTTGTATTTTCAGTATCTTAGGAGAAAATTGAGAAGAAGTTTGACCACCTGATATTCTTTAACTTGAACACATGGGTGCTCTTGCATTTAGCTTCCATCAAAATGCGGCTGTCGCGACAGAGGCAGAACCCGTAAGCGAAATGGCTACCGCGCCACCATCAACCCCGTGTGTGTTAATATCCCTGCCTTCTCGGTTTGCCTCCTTCTCCTTATACTGCGTTAGCGGGACCATTACCACAACTTAAGAGAAAGGAGCGCCACGTATCTTCAAATGCGCAAAGGTGGAAATGTACACAGCTTATCATGCGTAGTGTGTACTGAAGGAAACAATTGTTTACTATGCTGAGTTGACAACCACAACACATTAGATGATTCCTCCATTCTGCTTTCTACAGCGTTTCATAATAGGTTTACAGCAAATATAGCTCAATCCAAATTATCAAAAGACAGTCCACACAGTAGCATGGCCGATAAAAACTTGTTTTCTTAACACACGTCTCAATTAAATAATTACAACGCTGTGGGCAAAATGCAAATGTCTCACTTCTCTTCCTTCTAATACTTTTGCCTTGTCAACTGATAATTGCTACAATACATAGCATTTCGGAACCACATAACGAAACCGAGGGTTTACGAGCGCATGTCATTGCTTTTTGTGTCGAATAAAATTGCGCCTCCAAGAATTGTCGTCCTCCGGCGTCGTCACTCAAGCTGGCTCATTGCGAACGTCAGCAAGCACAGTAAGTAAAATAATTTTAGCAAATGTTTTTTATTGCGATAGCAATTTTTTGTTTTGGTTAAGCACATGCTTGCATGCACGAATGTTGAGCATGTATTAGCTGGAACAGATAGTGTATTTAGGAAAGCGACACCTTGAAATAGCGGACAGAGTATATGACTTTGTGTGAACTTAACTCTTTGGATGAGTAGATTAACGCCCTGTACGTGAATATATGTATTTTTTGCGAATGTCTTATCTCACAGCTCGGTTAGTCATGCTACGGCTTTCGTCATGACGGCCTTGGCAATGGCCTGATTAGCATGGCGTGTTAAAGCAAAGTGCACCGGCCTGCTACCTAGCATGCGCTGGTTTACCCCAGTGAGTAAGACGTTCGGCTTCTGACCTAGGGGTCATACATTCGGAACTCACTACCGCCAACGCTTTTTCTTTCGAATTTATTCTGTTTTTCACAGAATAATTCTTATGGCGATTACAGAGGCGAAGATAAAGCGCATGTGAAAGCTTGCGAGGACAAAGAACGCGCGCATAAGAAACGCTTGTGAGAGCGAGGTTGAGGTAGTGTCTCGGCGATGCCCTCTCCCCTCAAGCAATGCCTGGCGTGTCAGCGCGGCAACAGGCCAGCGCGCCCGCTCTGCTTCGACGAGGTGCGCGTGACAGCCCACCCCAATTTAGGTGCCCTTTCGCTACTACAAGCGGCGGCTCCTTCGCTCAGTGGGTCACTTGATACGTTGGCGGCAATAATTTGTCCAGTTAGGGTATGACCAACCTAGAGCGTGCTGAGCTTCGCATCTGGAGCACATAACGTAAAGCTGTTCCATATTTTTTCTAATCCGTTTCAGCAATCAGCCATCCACGATAGGCCCAAATTCCTTCAGTTGCCACAGTTTCGCCTGCCTTTCACGCGACGCCACGAAAACAGCGAGAATGCCCCATCTGATAGGACGTGTGAGCCCTAATTCTGCGTGCTTAGACCAAACAGAAGAATAATTATTTTTAATTTGTCACCTTTCTCGTCATTAGTCATCCACTATTAGTCAAAAACTTCGCACTGCGCCCACTTCAGCTTTCTCTTAGTCGATGACACAAAACCACGAAAACTCACCACATGAGAGAGAGGTGTGCGTGTTAAAGATGCATTAAGGTGCCGAACAAAACCTGTTTTCTTTTTCTGAAAGCCATCCCGATACGGATACGAGACGTCTACCCGCCGAGCGCTGTTGTACTAGCTACTCGGAGCTGCCAGGGAGCCCGAGTTTGTTTTCGCGTAATAAAGTTTTTACGGGACAATATATCGTTGTCAAAACCTTTTGTAACTTATAAAAAATCGCTCTACCAATTCTTCTTTAAATCGTTTAGGTTTGTAGCTTATTTCTAATGTTCAACTGACATTACTTCAGACACTATTGTATTTTAATATTCCGTAGTAGCGTGACCTGCACTGATCAGCCCTGCTGTGAGTGACCTGTGCTGTTGGTGTTCTACTTTGTTCTTTTAGATTTGTCATCTCCCACTTTCTTTCCTCCTTCGTGCCCTTCCTCCTATATTTCATTTCGTTGTTTTTCTGCTTCTTCCTTTCTGAAGGGCAGGCAGGCGTTTTACCCCTTCCGGTAGCAACTGCCAGCCTGCTCGCTTCCCCTTTCCTGGCATGTGTATCTATGTTTTCAAATCAAATATCAATTATAAATTTTCTCTGACAATTCGCTTTACTGGCAATTTTGACTTTCCGTTGCACGCCGTTGCGATTTTAGGCCAGCCACAGAAATCTAAGCAAGGGTAAGCGGGCCAATTCCTAACATCGGCACCAGATTCGTTATCCAGTTGCCAACTTTTACTGCGCTAGGTCGGCCTCTATGAAATCCTCTCCGTTTCGGTCTGTTCCTCGCCCCTTGCCTGCGAATTAAATTTAAGAAAAGAACCGGTCAATTTAAGCAGTGGTGTTCGCTTTGAAATAAAACAGCAGTGACCTCCTATACACGAGGAGAGCGTTTGACTGGACGGCTCAAAGAACGCTACGGGTCACTGCCAGATGCTTAAGTCGGCGGTTACGTAACTTTGGCGTCCGTAGAGTTGGATAAAAACAAATTGGCATATTTTTATGTTAGAGGGCCCCCGATGCCTGTTAATTCATCTACATAAGAATGCTGCTAGGATAAAACACAGAGCATGTCGAGAAGTAGTTGTGTAAAATGTGCATTTATTGCCTCCGCCCTTTTTATACGTGAGCACTCTTAGGCGACCCACCATGGAAATCTGTCTGGCGGTTTCTTGGTGCAGCCATAGCGCGTGACACGACGTGTTCGACAACCAAAAACAAAAGAGAAAAAATTATGACGGAAGAACGTTGGCGGCGACGAACTTCCAACCTACGACTTCACGCTCAGAAGCCGAGTGTCTGACCCACTGGGCTAAACAACCACTTTTTTTTTTTTTTGCGTTCATGGTATTTATTGCAATAACGTACAACGCAATAACACAATATCCAATTGTGCATAGTTGCAGAATTGTGGTCACAATGACAGTCGCACACAGAAGAGGCATTGCGCATACTTTAGGAGGAAATGCTTGTTCCGCTTTAGAAGGGTAGTAACCATAAGCACCTCGTAAAAATGGAGTACCTGTCCTGTTTAACATCAAGCCCATCATAAACATGTTTTAGGTGCACAGTCATCTTGATAAATTTCACCCTTCTAAGTACAACCGGTTCGGCGTTGCCATCCATCACTCGCGCTTTCTACAAAGCGAATTCAATTCAAATGCAATTCAATTGAAAAGTACAAGTAATTTCTCCTAAACTGTCCTTGCTGAACTTGGTTTTTGACTTTTTTATGATATGACTAATAAAAAGCGGTCCTCGGTTTCCTTTCCTTTCGTTAATTACATAGCGAGACCTCGAATCCGGCAGCATTGATTCCTTGAGGTAGCGTATGTGGGTTTATTAACGAGCTTCCTCCGTCCAAAAAGGTCACGTACACGTGCCGCCTGCGCCAGAAAGGGTGTTCCACATCCGCCGTCAAGGCCGTGAGTGGTGATGCTAGCTGACGCTCACAGCTTTAGTTCTAGCAGGTAAACATAAATACCTCAGAAAGTGAATGGGAAAATGGCACCTCGATAGTTCATTGAGCACCGCACGCGTAATGCAAATGCGTCGGTTCATTCCCCACCTGCGGCGAGTTCTGTTTTCATCCAGTTGATTTTTCATTTTTTATCACTTCTTTAGTTCAATTATTGAGGTACAAGTAATTTTCCCTATGCTGTCCTTGGTGTATTTTTAGGATTCTTATGATATGACTAATGAAAATCGGGCTCTTGGTGTCCTTTCCATTTGTTCAATATGTATTCCAAGTTATACGTCGTACGAGGCTCTACACCCAACGCTTTCACTGAATTCTTGCATCTTTCGTATAGTCTTCAACTTTTGAGCTCACAAGGCGACAGAATAATTTTAGGCCAATTAGCGACAGTACGCAGTCTCAGTTCTGGCACGCCACACCTACCGTAAAGCTCCAACTTCACAAAACCTTGGTCAGACCCAAATTTGAGTATGCGTTCCCCATTTGGGCTCCTGGCTAGGTAACACTAACAAACCTTTTAGAGACCGTGCAGAATCGCAGCCCCTGGTTTGTTCTTTCTGATTATAGCCTGTATTCTGGTGTTTTCTTGATGAATTTAACTCTTCATCTACCTGACCTCGCTCCGCACCATAAGTGTTCTCGATTGTGCCTCTTTCATAAAATGTTTTCCTTCGATCACATAGTTACGGCAGAATTCCTCCATCGGCCATCGTACGTATCACTCCCAAAAAGTTTGTTGTGTACCTCTGTGTACACAAGGGCTACACCTCGTGTGTGCACCTTGCGTTTTCACCTTTTTGTGTACCACACAAAAATTTACTCAACTGCTGCGCATTCTATTAAAATAATTTGATATTATGAAAGACTGCATGCAGTCTCCGAATTTTAGTTCCACCGCAAATTCCCTATTCAGCGACTTCTCAGTTTAGTATATGCCTGATTTTATTTACTGAAGGTTACAAATATGACTAATTAAGTGAAGGCAAACATAATGATGGGTCTCCGCAACGTGATTCTCAGTCCACTCTAATTACACCTAATACGTAAAATCTGGCGTCATTCTTTTTTATTTGCGGAAGCTATGTTACGTTGTGCCGCACGATCCCTCAGAACAAAAAGATGCTTCACCGGCAGAGGTGCGGCTGTCACGGGTGCTGATCACGCCTCATCAATCACTCGAGGCACTTGAATCAGCTTCTCCTGAGTCTTATGGAGAGGCAGTCAGGATCCAGATATTCAGCTTTTCGAGCGCCCAGAAATGACAGCTCACTTCAAGGCAACAATGTCGTCCCTCCTGACCGTCACAAAGTGTCCACTGATCGATGACAGGGTCGTTGTCGAGAACTCCCAGGGAAATCATGGACGGAAGGTTCCCCGTTTGCTAAGTGGTTGCCTCGTATTGTGCCACGTTGGAGGCGCATGGTACGTTGGGCAACCGGAGGTAGTGAACAATTCGGCATTTGTGATTGGCCAGTGCATTCCCTCGACGAGGGAAAGAGGGAAATAAACGGCATAATATGCGGATCTGGACGGCGGGTAGAGGGACGCTTGGACATGCAAGGACTCAAACATGTAGTGTGCTCCGATAAATGGAACCGTGCTTGTAAAACTGAGTCATGTACACATTTTGAATATAATCCTTTTCCTCATCTCTTAAACATCGCTCGGAACCCTTCTTTCTCCCGGCACCTGGCATTACACCATCCATGAAACCTTTGTGACCGCACGGACCCCAAGCTTTCACATCAGTAGCTCGTAGCTTATGGGATCCGTTCGCGTTGGCTACATCGGTGTGGTAAGTGCTACGTGTTTGCTTCTCTTTTAGCCAGACTCGTTAGCGCAGGCAGTCGGTAAGGATGTTCATTGTTATTAGTGGTTTTTCACGTAGACCAACAGTTGAGTATCTCGCGGGCTAAATTAATAGTGGCGAAGAAAGAGGGGGTGCGCTTTGAGAATGGAGAAGTTGCAAAAAAAAATTATGGGGTTTAACGTGCCAAAACCATTTTCTGATGATGAGGCACGCCGTAGTTGAGGACTCCGGAAATTTCGACCACCTGCGGTTCCTTAACGTGCACCTAAATCTAAGCACACGGGTGTTTTCGCACCCCTCGAAATGCGGCCGCCACGGCCGGGATTTGAGCCCGCGACCTCGTGCTGAGCAGCCCAACACCGTAGCCACTGAGAAACCATGGCGGGTGCGAAAAAACATGACATAAAAAACATGCTAAATGGGTCGAGAATTTCATGCTAGATCTCTACTCGTTGAAATTGGAGACGCTACAGAGACCCACGACGCAACACCGCTCCAGCAATGATCACACGTTTGTATGCAGGCTGTCACGTTACCATGCCAGAGCCTCTGACCGTCCACCACAGTGATCACAATCAAATACTGTGCAAGTGAAGAGTCGTCCGTGAAAGTGTGGGTGTTTGCGTATAATCAACTACTACATGATCTACGATAAAGGTCATGCAACTTAACGAAATTTGTCTCCATTAATTTCCATCATTCAGAAAATGCAATCCTAAACAAACAGTCAAATCACACATGCATAGCATCGGGTAGATAGACAGTTCTTGTGTTCGTTGTGTGGTCGTTGGCTTTGAACTTTGATTCAGTTTCCATTAAGCAAAAGCTTCGCGTTGAACAATATTTCATTAAGAAAGGGGCTTCAATGTTTTCGGACTGCCATTCTCAGAATATCGTGCAAAAATTTAGTCAAGAACATAACAGCTCGTATGAGAAAACAAAGTCATTGAATGTGTAGTAATATAGCCCGCATACACTGAATGCATCTCCATGTAGCATAGATGTAAATGACTACATGCACAGCCCCAGATCAAAGGCAAAATTTCGCTTCGACTGTCCATATAGGTGATATCCCAAGAAAAGATGGCTCGAACTGATCTTTCATTTTATTTCTGTGCCTGGCACACAGCACCAGCACCACGTACGACTCTTGTATTATTTGTGTTTCATTCAATTCATTAGAAAGAGGGACGCCTGAACCGTGCCGTATTTTGTTGAAAATACAGAGAAAGCCTCTTACAATCTGAGTGACGGTTTTTCTTCGCTAAGCTGCAAAAGGTCTAACGTCCTTCCACCCATTTCTTGCTCTTGCAACAAGCCCTCTAGTTGCCTCAGTGACGCTTGCAATACTGATTTCTTGCCACACCTGTAAAAATAAGTCGAATAATAAAAAGATAATAAGCATCGGGTGCCTTCGTTCTGCGGAGCAGCAGGCATCCGGTTATGCTGTGTTCATGCAAGCACCCTACTTTTCCTTTTCACTGTCATTTACCGTATTCAAAGCAGAATTTGTACTGAATATCTAATCGAATATTGACCTACCCAAAAGAATTCTTTAAATGAATCCTTGCATACGAATGTTAAACCAGCTTGGAAGAAAAACATAAGAATTTCTCTTGCCCATTTGCAGTAGTGGGAAAAGAAAACGAGCACGAACGCTAGCACCGCGCTTGCCTAACGCGAAAGCACGGTGTTTCTGTGACACATATGAATTAAAAATCAAAAGGAGATCCCCTCGCCACTCGGAATGCACGGCCCTGAATTCTTCTCAACGCAAATAATGGGGTATAAAAGGCCGCTCCTTACAGACACAAATCAGAAGTTTCTTCTCCATCGGACTAGGACCACCACCATGGTAAGTCGCCAAGGAGCTGTTCACGTTCGTGTCCAAACTGCAAGCAGTTCAGCAATTTCTCCAGCAAAAATGATCTAAAGCTTTTTGTAGCTCTCTGCAAGAATAGGCGAAAGTGGCTAAGGCTTCAACGTTTGCTTATACTGTAGAGATACACTACTCAGGACCATCTGACTGCATTGTTTGTCATAAAGATTTTTCACTGTAGGCTTCAAATGGAGCTACTAGTCCAAAATTGACGCATACATTAAAATTCAATGACCGGTCAGGCAACGACAACAAAAAAATCATATGCGGTCTCCTGTGGTGTAGTCAGCTGAACTTTTTTATATGCCGGAACTGTTTTTGATCTCTCAGCTTCGTGCCTGCATCGTCCTCGCCTTGGCCACCAGCGCCGTTGCTGGTCACGTTGCCGGAGGTTACACCCTGGCCAGCAACCTCGGTTACGGACTCGGCTATGGCAACCTTGGCTATGCCGGCCTTGGCTACGGTGGCCTTGGGCTCTCCCATTATGGCCTTTCCCATGGAGTTGGGTATTCCGGCCTGACTGGCTATGGCGTTGGTTACGGACACGGATACGCCCCGGCCGCTAGCTATGCCGTTGCCGCCCCAGCTGTTACCCGCACCGTTTCCACCTACCACGCTGCTCCAGCTGTGACTGCCGTCCACGCTGCTCCAGCGGTGACCGCTGTCCACGCCGCCCCAGCTGTCGCTACCTACGCTGCTGCCCCAGCTGTGACCAGCGTTGTCCGCTCTGCTCAAGTCGTTGCTGCTGCCCCAGCTGTCACCACCTACGCTGCTGCCCCAGCTGTCACCAGGGTGGTCCAGTCCGCTCCAGCTGTCACCTACGCTGCCGCCCCAGCTGTTACCAGGGTGGTCCAGTCCGCTCCACTTGTCCAGACCTATGCTGCCGCCCCAGCCGTAACTCGTGTCGCCACCTATGCTGCTCCCGCAGTGACCAAGGTTGTCCAGTCCGCCCCTCTTGTCCAGAGCTACGCTGCGGTCCCAGCCGTCACCGCTGTCCACGCTGCTCCGGCTTTCGCTGCCGTCCACGCTGCCCCGGCTGTTACCACCGTCGCCCACGCTGCCCCAGCGGTTGCTACTTACGGCGTCGCCCACGCTGCTCCAGCCGTCGCTACCTACAGCGTTGCCCACGCTGCCCCAGCCGTCGCTACCTACGGTGTTGCCCACGCCGCACCAGTCCACTACGGCTACGGCGTTGGCTCCCTGGGCTACGGTGCCGGTCACTACGGTTACGGCCACGGTCTCCTCGGCTACGGCCTGAACTACGGCTACGGTCTTGGCTCTCCTCTGAGCTACGCCAACCTCCTCCGCAAGAAGAAGTGTAAGTTCTAGTATCCTTTCAATTTTTTTCCATTATAATGCCACTTTTGAACTACCCTTTTTCACTAACGTCCCCGTTTTTTTCTTGCAGAAATGCTCTTGTTCTAGGCCATCTAAAAGAATCCCATGTACAGAGCAAAGGAGGAGCAGTTTTCAAGGCATCAATCGAGTGTTCGTATTGTTACTGCAGAATAAACTGCTTCCGCCAACGACGTCTCACCGTCTGTACATCTACTAATACGGCTCCTTGAAGCACATACACAAGAAAAGCATATTATTGCACATCATATCCTTACACGCAGTCCCAGCAGAGCGAATGTTCGAGATGTCATAACAATGACAACGGGCCGAGAACCTCAAAGGATATGTTCGCTTGTTCTGCGGTTTAAACGGTCAGATGTGGAATAACAGTCTTAGAAAGATATTCATGTCCCCGCTATTTTGTGAAACCAGACCGCCGTCGTAGTGTCCAACGCGTTGAGCTTCTCTTCATTTCGCCTTTCATTCACTTTGTGAACTGGAACATTGCTTAGGCAATAATACCGAAACTAATTTTGGATTTCCACGTATGTCCGCCTTTCTGGTTGCTTTATATTTACATAAACTGGTCTTTGCACAAGGAAATGATTACGCTACCCTCCAAATTAATTTTTGTACATACAGTTTAGGTGCGAAAATTCAGTGCGTTCGACGTTGCCTTCCATAATAGAATCTGAAGGTCTTTATGCCATGGAGACAATACCAGACATCAATTGCTGCCCTACGTGTGCCGAAAGTCACACTTTTCAGAAAAGGTTATAGATGCATTCCCTCAAATTATTATTCTATCGGCAGATGGCGATGATATCATTTTTATGAAACCAAACAGAGTAAGCAATAGTAATAAGGTGAGCGAGTGAGCTATCAAAGTTCAATATTTTGTCGCCCAAACAATTCGCTTCCAGGAGGGGGCTTTTCCACTCAAGTAGTTCGAGATTAGCTAAATGATTAAAACATTGACAGTCACTTTAGCACACGCCCAAGAAGGTGACTGGTAAAAGCCTTCGCACTATACGGACACTGCCTAAATGGCTTGACATTCTCATTAGTATGCGTTGTTACGTCCTATTACATCTTTTCTTTTACCTAATGTTGTTGGTTCGAGTGTCTTAACTGATGCTACCTTAATTAAGCGTGCCCTAATTAACTTCGCTCTAATTAACACCAAAGGTAGTTGGTTTTTCTCCGGCCAAAGGTAGTGGGTTAGTGGGCGTCATGAACTCCATAGTAATTTCCAGGGTCCTAATTAACTTCGCCATAATTCCGAAGATTAATCGAAAATTGTGGATTCGAGTCCCTGAATTAAAAGTATTTTAATTAACATTGGCTATTTTTTGCCATCATTAAGGGCGTTCGAGCCAGCTGTCTAGGACGAGGATGAACGCGAGAGGAGCGCACGAGCGCGAGGGGCAGTATGGGAACGCGGACTTGGTGAGAAGCATTGGAGCCAGCTGTACAAAAGACTCCGACCGACGCGCGAGCAGTGACACGAGAGCGTGTCTGCGCGAAGCGAGCTCACTTGACTTTCTTTGCCGCACGCCACGTTTTAAACGTCATCGGATGTTGAGCAAGTGAAGATGTTCACCTTCATAAAAATGACCATTACTGCAGTAAGCCTATTTGGTTCGTTATGTATGGATCTTTTCAACTTATCAAACAATTACTCGTGTTCTTTTACATGGAAAATTACATGTTTTAGCTATCGCTATTTACGCTTTACAACTCATAGGCACATATCTTCCTGGTAGGGTGCAGGTTGTTTGAATTGCCGGAATTAAGTCCGGATTGTAAAAAAAGTAATACCAGTGACTTGCAAAGTTCAATCGTTGGTCCTTTTTCGTTCTTGATATATATATATGCATATATATATATATATATATTTATATATATATATATATATATATATATATATATATATATATATATATATATATATATGTGCGTGTGTGCTAGTCGCAGCTCCTTCAATATTCTCAGCGTCTGCAATGTTCTTATACTGTTTTCATTTTCATTTCTGGGAAAAACATACGCTAATTAATTTCTAAACAGGGATAATACTGACGTTCTAAGCCGGTACCAGAGAAATTCTCCTGCACCGCTGGGATAGAAAACACCACTCAACCTCGACAATAATAGATTTCTATCTCTCTCTGGACCTAATACCGACAAAACATTTTTATTATTTTGCTAGAAAGGTTTCTTGGAATAACGGATTGGTATGAATCAAGGCAACTGAATTACCCATAGTTCTGATAAAACGTCATTCATTGCGGCAGAACTAGATAGGCACTCTATATTCTACACACCTATCAACTTGGTAATAGAAGAGTGTCTTAAGGTATGCGGATTTGAATAAAAGTGGATTTGTTGTTACTACTTTTTGCCACCCTCACCAAATTTTAAAGCGAAACATTCTCGTGTCACTTCCTAGGATTTTATGCAGCTGTTGCTGCCGTCGCCACTGGCGATGGTTTCATCATAATCGTCGTACCACTTTCAAGCCTCGTCGCTCCTGGCCACAATCTATGACGATTGGTGGTGAACGGTCATAACGTAAGGAAACACTGGAAACAGAGAATAAAGCGCGCCCTTGGCGAATGCGTGTGCCCTACTGAAAGCATGATAATCATTGCACCATCATCGTCGTAACAATGTCACCCCCGCTTATAGGGGGCTACAGTTTAGAAGATCGGCCATGGCCGAAATTAGTGCACACAGACATCGGTTATAGCGCCAATAAACACGACGGACATTCTGCTGACAAACACCGGCTGTAATGCGAATAAGGCTGCCCACCGTACCTTGCATGCAAACAAACGTGTGTTATGTTGCGATAGAAAGAGGCAGGGCTTTACACTACTGAGCATGGCGCAAAAGAACACCACATATAAAGAAAATAATTTATCATAGTTTCCCTCTATTATACATGATGCAATAACGAGGGACACAGTGCGATTAAAAGTAGCTCGACGGTGCCGGACACAGAGCAACTACCCGATATAGTGCAAATTAGACCGGCCCGATTGGCCATTGCCGTGAAGCTACTTTCAATGTGGTGCAAACACGCACCAGATATAGTTTAAATTAAGGTGCCCGCGGTGGCAAGTGCAGTATATGAGCGCGGACAGGACCTTTAACAACAAAA
Source organism: Dermacentor andersoni (assembly GCF_023375885.2). Taxonomy (NCBI): domain Eukaryota; kingdom Metazoa; phylum Arthropoda; class Arachnida; order Ixodida; family Ixodidae; genus Dermacentor; species Dermacentor andersoni. The sequence continues at coordinate 99,965,862 of NC_092816.1, forward strand.
GGCAGTCCTTGTGATGCCGGCGTGGTCAATTATTGGATTCATGTCATCGTGATCAAATTTTTGTTGTGAATATATCTTTCTTTCCGAACTTTCCACTATGTCGCTTTCACTGCTTTCTCATATTGTCGTTCTGCCGGCGCCTTTGAGTAGTCGTCACCATTCCTTCCACAACATTCCACCATCGTCAGGCGATTCGCGTGAACGCTTGATCACCACTGAGTTACTGTCGTGCCGTCGTGGTCTTTCCATTGTCATTTTTTCTCGGTAATTCTATTGGCGTTATCATATTATCGTCATGCCTTTCTCAAGGTGCCGTCGCCATTTCATCTCAGCGACTCCCTCCGTCACAACAACGTCGTAATGACACCATTGCCAAACAATATGCATAATTTTAGCGCCAGCGCCGCGCTTTAGTCTCACCATTCTCGTCACACTAGCGATGTCGTCCCAGGGTAAGCGCAGAATTGTCCTCACGCCGTCGCTTTCATACATCGCCGCAACTACAGTGTCGTCATCCCATAGTCGCGATGGAGTCACCGTCACACCATCGTTGTCAAACAACCATCACCGCACCAGGGTCGTCATCTCGTATTAGGCGCACCGTCGTTGTTATACAGGCACCGTCACTCGAGTGTCATCATGCTATGGTGTTCATAAAGTCGTCGTCACTCTATCGTGATCACGCCATCGTTGCCATTCCACTGTTATTATTTCAAGGTCGTCACGCCTTCGTCCTGACACTATCGTTATAATCATGCCCTTGTGGTCGTTCCTTTAGGCCATTTTATCGTAATGATTTTAGTGCAATGATGCCGTTCTCATCATGCTTCGTCATCAATTCATCCGCGTCGTTGCGACGTCATCATATTGGAATCACCCGGCAAGCGCAGGCGTTTCATCGTTGTCACTGCTTTGCCGTCAGTCGTGTCATGTGCATGATTGAGCACATGTTTACGTTGAGCCAGGTGGTTTCCAGTGTAAATATCCATCTTAGTTATGTGGCTTATATATGGTCGCGAAGACGCGACACCGTTCTTCACAAACACTAATGAAAGCTCATCGTAGACCAGTTCTGAAGCGCGTGGGATCTGTAGTTCTTTTATGCATTCGTTTTGAGCCATAAAAGTTACTGCACTTGAGCTTGAGGAAACGCATACCCAACCACTACACTCATTTACACCGTGTTAGAATTAAGTCCATGAATAGCATTACCATCCAGCAGGTTTTCATGCATTGTTTTGTCACTACTAAGGAGTCATAACATGTAACTTAGAAGACTGAGAAGTCTGACATGCTTTCACTTGCTCTTTCATTCTAATATTTATTGAAGTTTCCTTCTTTGTGTCTTAGACTTGTTTATTTTTTAGTTTATTCTCCTGCTCCCATATTTCGCGAATTTCATAAATACTACCCAATAGTACGGTCACCATATTTGGCCCTTGCGCCACTATATATCATCATCATGTATACATAGGATTGTTTGCTTTCGGGTTTTATATATATTTTTTTAAATGGGGGTAAGAATCGGGTACCATTTCTCAAACCGACGATCGCGGAGAGAGCGTTCTCTTTTTTTGTAAGACCAGTCTGAAATACGGGTTCTTTTTGGGTTATATCTATAGATGTACTAAGTAATACAATCAGCCTATTTTATCAGAAGGTATTACGGGCTTCTAAACATTAAAGCGTTAAAGATAGTGTTTGTTTCAAACTTGTAATCGGGGGGGGGGGGGGGGGGGGGACATCAGGACTTCCTAGCAGATACTCTCCGAAATTCGGCCTTTGTTTGAAAAGAAATCAGTAGTAATTACAGTAAACAGCATTGATAACTTCTAAGAAATGAAACATTCTACTCATGGAAAGCTGGTCATCAATTTTTACATACCCTTGCTTACATACATTATCATCTACATGCGCAACATTTCGGTCTCGATTCGAGACCTGTCCGGTCGTTGCACGTATCTCAGCTGGGAGAAAGTTCTTTAGACATCACACCTTCGATTAACTAGGCACAACAATGTTAGGGCAGAATTTACCAGCCTGGGGTAGCGAGCGGTAGATTCATGTAAATACTCAATGAGTGTGAGAGCTGTGTTTGTGTGGCTTGCTTCGAGCATGTACTGGTTGTACTTGTCGTAAAGTGATTTTACAACGTCGGTTACGGATATGAACACAGGTTGGCATTCATCAAATGACTGCCCAACAGACGTTTTGGAAATCGATCCAGGACGACTCCAAACTTCCACAAAGTTAGGTGGATTTCGTCTTTGTCTGAGACGTTCCGTTGAACAGTGCAGTGCCATATTCTGGCGAGTTTCGTGCAGAACTCTTCAGAACATGTTTCTACTAATGTGGTGCTACTCTTGGGCAAGATAGACAAAACATTTGTGGTCTGATCGCTTTTATCGATCATCGTTGAAAGCTCGCTGACAGTCTGCTGCACCTTGACGTTTACCAGGTGGTCAAAGTTGGGCATCAGAAGTCTTCCGCTTTCAAGCGTTTTCTGGGCGTCTAAAAGGGGGCCGAGTGTGTCTCTCATCAGGATTGCCTTCGCATAAACAACTACTTTATCAGGAAGTGTCACTCGAATAGCTTCCGCTTTGCTGCCCTCATCGAGCTTTCAGCAAGATCCGTCAACGAGCGCCACATTCTTATGACAAGCACAAGCGCATTGTAGAAGATTTGCCATCTCCTCTCGACAACTAAAGGTGCCTTCTTAACATCAGGTCCAAACAGGACCTTTGAAAGTCCAAAGAGGACTTTTCAATATAAGCAGTGGTGTTCGTTTTGAAATAAAACAGCAGAGACCTCCTTCAAACGAAGAGAGCTTTTGACTGAAGAGTTCAAACAACGCTACGGGTCACTGCCAGATGCTTAAGTCCACGGTTACTTAACTTTGACGTCCCTAGACCCGGATAAAAAGAGACTTGACTACATTTACGTTATAGGGCCCATGATGCCTGTTACTTTATATACATAAGAATGCTGCTAGAATAACACACAGAACATGTCGATAGGTAGTTGTATAAAATGTGCATTTACTGCTCCCGCCCTATTTATTACGTGGGCACTATTAGGCAACTCACCAAGAAAATCTGTCTGACAGTTTGATGGTCCAACCATAGCCCGTAACACGATCTGTTCCATAACGGAAAAATGTTGGCGGCGGTGAGCTTCGAACCTACGACTCCAGGCTCAGAAGCAGAGCGTCTGACCCACTGGGCTAAATGACCACTTTTTTCTGCGTTCATGGTATTTGTTGCAGTAAAGTACAACCCAATAAGACATTCACCAAATGTGCATACTTACAGAATGGTGGACACAATGACAGTTGCACACAAAAGAGGCACTGCGCATACTTTAGGTGCAAATGCTTGTTCCGCTTTAGAAGGGTAGTAAGCATATATACGCACCTCGTCAAAATGGAGTACCTCTCCTGTTTAGCATGAAGCTCATCATAAACATGTTTTAGGTGTACAGTCATCTGGATAAATTTCACCGTTGCAGGCACAACTGCTTCGGCATTTCCATCCATCATTCACGCTTCCCCCAAAGAGGACTGAGTTCAAATGGAATCAAATAATAAATACAAATGAATTCCCCCTTGCTATCCTTGCTGTCCTTGGTTTTTGACTTCTTTTTATATGACTAATAAAAATCGTGTCCTCAGTTTCCTTAGTTCTCCTTATTACACAGCGATACCTCTAATTCGTCAGCATTCATGCCTTCAGATAGCACCTGTGGGTTTATTACTGAGTTTCCTTTACCCAAAAAGATCACGCACACGTGACGCCTGCGCCAGAAAGGTTGTTCCACATCCGCCGTCAAGGCCACGTGTAGTGGCGCTGGCTAGCGCTCGCAGGCTTAGTTCTAGCAGATAAACAGAAGTACGTCAAAAAGTAGATGGGACAACTTCGCCATGATAGTTCAATTGGTAAGAGCATCGCACGCGTAATGCGAAGACGCCCGTTCGTGCTCCACCTGCGGCCAGCTTTCTTTTTGCACTCCCTTTAATTTTCATTTTTATCCCTTATTTCAATTAATAAGGTGCAAGTAATTTCTCTTATGCTGTCCTTGGTGCCTTACGTTGGCTTCTTATGATATGAATCATAAAAATCGGGCTCTCAGTTTCCTTCTTGCTTGTTCATTGCGTATTCCAAGTTATTCATTGTGCCAGGCTCTACATCAAACGTTCTCACTCCATTATTGCCTATTTCGTAGGGTCTTCAACTTTTGAGCTCTAGAGGTGAGACAAAATTTTTAGGCCTGTTAGTGAGAGCACGCAGTCTCAGTTCTGAGGCGCCACTGCTGCAGTTAAATTCCAATTTCACAAAACCTTAATCAGACCCAATATGAGCATGCCTTCTAAATTTGGACTACTAGCCAGGTAACACTACCAAACCTTTTGGAGCTCATCCAGAATCGCAGCACCTGGTTTGTTCTTTCTCAGTATAGTCAGTATTCTAGTGTCTTCTCAATTAAATTAACTCTTCATCGATCTCACCTCGCTCTGCCCGAAAGGTGTTCTCGACTGTGCCCCTTCCATAAAATATTTTATTTCCATCACATAGTTAGGGAAGAATTGCTCCATCGGCCATCGTACGAACAACTCCCAAAAAGTTTGTGTACCCATATCCTACAAAACTGTACCCAGGCGCAGCGGTGGCGTAGAGGTAGAACACCCGCCTCGCGTGCAAGAGGTCCGTGGTTCGAATCCCGGTGCCGGCAATTTTCCACCGGATTAACAAAAAAAAGAAAAAAAAAATCCGCGTGTTGATAAAATTGCACAAACAGGCCTGGAGTGTGGCCTGATCCCGGTGACCAGAACCGGTAACGCACTCCCTCACCAGAGCAGGATTGGCCACCCTGGTGCAGTACTTGGCCACAACCTCCTATATGAACACAACAATCAAACCCCGGCCCTCAGTCCCCAGCAGCTGCGAAGCTACTGACCACGGCGGCGGTCAGACCTGCGACGCTGCAGAGGGTGCTAAGAATCACTGGCTCCGGACAGGCCGCCATTGGAATATGAACCTGGCAACGTTTAACGCTAGAACGTTATCTAGTGAGGCGAGTCTAGCAGTGCTATTGGAGGAATTAGAGGGCAGTAAATGGGATATAATAGGGCTCAGTGAAGTTAGGAGGCCAAAAGAAGCATATACAGTGCTAAAAAGCGGGCACGTCCTGTGCTACCGCGGCCTAGAGGAAAGAAGAGAACTAGGAGTCGGATTCCTGATTAATAAGAATATAGCTGGTAACATACAGGAACTCTATAGCATTAACGAGAGGGTGGCAGGTCTTGTTGTTAAACTTAATAAGAGGTACAAAATGAAGATTGTACAGGTCTACGCCCCTACATCCAGTCATGATGACCAGGAAGTCGAATGCTTCTATGAAGACGTGGAATCGGCGATGGGTAGAGTGAAAACCAAATACACTATACTAATGGGCGACTTTAATGCCAAGGTAGGCAAGAAGCAGGCTGGAGACAAGGCAGTGGGGGAATATGGCATAGGCACTAGGAATAGCAGGGGGGAGTTATTAGTCGAGTTTGCGGAACAGAATAATATGAGGATAATGAATACTTTCTTCCGCAAGCGGGATAGCCGAAAGTGGACGTGGAGGAGCCCGAACGGCGAGACTAGAAATGAAATAGACCTCATACTCTGCGCTAACCCTGGCATCATACAAGATGTGGACGTGCTCGGCAAGGTGCGCTGCAGTGACCACAGGATGGTAAGAACTCGAATTAGCCTAGACCTGAGGAGGGAACGGAAGAAACTGGTACATAAGAAGCCGATCAATGAGTTAGCGGTAAGAGGGAAAATAGAGGAATTCCAGATCAAGCTACAGAACAGGTATTCGGCTTTAACTCAGGAAGAGGACCTTAGTGTTGAAGCAATGAACGACAATCTTGTGGGCATCATTAAGAAGTGTGCAATGGAAGTCGGTGGTAACTCGATTAGGCAGGATACCAGTAAACTATCGCAGGCGACGAAAGATCTGATCAAGAAACGCCAATGTATGAAAGCCTCTAACCCTACAGCTAGAATAGAACTGGCAGAACTTTCGAAGTTAATCAACAAGCGTAAGACAGCTGACATAAGGAAGTATAATATGGATAGAATTGAACATGCTCTCAGGAATGGCGGAAGCCTAAAAACAGTGAAGAAGAAACTAGGAATTGGCAAGAATCAGATGTATGCGTTAAGAGACAAAGCCGGCAATATCATTACTAATATGGATGAGATAGTTCAAGTGGCTGAGGAGTTCTATAGAGATTTATACAGTACCAATGGCACCCACGACGATAATGGAAGAGAAAATAGTGTAGAGGAATTCGAAGTCCCAAAGGTAACGCCGGAAGAAGTAAAGAAAGCCTTGGGAGAAATGCAAAGGGGGAAGGCAGCTGGGGAGGATCAGGTAACAGCAGATTTGTTGAAGGATGGTGGGCAGATTGTTCTAGAGAAACTGGCCACCCTGTATACGCAATGCCTCATGACGTCGAGCGTACCGGAATCTTGGAAGAACGCTAACATAATCCTAATCCATAAGAAAGGGGACGCCAAAGACTTGAAAAATTATAGACCGATCAGCTTACTGTCCGTTGCCTACAAAATATTTACTAAGGTAATCGCAAATAGAATCAGGAACACCTTAGACTTCTGTCAAGCAAAGGACCAGGCAGGATTCCGTAAAGGCTACTCAACAATAGATCATATTCACACTATCAATCAGGTGATAGAGAAATGTGCGGAATATAACCAACCCTTATATATAGCTTTCATTGATTATGAGAAAGCGTTTGATTCTGTCGAAACCTCAGCAGTCATGGAGGCATTAAGGAATCAGGGTGTAGACGAGCCGTATGTAAAAATACTGAAAAATATCTATAGCGGCTCCACAGCCACCGTAGTCCTCCATAAAGAAAGCAACAAAATCCCAATAAAGAAAGGCGTCAGGCAGGGAGATACGATCTCTCCAATGCTATTCACAGCGTGTTTACAGGAGGTATTCAGAGATCTGGATTGGGAAGAATTGGGGATAAAAATTAATGGAGAATACCTTAATAACTTGCGATTCGCTGATGATATTGCCTTGCTTAGTAACTCAGGGGACCAATTGCAATGCATGCTCACTGACCTGGAGAGGCAAAGCAGAAGAGTGGGTCTAAAAATTAATCTGCAGAAAACTAAAGTAATGTTTAACAGTCTCGGAAGGGAACAGCAGTTTACGATAGGTAGCGAGGCACTGGAAGTGGTAAGAGAATACATCTACTTAGGACAGGTAGTGACTGCTGATCCAGATCATGAGAGTGAAATAACCAGAAGAATAAGAATGGGCTGGGGTGCGTTTGGCAGGCATTCGCAGATCATGAACAGCAGGTTGCCATTATCCCTCAAGAGAAAAGTGTATAATAGCTGTGTCTTACCAGTACTCACGTACGGGGCAGAAACCTGGAGGCTTACGAAAAGGGTTCTACTCAAATTGAGGACGACGCAACGAGCTATGGAAAGAAGAATGATAGGTGTAACGTTAAGGGATAAGAAAAGAGCAGATTGGGTGAGGGAACAAACGCGAGTTAATGACATCTTAGTTGAAATCAAGAAAAAGAAATGGGCATGGGCAGGACATGTAATGAGGAGGGAAGATAACCGATGGTCATTAAGGGTTACGGACTGGATCCCAAGGGAAGGGAAGCGTAGCAGAGGGCGGCAGAAAGTTAGGTGGGCGGATGAGATTAAGAAGTTTGCAGGGACGGCATGGCCGCAATTAGTACATGACCGGGGTTGTTGGAGAAGTATGGGAGAGGCCTTTGCCCTGCAGTGGGCGTAACCAGGCTGATGATGATGATGATGATCCTACAAAACTTTACTCGGCTGCGTCGCATATTTGATGCTGAGAAAGATTGTATACAGTCTCCGAAGTTTAGTTCCACTTTAGATTCACTACTCTATGACTTCTCAGTTTATTATATCCGGGATGGTATTTAGCTGAAGACTAGAAACACGGCTAATTTAGTGAAGGCAAAGATCATGACGGGTCTCCGCAACGTTATTATCCGTCCCCTGTAATTACACGTCATGCGTAAAATTTGGCGTCTTAGCCTCCTTCGTTTTTATTTGCAGAAACTATGTCATGTTGTGCCTGATGATCTCTCAGGACAAAGGATGCTTTATAGGCAGACGTGCGGCTGCCATGGGTGCTCATCAATCCTCATCGATCACTCAAGGTAGCTAGATCAATTTCACCTGAGTTTTATGGACACGCAGTCAGGTTCCCCATCCTCGGCTTTTCGGACACCCAGAAAAGACAGCTCATTTCAAGACAACGTCGCCCCTCCTGACGGTTATGAAGAGGCCACTGATTCATGGCAGGGTCTTTGTCGAGAACTTCCGGGGAAAGCGGTGACGGCGGGATTCCAGTTTGCTACGTGGTTGTCTTGTATTGTGTCACGTTGGAGACACACGGAACGTTGGGGAACGGTAGGAGGTGAACGATTCGGCGTTTGTGATTGGCCAGTGAATTCCCTCGACGAGAGATAGAGGGAAATAAACTCCATAAAAAGCGAATCCGGATGGCTGAATGAGGGACGCTAGGACATGCAAAGAATCTAGGGCGTAGTGTGCTCCGATAGTTGGAGCCGTGTTTGTAAAGCTGAATCATGTACTTCTTTTTTACAGCATGATCCTTTTTTTCATCTCTTAAACGTCGCTCAGAACCCTTCCTTCTCCATTCGCCTGGCACGGCACCATCTATGGAACCTTCGTAGCCGTACGGACACCCGACTTTGACTACAGCTAATACTTTTCTGTTTTTCTGCTGCGTGCCTGTATCACCCTCATTCTGGCCGTCAGCGCCTTCACAGACCATGTTTCCAGTGTCTGCGATGATGTCAGTGACCTCGACTATAACCTGGCTACAGTAGCTTCAGCTACGGTGGCCTTGTAGTATATACCATTACATCCTTTATCATGAAGCTGACTATCTCGACCTCACTCGCTACGGTGTCGGTTACGGACACGGATACGTCCAGCCGCTAGCTACGCCATCGCTCCCAAGCTGTTACCGGAACCGTTTCCACCTATCACGCTGCACCAACGGGGACCGCCGTCCACACTGCTCCAGCTGTGTGAACGATCCAGGCCGCTTCCATCCACGCTGGCCTCGCTGTACCTACCTAGAGTGTTGGCCACTCCTCCACAGCCTACTAGAGCCGCAGTTTTGGCTCCCTCATCTACCATGTAGAGAGCTACCGTTACGGCTATCGTCTTCTCGGCTACGGCCTGAACTACGGCTACGGTCTTGACCCTCCTATGAGCAACGCCACCTTTCTGTGTAAGATGTATAGGTTCTGCTTTTCTGGCAGTATAAATACATTTAATTTGGTGTTGTTCTCGGCCAGTTCACAACACTAACGATCTCATTTTCATGTATTTTCAGAAATTACCGTCTTAGTTCTTGGATCTGATAGAGCAGGCGAGGCAATGAAGCAATGAAGCATCGTATTCCGAGGTTTGGATCCAGTGTATTGATTGTCGCCGCAGAATAAACTGCCTCCGTCAAAGCCGACTAAAAATTAATTACTGCCTCCTGACCTCTTTGTTGAAAGATGTACAAGAAGAATATGAAAAGCGTATCGGCAGTTGTGTTTGATTTGTGAATCCTATTTTTCTTTTAAGTTACCTTCGATATTTCTGACGGGTTCATAATTTGATATAGCCTTTCTTATCTTTCTTGCACAGATGCTGTCGCTATTAATCGATAATGAAAAAGTTTCAAGTCGACACGGCTGGATTGGAGAGCTATAGTGTGTCACTGAAAAATAGCGTGAAGCTAGTTTTTTTGTTGTTGTTCTCCTGACCAATGCAAGACATGAGCTGCATGAAGAGAAAGTCATGACGTTGTAAGTGTCGCTACACTTTTGTGTGTAGCCTTAGTTAGGCAGGGTCGGCTATGGTGTGGTGGACTAGAAGAAGCAGTGTCGCTCTGCTGTGCTCAGTGTCATCAGCTCGAATTACCGTCAGCATCACGGCATCTCTGAAAATCTTATTACACCGAGCTCCTGCAAAAAATTGCAATCATACAGAGCCAGTCGCAGGCCCGCCGCCTAAGTAGGGCGATATTGCAAGCGTCCACTGGGTTTAGAAAGAAACACCTATTTACTCGCCAAAATAACTGTTTGACCACCTCCATGGCACTATATTTCGCTAAGTTCCCACAAAGAACAGTCAGAATCACTCACTAGCCTAAACCATAATACAAAGCTGATGAAGAAAATCATCAAATATGATGAAAAAGAAAGAAAAGCTTGAGCAAGATTTTTCAAATGCTTCAGGTTCCGGAATACTGCAAGAAAAAGCGAATGTTAATGCTGGCTGAAGTATCCGCCACCTGTGGTACAACGCATCGTTCTTTTACCGGTTAGTAAAAAAATACAAACGTTTGTTGAAGCCACCAGAAATAAGTCACCAAATTTCGATTATTCTTCCTACCATGTACTCATTTGGTGTTACTGCACCAGTTTGCCACTGTGGACGCAATTGTCTTTTCAAGAATGTATTTTCGATGCAACCCCATTCTTACCGTCTGCTACTGCATTGCCTCCCGTGGACGCCGAAGTTATTGCACAGAAACCTCAACTGCCATCGTCTGCGGTATGCACGAAATCTCCGCACTAATTGACAGGGTTTACTTGTGCGTAACAGCTGGGCCATTGCCGAATCCGGCGAAAAACTACGCTCAGCCATGATGGCACGAGTTGAATGCCAAGTGGTCATGAAGTCCAAGTTTTCTCTTTCTTCGCCCAATGGTTAGAAAGAAGGTCCACACCAGAAGGTGGCCTGGCGACGACGAAGGCATAACCGATACGACGGATAGGCAAACAAAAGAAGCCCCGTTTGGAGCTTTCTATTTCTATCGCAGTGAAATGCAAGCTAATACAAGGTGAGAGATATGGCGCAAGTAGGAAACATTGTATGGCTTCGATACCGTCTACACGGACAGGCAACGCGCCTTGGTGGTCTAGTATATATGGCGCTCCGTTTCTAAGCATGAGGTTGCGAGCTTGATTCCCGACCGCGACAGCCACGTTCAGGTGGAGCTGAAATGTAAAACGCTGGCGTAGCGTGCAATGCGCACACGCTAAAGAAACCCAGGGGACCAAATTGCCCCAGCAGGGTGTGCTTAATAATCATATCCTTGCTTTTTCACGAAACCCCCCCCCCCCCACAATTTATTTTAGTACACAGACAGGTATCGTTTTTACTATATACATTAAGCGCGATTAGTAAGGGCTTGTTATCGACAACACTTAGGCACGACCTTGTCTAGCATTTGTGGCCAATTATTGTTTGTCAATTCAAGGGCGCCTCACTGGTCCTTTCTGGTGCTTATTTGGCTGTATGAATTACTTCCTGTTTTGTAGGTCGTAACCGCTTGTACTTCTCTTAAAGCCCAATAACCCGATCTGTGCTGCCTTAGTATTAAGCGCTGTTTTTGTATCCGCGGTGCGCTGCACTAACTTTGTAGCTTTTCTTCCGCCCCTCGTTCTGTCCATTCCACTTGTATTCCAGGAGTAATATAATGCATGATGTCACCGCTACCGTCGAGTCGGCCCGTGTACTCTTCTGCCAAATTTACCATGAAAAGCCCTTCGTTTCGCTTTGGACGGCTTGCATTATTCTTCGCATTATGTAAATGTGGCTCTACATCTCGGTGAACTAATGTCAAGGGGCTGCTCTATTGCAACGCCGACAGCACCAGGTGCATGTAGGCTTACGTGGATTAGAATTGAAGGACGCAGTTTTTGTGACATCCATGCTGAGCTGTGCGATAGTGACTACAAGTGGATAGTTCAGACTTGCACCGCTTCAGTAAACTGTCGATTGATAGTGTTTCATGGAAGCTAGTCGACAGAGTGTCACGGGGTTATCCAAGGACTGCAACAGTTCTAAATCTCACGCGACAGTCAGACATATTCTTTTTTGGGGTAGGGTTAAACAAAAGGGACACTTATAGAAACTTACCTGACAAATCTTGACGTCCCCTATACCCAATTAGTTTATATCTTGCCTAAATTTCCTGAATGAGCGCAATGCTTGCTTGTCGCTTAAGACTTTGGTGGCGTTCAATTGTCACACTTTGTGGAACTTTACGCAGAGCACGCAGCTGGACTTATATTTAAGCCCGCACGATGCCTGCAGGGACGCATCCGAGGCACGCAGTATCAGCTGTTTTCGCAGTCACTCAGTGGTTCGTAGCTCTCAAATGACCAGGGAGCTATACCGATCACCTAGATTAATATCTGCTCCTTTTTTGCGCAATATGATGGCTTTTTTGTGCGCAGTAATTACCCACGTTCTCGCCTTCCTTTTTTTAAAACCCATATGCCTTTTTCGCTGACAGTGGCGAAATTCGAACCGACCTGCAAGGAAATTTCTTTTTTCTTTCAGTTTTTGTAACCGGACGCTGCAATATGCGAAACTACATATATAAGTGGTGAAACAAATGGAACATGCAACTAAACATGCAAACAACGGTTCATATGAACTTCACAGGTGACAAAAACAGTACCGAGCACGGCCTACAGCATCAGTGAATCTTGCTTAAGCAGCCTTGCAGAATTCAAGTATTTAAAAATGTATCTTACATGGCCCCTGTTATGGCTCAACCACGTAGGCCATATCAGGGCAAAAGCATGCAGAACGTTGGGTTTCTTTCGACGGTACACCAATCAAGCTCTTTCTGAGCCAAGGTCGTGATCCGTTAGAAAAAACATATGTAAGGTCTATCCTATAATATGACTGTACACTCTAGGATCCTTAAACAGACTTTGAGAAGGACATAATTAAGAAAGTGCAATATCTTGGAGTCCTATACGTTTCAGATATTTATAGCAGACAGCTTAGCATGACTGCTGCAAAGCAGACATCGGGATGGGCGCTGCTCCAAAATGAGAGAAAAATTACGGCTTAAGTTCTTTCACAATATCTATAATTGCAGAACTGGCATAGACCGTGATAGGTACATTCCACGACCTCAATATGTATCCAGCCGTTTGAACCACGTGCACAAATTGCGCGAACGTAAGTGCCTAACTAAACTACTCAGAAATTCATTTTCCCCGCGAATGATAGGTGACTGGAATAGTCTACCATTAGCCGTTGTGCATATTACTGATAATTCCAGCTTCACAGAGGCGATTTGCATGCGTACGCCCGATGGTTTTGCAATGGAAACTAATACTGCCCTCTTACAGGTATGCCATGGTCCAATATGTCTTGTATCCTGCTTCCATTTTCGTTATATATGTATGGATATTCCCGTCGCCCCCCCCCCCCCCCCGCGCTTCCCTCTGTAAAGTCACTTACGCGCTGTGGGTAAGCAACGACGTACGCAACGACGAGGAACCCGGTGTGACGAGGAGCGTGGTGTGACGTCATGTGCCTCCTCAGAGCACGGCCATGGCAAAATCGGAAGTTTGCGGCCAGTAAAGCTTTCGCTTTAAAATATTGCATCCGAGTGTTTTCTATTATTGCGATAGCAATTATATGGACACTCTAGGCGCATTTCTACCGTCGCTGTCATCGCGAGGTTCCTTATGAGTGAAAGCGTGTGAGGGTTAGCCGGCGAACGCGGTTTAATGTCCCGTGTGCGAAAGACGAACGCCGCTTGGATGCGTGCCCTCTCCTCTGGGGTGTGAGGCAGGGGGGTGAGGAGACCGAAGAGGGCCGTTCTTCTCCGGCGGCTACTACGGTGCCTCGATGTCCTCCTCTCGCCCTGCACCGTTCACAGTGGACACTGACGCGGCGTTTACTACAGAGTTTGCCACGCGAGACGCGGACGCCGTAGTAGACGCCTTGGGCGGACGCTGCAGGGACGCGTTGCCGGCGCTCGTGTATCTTGAAAGCGGTCTGCGACGTGGCTGAAGTGCGCTCCCGTGCGGTGCGGGCGTCATCTTCAAAGCCACCCGTGATGTTTGCAGACGGCGCGTAATCCAGGCAACTCTTTATGCGCTGAGCTATCTACGTTTCGAACGCGTTGAAGCGACAGATGCGCGGAGGTCAATTGGCTCGCCGCTGCTTCCGCGATTCCTAACTCAATCGTTTTCACAGACAGTTTCCACTGTCATCGAGCGATGTGTGTTGGAGTTTACCTGTGCGCGCGTGACACCATGTTGGCTAATTTAATTAAAACACGCTCACGGACTACTTGATTTGAATCGTTCACAAAATCAACAACAACAAGGACTGCGCTTTCACTGTGTGTCTGCTTCTATCTACGTCCTCCTTGAGTTCTATCATATTTAATTTAGTTAGTAAACGAATATTACATCTTTATACGGCCGATGAAACTACTATTCTTGCCCCGTACACCTACCTACCAACGTGCTATCGCAGTCAGTGCTTCGCCTTTCGGGCGGAACTGCGATTTTTTGGTCGCAATATCCCTCACTTTGTGGCATCTAGTACGCTGAAGTTTTATCGTCATTTCCAATAGCGACGTTGAAAAGGAAGTTTCAAGGCACCATATACTTCATTGGCACCTTTAGGTGCTGAGAAAGGGTTGCTTGTGCATTTGGAGGCCAGTGGTCCGTGAGTTCCGTATCGCAGGTTTCGCGTCGCATCGAGAGATGGCGCCATGCAGCGTGGCGCCTCCTTCAGGCGCTTTTCTTCTTCTAGCTGAGAAGTACCCTCTGTCTCCCTGGCGTCTTTCGCCGCCAGTCGTGCAGCCTTCAGCCGGTTTTCTTCAAACTGCACAGCATCCATATGTCCTGCTTCCGGTTTAAGTGTCTTTCACCCAGTATTACTGCCGTCATATAATGAACGCTTCCTTGCGTTATACGAATTCGCGAGAGACAAGCACACTTCATTCAACTGAAATCAATGTTGAGATAATTTTAAAGCAAATATTCCTACAGCCAACTTAACCTTTTCACCTCCTCGGCGATGCAAGTTCTTTTATTTTTGTTTAATTTACTGGCACCCACCTCTGCACGTAAGTGAATGAGCCACCATGACAAATCGCTGAATTGATATATCGTTATTGCATCTCCAGAGCAAGAGAACAGGGCAGTGGCGGCATAAGAGTCTCCGAAAATACTTATTGCGCGCTTTCAGTCACTGTATCCATCTAGTCGAATTGATAAACTGGAAAGTAAACAATGAGTGCACTTAACCTACTCCTATACAACGTTAGCTTGATTCCTCGAATGTATGCTATGTTCGCATTGACATGAATAAATGACAATGCGAATATAGCGATGCACTATCAGCCAAGCAACGCTTCCGCAGAGCAGTTCACCCACTGCAATAGCAAAGTTTAGCCTTGCGCTTGTCCGGCAGTGTTTTAACAATACGCTGGTCCACGGACGCGAGATATACGGATACGCCAAGTTTTCTGGCCCTCCCAAAAGCTCTAACCCGCCGTATAGGACATGTAATGACAGCGCTCCAGCGCCACTAGGCTTCCTGTAAAGAGCCGCGCAAGTAGAATGGAATCAGTTTCAGGTTTGAGCACTTTTATTGCTTTGCTCTCATAATATTTATTACGATGAGATGATTTAGGATAAAAGTTGTGAGTAGTGAATGCTGTCTTTCATGACATCTGTTTTAAAGCGAAGCTTTCTATGTCTGACTGATTCGCCCGTGAGCGCTGAACACGAACTGCAGAAAAGGCAATTTACACATCTGTGTAGAACGCTACAGTTTACATTCGCAGTACCACGCCAGCGTCGACTGGCCGGCCGGTCAGCGCATGATAACGGCGCGAAGCGACGAGCTCAGCAAGTGTAGCGCAGGCGCCCAGATTTCACTGCAAGTGCAAGTTGCGTCTGCTAGGCATGGTACCTCGCCTATCGCGATTAGCATAGCTTCGCTGCTTATCGGAGACAGCAAGTGCGCGTGAACACGGACTCGGATCTGGAAAAAACCCAAGGCTCTTTCTTAAAGAAAGATGGTTGAACGCCACGCTATCCAGGCGAACTAAAGCACCCAATGCATTCCTGGCCGTTAACATGGATAGGCCGCACGTGCAGCGCACGGAAGCAGAGACTGCAGTACACTAACGTAAACGCGAGCGCGATTGCGCGTGCAAGGCATATCCCGTGTATCGGCAACGGCATGCAGAAGTCATGTGGGAGACGCTTGTAAAGTTGAGATGCGTAGTAATTTTTTGATCGTCAACGCGTAAATACGACCGAACGCGTCTCGTGTTACGCGGGAACGTTCCTGGCAGAAACTATGAAGATTTCAGAGCCACATATTACGCGGATCCTCGTGTGTGGTGACTTTAAAATCGATGTGGCGAAAAAAAAAAACACGGCAAATGGATCGAAAGTATTATGGTAGATCGCTACTCGTTGAAATTGAAGACACTGCAGAGACCCACGACGCAACATCTCAACGTTCCAGCATTGATCTCACGTTTGTAAGCAGGCTGTGTCACGTTACAATGGCCGAGCCTCTGACCGTCCACCACAGCGATCACAATGCAATACTGCGCAAGTGTAGAGTCGCCGTGAAAGTCTGAGTCTGTGAGCGTAATCAACGGCTGCATGAGCTAAAATAAAGGTTATGCAACTTAACGAAATTTGTCTCCATTCATCTTCACCGTTCAAAAAATGCAATCCTAAAAAAGCAGTCATATCACATATGCACAGTATCGGGTCGCTCAGCATTTCTTGGGTTTGTTGCGTGGTCGTTGGCTTTAGTCTTTGATTCAGTTTCCATTGGGGAAAAGCTTCGTGTTCAACATTATTTCATTATGAACGGGGCTTGGATTTTTTTGGACAGCCATTCTAAAACACAGTCATTGAAAGTGTAGCAATACAGCCCGCCTAAACGGAATACATCTGCATGTAGCATAGATATAAATCACTATATGCGGAGCCCCCGATCGAAGGCAAAATTGCGCTTCGAGTGTCCATATAGTTGATATCCCAAGAAAATATGGCTCGAAATGATCTTTCATCTTATTTGTCTGTCTCGCATACAGCACCAGCACCACGTATGACTCTTTTATTCTGTGTATTTAATTCAATTCATTAGAAAGTGAGACGCCTGAAGTGTGCCGTTATTTGTAGAAAATACTGAGAAAGTCTGTCACAATCTGAGTGACAGTTTTTCTTCGGTAAGCAGCAAAAGCTCTAACATTCCTCCACCCATTTCTTGCTCTTGTCACGAGCCCTCTAGTTGCCTCAAAGTGACGGTTGCAACACTAATTTCTTGGCATAGCCTGTAGAAATAAGTCGAATAATAAAAAGATAATAAGCATCGTGTGTGTTCGTTCCGCGGAGTATCAGGCATCCGGTTATGCTGTGGTCATGCAAGCACCCTACTTTTCCTCTTCACTGCCATTTACGGTATTCAAAGCAGAATTTGTACTGAATATTTTATCGAATACCGACCCACCGAGAAGAATTCTTTAAATGAAGCCTTGCATACGAATGTAAAACCAGCTTGGAAGAAAAAGAAAAGAATAGCTCTTGCCCATTTGCAGCAGTACGAAAAATGAATAACGAGCATGAAGGAATGCACCGGGTTTGCTTAATGCGAAAGCACAGTGTTTCCGTGGCATATATGAATGAAAAGCCAAATTAAATGTCCTCGTCACTCGGAATGCACGGCCCTGAATTCTTCTCAAAGCAAATAATGGGGTATAAAAAGCCGCTCCTCACAGACTGAAATCAGAAGCTTCTTCTCCTCCATCGGACTAGGACCACCACCATGGTAAGCCGCCAATGAGCTGTTCATTTTCGCGTCGAAACTGCAAACACTTCGGCAATTTTTCCAGCAAAAATCATTTCAAGCTCAGTGGCTATGGTGTTGTGCTGCTAAGCACGAGGTCGCGGGATCGAATCCTGGAAACGGCGGCCGCATTTCGATGGGGGGGAATGCGAAAACAGCCGTGTGCTTCGATTTAGGTGCACGTTAACGAACCCCAGGTTATCGAAATTTGCGGATTCCTCCACTACGGCGTGTCTCATAATCAGAACGTGTTCTGGCACGTAAAACCCCATAATTTAATAAATAATTATTAAATTTGCAAGAATACCCGAACATGGTTAGGGTTGTTACAACGTTTCGTTCTACTGTCGAGACTCTCAACCCCATATCTTTTTAGGGCATTGTTTGTAAGGAGTTCTCTAAATGAAGACCATAAATAGTCCTACCCGTCCAATTACGAACCATCTGTTAAAATTACAATAATTCCTGAAGAAACGACGAAAAAGGAGAAAACAATTATGCGTACTATTTTGGTGTAGTTAGCTGCACTTTTTTGTATGCCGAAACTGTTTCTGATCTCTCAGCTTCGTGCCTGCATCGTCCTCGCCTTGGCCACCAGCGCCTTTGCTGGTCACGTTGCCGGAGGTTACACCCTGGCCAGCAACCTCGGTTACGGACTCGGCTATGGCAACCTTGGCTATGCCGGCCTTGGCTACGGGGGCCTTGGGCTCTCCCATTACGGCCTTTCCCATGGAGTTGGGTACTCCGGCCTGACTGGCTATGGCGTTGGTTACGGACACGGATACGCCCCAGCCGCTAGCTACGCCGTCGCCGCCCCAGCTGTTACCCGCACCGTTTCCACCTACCACGCTGCTCCAGCTGTGACTGCCGTCCACGCTGCTCCAGCGGTGACCGCTGTCCACGCCGCCCCAGCTGTCGCTACCTACGCTGCCGCCCCAGCTGTGACCAGCGTTGTGCGCTCTGCTCAGGTCGTTGCTGCTGCCCCAGCTGTCACCACCTACGCTGCTGCCCCAGCTGTCACCAGGGTGGTCCAGTCCGCTCCAGCTGTCACCTATGCTGCCGCCCCAGCTGTTACCAGGGTGGTCCAGTCCGCTCCACTTGTCCAGACCTATGCTGCCGCCCCAGCTGTCACTCGTGTCGCCACCTACACTGCCCCCGCAGTGACCAAGGTTGTCCAGTCCGCCCCTCTTGTCCAGAGCTACGCTGCTGCCCCAGCCGTCACCGCAGTCCACGCTGCTCCAGCTTTTGCTGCCGTCCACGCTGCCCCAGCTGTTACCACCGTTGCCCACGCTGCTCCAGCGGTTGCTACTTACGGCGTCGCCCACGCTGCTCCAGCCGTGGCTACCTACAGCGTTGCCCACGCTGCCCCAGCCGTCGCTACCTACGGTGTTGCCCACGCCGCACCAGTCCACTACGGCTACGGCGTTGGCTCCCTGGGCTACGGTGCCGGTCACTACGGTTACGGCCACGGTCTCCTCGGCTACGGCCTGAACTACGGCTACGGTCTTGGCTCTCCTCTGAGCTACGCCAACCTCCTCCGCAAGAAGAAGTGTAAGTTCTAGTATCTTTTCAATTCTTTTCCATTGTAATGCCACTCGTGAACTATCCTTTTTCACTAACGTCCCTGTTTTTTTTCTTGCAGAAATGCTCTTGTTCTAGGCCATCTAAAAGAATCCCATGTACAGAGCAAAGGAGGAGCAGTTTTCATGGCATCAATCGAGTGCTCGGATTGTTACTGCAGAATAAACTGCTTCCGCCAACTACGTCTCACTGTCTGTACATCTACTAATACGGCTCCTTGAAGCACATACACAAGAAAAGCATATTAATTTATATCATATCCTTACAAGCAGTCCTAGCAGAGCGAATGTTCAAGATGTCATAACAATGACAACGGGCCGAGAACCTCCAAGGATATGTTCGATTGTTCTGCGGTTTGAACGGTCAGTAGTGGAATAACAGTTTTAGAAAGATCTCCATTTCCCTCCTATATTGTGAAACTAGACCGCCATCGTAGCGTCCAACGCGCTGAGCTTTTCTTCACTTCGCCTTTCTTTCGCTTTGTTAACTGGCACATTGCTTAGGCGATCATACCGAAACCAATTTAGCATTTCCACGTATGTCCGCTTTCCTGATTGCTTCATATTTACATGAACTGGTCTTTCTACAAGGAAATGATTAGGCTACCCTCCAAATTCATTTTTTATGCGTACAGTGTAGGTGTGAAAATTTAGTGCGTGTAACGTTGCCTTTTCAAATAGAATCTGAAGGCCCTTATGCCATGGAGACAATACCGGATAAAAATTGCTGCACTACTGGTGCCGCAAGTCATACAAGTTTTCAGAAAAGGTTATGTATGCATTCCCTCAAATTATTATCTTATCGCCCTGTGGCCATGCTATCATATTTATTGAAGCAAACAGAGGAAGCACCAGCAATAAGGTAAGCGAGTTAGCTATCAAAGTTCAATATTTTGTCGCACAGACAATTGGCTTCCAGGTGATGCTTTTCCGCTCAATTAGATCAAAGTTAACTAAATCATAAAAAAAATGTGTTTTTACTTTAGCACACGCCAAAGAAGGTGAAAGTTTTCGTACTATAGAGACATTACCTAAACGGCTTGACATTCTCATTCGAATGCGTTGTTACGTCCTATTACTTGTTTTCCCTCCCCTAATGTTGTTGGTTCGAGTCCCTTAACTGATGCTACCTTAATTAAGCGTGCCCGAATTAACTTCGCTCTAATTAACACCAATGGTAGTCGGTTTATCTCCGGCCAAAGGTAGTGGGTTAGTGGGCGTTATGAACTCTGTAGTAATTATAAGGGCCTTAATTAACTTCGCCATAATTCCAAAGATTAATCGAAAATTGTGGATTCGCGTCTCTTAATTAAAAGTATTTTAATTAACCTTGGCTTTTTTTGCCATGATTAAGGGCATTCGAGCCAGCCGTCGAAGACGAAGCCGAACGCGAGAGCAGTGACATGAGCGCGAGGGGCATTATGGGAACACGGACTTGGTGAGAAGCATTGGAGCCAGCTGTAGAAAAGACTACGACCGACGCCCGAGCAGTGGCATGAGAGCGTGTCTGTGCGAGGCGAGCTCACATGACTTCTTTTCCGCACGCCAAGTTTTAAACACCATGGGAGGATGAGCTAATTAAGAATCTCACCTTAATAAGAATGACTATTACTGCAATAAGCCTATTTGGTTCATTATTTATGGATCTTTTCAATGTATCAAAGAAATATTCATGTTATTTCACATAAAGAAGTACATGTTGTAGCTATCGCTATTTACGCTTTGCAATTCATAGGCACACATTTGCTTTGTAGGGTGCAGGTTGTTTGAATTTCTGGAATTACGTCCAGATTGGAAAACATTAATGCCAGTAACAGCTCCTTATATTGACCAGTAACAGCTCCTTTAATATTCACAGTGGCTGCATTGCTCTGATACTGTTTTCAGTTCTGAGAAAAACAGACTAATTTCTACACAGGCATGCTACTAACGTTACAAGCCGGTGACAGAGAAATGTTCCTGGACCTATTACCGATAAAAACATTTTTATTATTTTACGAGAAATGTTTCTTGCAATCACGCATCGGTATGAATCGAGGAAACGGAATTACCCATCGTTCTGATAAAAGTTCGTTCATTGGGGCACAACTAGATAAAACTTTTAACAAGCGTATTAACTTGGTGATAGAAGAGTGTCTTATGATATGCGGATTTGAATGAAAATGGGTTCGTTTTTAGAACATTTTGCCACCCTCACCAACTTTTAAAACGACACATTTTCGTGTCCCTTCCTTCGAATTTTATGCAGCTGTTGCTGCCGACGCCACTGGCAACGGCGTCATCATCGTCGTCGTACCACTTTCAACCCTCGTCGCTCCTGGCCACAATCTGTGACGATTGACGGTGAAGAGTCATATCGTAAGTAAGCACTGGAAACAGTGAATAAAGTCCGCTTTTGACGAATGCGTGTGTCATACTGAAAGCATGATAGTCATTACACCATCTTTGTCGTACCAATGTTTACCCCGCTTATATGGGGCTACAGTTTAGAAGATCGGCCGTGGCGGGAATTAGTGCAGACAGACATCAGTTATAGCGCGAATGAGCACCACCCATTTACGAGAACGGACATTGTTCAGACAAACACCGGCTATAATGCGAATTAATGCACCCCACGGTACTTGAAATGCAAACAAACGTGGTTTATATTGCGAACGAGGGAGTCAGGGCTGGCCAGTACCGAGCATAGCGCAAACGAACACCACATATAGAGCAAATAATTCATCACAGTTCCTCTCTACCATACATGGTGACATAACGATGGACACAGTGCGATTGAAAGTAGCCCCACGGTACCGGACATAGGGCGAAGACCCGATATAGTGCAAATTAGTGCGGCCCGATTGGCCGGTACTATGGGGTTGCTTTCAATGTGGTGCAAACACGCACCAGATATAGTTTGAATTAAGGTGGCCCGCGGCGGCAATTGATGTATATGAGCGAGGACAGGACCTTTAACAACGAAACGTAGTCATTGTGATGTCGTCGTCGTAATTAATTGGCTACATACCATCGTGATCAATTTTTCGCTGTGAAGTTATTTCCTTTCCGCACGTTCCACTATCTCGCTTTCACTGCCTTGTCATATCATCGTTATGCCGGCATGTTCGAACAGTCGTCATCATTCCTTCAACAAGATTTCACGGATGCTTTCTTGAGTATGGAACACCAACAGGCCCATGATTCAGTACTATTAGAAGTTATTTGATATAACTGGCCATCACCTTTATGCGCCAGCAAGTTCTGTGTGTGTACTAGCTTCTTCAGTGAATGCAATAAGTTCTAATGTACTCGAACTTTGAAGATGTTGAATTTGCACACGCTAGGCTACTTGGGACATCGGATACAGAGCTGCAATAACGTCGCCTTTGCTTCACGCGACGCCTGCGGGTTCGCAATCGACGCACGCAGAACTAGTCGTTGTACCGACCAGCAACTGTTGTTTTTTTCCTTGTAGAAGAAGCAGACAGCTATGAGGACCACCCGTTTTTACATTTTCGTCGTGGTTTAGTCGCTTATACGGCTACTTTCACGCATTTCTAAGCACGTTTCGCCTAGCTTTTCACTTGTATGTTTTATTTTTACTCACATCAAAATTGAAGCTAGTCTGCCGAAGAAAAGATGTTTGCCATTCTTGATCACAATGTTCCCGTTCCAAACCATGAAACGGAAAATGAGAGACCTGTCCGATGCCCGTTTCAAAACAAAGAAGTTGTGTTCGCTAAGCACGTCACGATGTCATGTGGCTAATCAAGTGGTGTCAAAATTTCTACTCCGCCGATGGCCTTCTTCAGGTAACATAAAATTTTATCCAAGGCCATGCTTTTGCTAACAGTATGCACTGGAACCGATTGTGAATCCTGGAACACTTCATAGACATCCTGTTCTTGAGATAAGTGATTACAAAACAAGATGTGCGAGCTTGGTGTCAAAAAAGAGATTTCACTGAATTTCATACATGCATGGAGGTCAGATTGCAAGGGTGACAGCTAGGGCAGAACGCGTAAGCTGCGTTTACATATCATATAACGCCGAAAATATGGAAGGAGCTTAACACTTAAATTACAGCGACCTTATCACGTTGAAAACGATGGGTATCTGGCTCGTCCCAACCAAGAATAGGCAAAATTGTTGTAATGCGCAATTTTAAGCGCGTGTCTTTTGTGTTCTAGAGCACTAGTGATGGCGTAATTATAAGATCGCACAGGAATGGTGCCAGCATTTATTGCACATTATCGGAATCCACTTCTGCGGCGCAGGTTACACCTTTTCGCTAGTGACAATTTAGAGCGCGGCTCTCAAGCGCCTCTTCCTGAGTTGAGCGTTGGAGGAAAGCGCTGGAGGAGGGTAAGGCGAAAGCGTTCGAAGAAAAACGTAGTGCCGCGTAAGACAGGCTCAGCGTTGACGACCGCAACGAGATGGCGCCAGAGTAGCGGACGTCATTTTTTCACCGCTGACACCATCAATAGGGCAAGCGGCGTGCGCGTTTACCAATACGATATATGAAAAAAAAGCGCTGCATGATAAGAGGTCTGTCTGCGGCGGCTGCTGTGAAATGCACCCATGCCTCTCCCACGCGCTGCCTCTCGTAATCTCCTGATTAACGAGGCAGTTGCGGTACACTTCGCTTCGTTTGCAACGTGCCGCACGACACAGATGGTCCGCGCCAGCCAAGATATTGCTTAATAAAAACACGAATACAGCTGCGCTTTAATTTCGCATTAGGGACTATTGTAACCTTAGCAGGAAAAACGTTTGGGCGTGTTGGTGGGATACATACAAACTCGGATACATAGCTCAAGAAAGACACAGGGACAAGCAGGAACACGGGACGAGCGCTCGTCCCGTGTTCCTACTTGTCCCTGTGTCTTTCTTGCGCTATGTATCCCAGTTGGTATTGTAACCGTCAGTGAATGTTTAAGTGCTTCAATCAACAAGCTAAATATGCGATGTTCAGTAGAGCCTCCTTTGCCTATTCTACCCTTAACTCATGAATTTCCATGGAAACATTTTCTGTAAATTACTTCCATAGAAAGAATAATATCATGCAGTTGCTCACTAAAACACAACACTGTGATAAAATTCCTCACGGAAAAAGATACTTTCCACAGCCCCAACTCGTTCATTGAAACATTCATTACCACAAAAGCCCTACTGCACTAAGAGTGAGGAAGCTTCACTTTGCAAAGTTAATTCCTTCTAATTAACGCCTTACATATTGAGCTGTTGCTATTAAACATGTGCGTGGTGTAAAAAATGAACGCGCCGCTCCATAGAGGTTGCTAAGGCCAGCAAGGTACCTGGACTGCAGGAGTTTCTGCAGCCCCTGTGCCTTGGTGCCCTCTGTCGGCTCACGCTGCAGCTCACTGCTCTGGGCCACTGCACCATCTAGATGTGTGACTAGGATGTCCTCTGTCCCTGTATTGCGACGCTAACCTTCAAGAAAAGCCCTTTTGGCGTGGGGCTGAGCATTGTGGTTGCAAGAAGCTCCAACCAAGACCGGTTAAGCAATGCAAAGTGGTTGGAGGTCACCTCGATAACATCAACTACAACCGACCGAATTATCTAAAAACTGCCCAGTGTCCTTGCAGCATGTCCACTTCCGAAGGAAGTTGTAGCTGATAATGGTCCACAGGTCACGGCTGCTGCATTCGGTATAACTTCCTTCGCAAGAATGATGCGCCCGATAGCACAACGCCGTCCTAATCCGGCATCCAATGTAAGTGCTGAGCGACTCGTGCACACCGCAAAGAAAGGTTTGCTTCGATAACTATCTGACGAGCAGAAGGGGTGTGTCAGGAGAAGCTTACGTCATCGTTTAGAGAAGTCTCCTTTCCCGTATAGGAACACACCTATTTTATCCATGGAGAAGACCCCTGCAAAGTTGTTCCTTTAGTGGAAGCCGCGCAACAGTCTTAATTTCCTGCAGCCGAATCTAAAAGACTGTATGTCTGAGCGATTTTGCAAGGCAAACAACACGGTAACTGGAAGGCGAGGTGCCTGGCTCTCCTTGAGGCTGAGTGATCCGTCCTAGTTCAAGATCTTCGACGCAGCGATAAGAAATGGCTCCATGGCTTCGCAAAAGAGCAATGCAATTCTTCAACACCTATGGTCTACAGCCGCTTCATCAGAAGGTTCAAGCGATAAAGCAGGCTCCTCAACCTAAGAATCAAAAGCTCAGTCAAAAATTTATAACAGTGTAACGTGGATGTATATGACTAATATTGGCAAGGGAAAAAACTCAGTGCCCTTCCACTCTGTGTATGTGGGCCCCTTAATGGCCAACTGGACCTCCGCCGCGGGTCGGCCCGACATTGCCCTATCTTCGGGATCGGTCCGCATATCGGGAGTCCTTGACGCCTTCTACACCTCCACCGCGGGTCGGCCCGGCATTGCCCTATCTTCGCGATAGGCCCACGTATGGGGAGTGCTTAAAGCCTGCCTCACGTCCGCCGCGGGTCGGCCCGGCACTGCCCTATCTTCGCGATCGGCCCACGTATGGGGAGTGCTTAACACCTGCTTCACCGCCACCGCGGGTCGGCCCGGCATTGCCCTATCTTCGGGATCGGGCCACGTATGGGGAGTCCTTAACGCCTTCTATACCTCCACCGTGGGTCGGCCCGACATTGCCCTACCTTCGCGATCGGCCCGCGTATGGAGAGTGCTTAAAGGGATACAGAATAAAAATCCAAGAATATAGAGAAAGCCCCACAACTGCATTTCTAAGACACGATTGCTATAGTATATAGTCATTATTCGGGTTACTTCTGAGCTGATGGCTTTATTTTTGACGCTCTATGAGCGGCCACCGCGTCACTCGGAAAGCCTTCCCGACAACAAGCCGGGGGATCTGACGTCACAGCTACCGTCAGAATCCGCGGCGCGAACTGACCGGCTGCGCAGTTTTGTTTTCCTCGCGTTGCGCAGTGCAAAATACAATGTTCTAGTGAGAGTGATAGCATCAGCGGCGATTATGACTCCGACTTGGATGAGCGGCCTACTGAACGACTACGAAAGATAAAGGCGTATGCCTACGATCTGTCGGCGTTGTCAAGCAAAATTGACGACGACCCGCCGCAGCCGTCCCCCTCCGCCGTGCCGAGGGAGTCTGGACCTGCAACGTGGTGTTTATTTACACTGTGCATTGCATGTACACGCGTTCACCTCGAGAGATCAGGGGGGCATCATAAAGATATAAACGTGGTTCCTGCGGCTCGGATCGCAAGCTCGCACCTGTCACGAATGAGTTAGCGATATGCGCACGCCTCACTGACAGTGTTGCATCGGTGGCGGTGCGCCCAGCGTGATTCAGACACGCAAACGCTTTGCCATGTTTGGTTTCAACAGCGCGAGGACGCTTATACCTCAGGCTATGCAATGTCAGGCGACGTAAGGAAATTACTCTGCGTTCTGCGCAAAGCGGCTTGCTCCGCCCGCTTGATTGTATGTTATGGGTAGCTGCTAGCGCGTAAAACATGAAAGCTGCCAATGCACAATACAGGTGCCGTGAGTAAACACTGCAAAACAAAAGAACAACGTATAGATCGTTGAAGATATTGACGCGTGTAGACCTCCCTACACCTACGCCATCGTCGCAGGTGCGGCCGGCGGCGTGAGCTTAACAGTCGGCTGCCGACACTCGCGCGGCAGGTGCTTGATGTGCGGAAGTAGCTGGTATTGAGAACATATGCGATGAAGCAACGGGTGAGGATTGTAGCCAGGCATGTGCAATGACTGAAATGCGCCTCTGTAAACAGGGAGCGTCTTGTTATCCACGGAGTGAACGAGTACATGCGCAGCGGTTTGAGCGTCCCGTTGTACCATCGCAGCCGCGCGCTCCTTCCCTTGGTGCAAACGAGATGGCGCCACAAGTCTCATGTCAGCGAATTTTTTTTGCGTCAGCCGTCGCTTCAGACGATGTGGATTTCGATTCATTCTGGCTGAATTGGCCAAACATTTGGCTCCTAACGTCGTATAAACAGCAAATTACTGTCAAACGGCACCTGTGCGCAAAACTAGAGTGTGGACAAGCCAGCGGTTTACGGGAGAAGCATTCATCAGAGGCACGCGACAAAAAGACTACCGCTGCCTGCCGTTTTCATACGCTCAGCAGACCCTCGGCATTCTGCGGCGTTGACACGGCTGCTCCACATACCAGCCCAAAAAACCACGAGGTGAAAGACAAAGTTTTCGAACAGCTCACACGAGGAAGCGGTGCGAATAGGACGGTCGAACAAAGAAAGCGCGTCGCTGCAAGCGTTAACTCGCCGCTTCGCGCGCTCAGTGTGGACGATCGCTCACAAGGGGCCTCGAGGTGTGTAAGCGTGACGCGATATCCGGTTTTGCCGGAGCTTTCGGAGAAGGCCGGTAGGTGCTGTGATTGGAGAAATATTCCCTAAAAGAATTACTTTTCGCTCACTTCTCCTCAGAAAGAGTGTTGTTTTGGTCGCTATTGGTGCGACAGCTATCACTGGAGACAGAAATCTCGGCGACAAATTTTTTGTTCACTATCCCTTTAACGCCTGCTTCACCTCCGCCGCGGGTTGGCCCGGCATTGGGCACTGCCCTATCTTCGGGATCGGCCCACGTATGGGGAGTGCTTAATGCCTGCTTCACCTCCGCCGCGGGTCGGCCCGGCATTGCACTTTCTTCGGGATCGGCTCACGTACGGGGACTTTTTTGGTTAAGACGCGAAAATTTCCTTGGACGGTAGAGGTAGACAGCTTCGCCGTAAAATAAAAGAAATTGATTATAGCCGATGCAAACTGAGCAGTGTTTAGCAGCATACGGACACGAGGAGGAAGCTGTATGTGATAATGGTGCACAGTTCACGGCTACAGCATTCAGTAACTTCCTTCGCAAGAAAGGTGTCCGCCATACTAGCGTTGTTGTCGTGTCATCACAGACGCGTCCTGGCCTTCAGTAATGTGGCATCGTTGTGTAGTGCTACCAGAAACGCGTTCTTGCGTCTGTCATGTGCTCCGTCGCTTAACTCGTAGACCTTTAGGAAGTGATCCAACATTTACACATAATGTACAAAGCCCTCTTCTCCATCCTCGCCGCACTGGTCGAACCTTCTATGCGCTGCCATTCCAAGACGCTTCCGCGGCGCGCGCTTGATTCTTCAGTTGACCGCATTCTGCAACTGACGCGATCCCATCCATGTCGCTATTATCTTAGGGCCATGGCGGGCAATGCCAAAGTCAGAGCAGCGGAATCAAACTGTTTTTCGGCAAGCTATGCCGTAACGGAAACACTGAAGCCAAAACACAGGAGCGCCGGGTGCTGACATAGCACGCCAGCAGACAGGACACGAGCAGATACATGACACGCGCGCAAAAGAACTGCGCAGCGAATAACCACATGATAGACGCTAGAACGCGAACCTGATGGCACGATACAACGACGCCACATGGCTGAAATCCAGAACGTGTCTGTGGTAACACAAGACAGAACATAAAGGAAGTTGCGTTCATCACAAAGAGTCTGATCATTTCTAATCAGCGGTAATTTCTGAACTAACACACAACTATATTTAGCCTCCAATCTTATATTGGTATTTTTAATTACTATGCGCTTTATGCCTCTTTACGTATTCGCACTCTTCTCTAGCCTATAACCGCTGGTTGATTGCTAAGCTCCCTATAGTGGGTGAGGGATATTATTTGAGGAAGAAGCATGCAACCAAAACAGACAAATAAGTGTTGGCCTTCACGAGGAGAATGCGGCTTTCGCAGTAAATGTGTTGAGAGGGAAAAGAATCGCTGAAGTCTGCTGTCTTCTTACGCGCAAGCGCATATTCCCCCTCTCATCCCCCTCCCGTCCCCCTCCCCTGCCGCCTTTAAAGATTTTCGATGCGGGTGCGTGAAGCTCAGTGATCAAAGCTAGCACAGAGCCAAGAATGAGCTCAGTCGCGCGGCTGTCACGGCTGATAATGGATGACCTACATATGGATAGACGATCGGCGCTATTGATCATGTTATCGACACAGCTGGCGGTGTCCCAACTCGCACAGGTAGGGAAGCGCGGACTGGATGGCTACATTGCCCGACGTAATGCAGCGCTCGGCGAGGCACATGATCAGTTGTATGTATGTAATGGTTCTGCATTGAAGTCGGCTTAATTATAAGAGAAGTAGCTAAACAAACAATAATACAAACAATTAGATAAAAAGGATTCGCCAACACACCTTAGACTTCTTACGTGTGGGAATGCGAAAGCATTATATCGTTTGCAGACCGTCTTTAGACCCATGAACGCTCTCATCTTCAACACTGATTAACACTCATTTAACGCTTAGCGTTCCGTGAGGCAGATGGCTGCGACGTGACGTGTGGTATGACACACGCACTAGGCCCACCTTTAGCCAGCCAGAGCAGTGAAAGCGCCTTGGCTTCGGAGAGGCGTGCTCACCTCACACCCCGAAGACCAGGGTTTGATTTGTTCCCAGACCGATATGTAAAAAAAACAATGTCTTCTTGGACCCAATAATTTCCTTTGTTTACAGGAACCTCCATGAGAAATTTCACGTCCAGCCGAACATATTTCTGACGTTTCTTGCTCTTTGCGCTATCGGCCATTTTAGTAGCATTTTTCAGTCACGCCGACTTCAAGTTTTCCCTTAATGGGGCATGTCATGCTTTCGCATTAAAAAAGCAAATAATTCGAAGAACAATTAAGGCGGAAATGAGAGAAAGTACGCGATCACGCATACGAGTTCACTTAGTCGAACGACGCTCGCATTCTTCTTTCTTCATTAAATGGGCAAAGCTAATGCTCTACTTCTGAAACTACTGTAAACTATAGTGAAAAGGCAGTTCCTTGGTACAGCATACGGCCATCTTCAATAAGTTGATGCTCTGCACAAATCTTTCGACGTATTCCTTCTGTAGAATGCAAAATCATTCCTCCACATACCGTACGAACGCTTCCGGCGGCGGTGTGAATTTCGCGAGTACTCCTTGCTCGACTGCTTCCACAACGAGGTTCCCTGCTTTTATCGGTTTGGGATGAACCATAGTGGTTGGTCCCCTGCTTCTGAGTCTGCATCTTCAAACTATAGGAAAAAAATTACGCGTAGCCGTAATGATGATGATGATGATGATGATGATGATGATGGTGGTGGTGGTGGTGGTGGTGGTGGTGGTGGTGGTGCAGTGGTGGTGGTGGTGGTGGTGGTGATGGTGGTGGTGGTGATGATAATGATGATGATGAAGAAAATTCATTGGCATCCCGTTTGAAAGGGAATGGTGACATACATTCACCAAGCTTGCTTGAGTGAATCAGATGTGCTGCACGGGCCTTTAATTGTAGCATTTTTGTGCACATCTCGTGAGCCTTTTTTCTTCCCTTTCTTCTTGAAGACACATCTACATTGTACCGTAATCTATGCCTGTTAGGAATCCGGTCTTATAAATCTCTTCGCAGATTTCTTCCCGCCGATATTCTAAATGACCCTTGCTTACTTTTACTGCTGACCAGTTGATGCTTCCGTCCACCTTAAATTCAAGAGCTTCTGGAAGGTGTACGTCACCTGCGGATCTCACTGGTTGAATTCCTTCGCATTCTATTAGGATGCGCGGAATAATTTCCGGAGTTGTGCTGCAGCTTACACATACGGTCAGGGCTGGGTAGTATCAAAGATACATGTATCTTAGATACTATCTTAAATATTTTGGGGTTTCCTGTATCTGTATCATGATACGTATGGCAAGACCTGAATCAATATCTGCATTTCCGATACATGAAAGAATGTACCCTATATCTTAAAATGCCAGATACTGCTATCGTAACATCACTGTGCAATATTCTAAACATTGGCTGAACTCCGCTGCTCAATCTGATAGTGCTGCTGCCACTAAGGCACCTGAAGAAAACTAAAGGTAGCGATATTCTTTTATCTTTCCGCCAGAGCCCTCAAGCTAGGACAGGTGATGAGGTCTGCGGGTCCCTAGTGGTGGAGCAGAGTCACGTGATGGCGCTCGAACCGTCCTGACAAAAAGCAAGCGCGAGAACGTCTGCGCGTACCCGACATTTTGTTTTTCTTGATTTTTTATGATTAGTTGCGTCGGCGCCATGACACTTGCTCGAATCCACCGTACTGTGTTGCCTACACGCCAATGCATGCGGCGTCTTTCGCGCACATTCTCATGCCACTATAGTGTGGTGTTAAAATATACAATGGAGCTATGGCTACGGTTCCGTGCACTTTTCGTGTCGGTAAACAAACCTGATTGAACAAAAACTACCATCATCAGCAATACGTACGTGCCACTGTTCGCGCATTCCTCGTCGTCTTCTTCCACAGCTGGCTCCGATGCCGCTCATCACGCTAGCGTTCCCATGAAATACCGCTCCCTCTGCGAAAGCACTGACGGCACTGGCCCACTTCCAGTTGGCGCGGTGATTTTGGTCGCTAATTCCTTGCCTCAATATATCGCGAAATGACAACACGAATGTGTATGACGAATAGACAACACGAGTGAACGCGGATGTATAAAGATAAACGGGGTACGCGTAGCTTTCGTCACGATGACCACCGACCAAGACAATAAATGCATTCGTGCCTTCGTTCGAAATTCTGTGCCACCTCTTTGTCGTGTGCTACACAGCTTCGATGGTCCTCCACAGTCGCAGAGTTGAATGACTCCTGATTTTCTTTTGCGCGGTGCTTTTGTTACGATATCTTCAGCATGCAAGAATGAAGTTGCCTTGCGTCTAGTGGCTTTCACACATCAGCGATTTGAAGGATCTCGTGGATGTAAGCTTGACTGTTGTGAACCAAAGCAGTGATGGCGCTGCTTCCGTGAGACTTGTGCATAAGGCGGCTGTTTTGTCTACGTTATTGTTGTTCGCAAGCACCAAACGCAATTTGTTGGACTAGGTTACATGCAGCGTTTTTGTGCTACACAAGTTTTCTGCTAGAAAAGAAATTGTAAAAAGATTGCGCGTTTATGAATATGTCGCTAACGAACGCTTTACGCGAGGAGATAAGGTGAACGTGAAAGATCATTGAAGCTTACCGCGCTCTGTGTATAGGCAGTTTTTTCATTAGCCCACATCCTTAATGGAATTGAATGTGGATGAAAAAGCAACTTGCCACCGGTGGGGAACCATCCCAGATCCTTCGCGCGAAGGATGTGGGATCGTTCCCCATTTGCGGCAAGTTGTTCTTTCATCCACTTTCAATTCTATTAATTTATAGTTTCTTTATTTCAATTAATAAGTACAAGTAATTGTACTTACTCTGTTGTCCTTGATGTCTTCGTTTGTAGGCTTCTTATGACATGATGAATAAAATTTGGGCGCCTCGGTTAATCGCCTTTCATCTCGCTTTTAAGGAGGAGGAATACAGAATCCTCACGCCGATGCGCCCCTCCGCACAGTCTCTCAGCTAAACGCGTTACATACTATCGCTGACGTGGTTCTTTAAGTAGCACCAAACACATGCTTAGAAGGGCACATGCTTAGCAGGGCTTAGTTTTGCTGTCGTGTCGTCTTTATTTGCGTAATTTTTTTCTATATAGGAAAATTCGAAATTATTTAGGTATATCGTGCTGCGTGAGGAACCAAAAAGATTGTTTTGTTTAAAAGAGCGCACAGCATTTCAAAGAATTACGAAAACAAATTTTCGCCCGATGGAGGACATTCCTTGGGGCCATTATTCGCCACATGCGTTAGATGAATTCATTTGGTCGTTGTCTTCCAAGATAGTGGTCTTTTCACTACATGCATCGTGTATGTTTAGCGCATACACTTATTGTAAGGGTAGCTGAAAAATAATGCACGATTATGCCATTAGAACAGGAACCTCTTACGGCATTTTCACTATACCTACAGCGCAAGAAATGGTCATCAGCAGCCATTGCTAAGGAGCAACAAAACTCTTTATGATTCTTCGCAAGTAACAGCGGATTTTTTTGCTTCACTACCTATAGAGTAGATCACCCTCAGTCATGAAACTTAAAAAAAGTGAAACAGCCATTTGTATCACAGTTCGACTACATATTTGCAACATTCGTGGAATTTCATTAGGTCCGCCCACAATTTGCCCTACATTGCCTATAGACCCAGTGCATGCTCCGCCTTTAGGACGTTTGTTTACATATAAACCAATTTAATGACGGCACAGTTTATTACTCCGCATTACAATCAATTCAAATATTTCGTAGAAAATCCTTTTCTATCATAGCGCAAAGCAAACAACTCATCGGGGAAGGCAAACAAAGAAATACCACGTCAGGACTTAGCACTGCCCACTCTATAGGTATGTGCTAGCGTGCTTATAAGCACGCTAGCACAAGCTTATAGAGTGCGCAGTGCTAAGCCCTAACGTAGTATTTCTTATCGTGATGATTGTGGCGTCTCGACAACTGCGCGTGTTTGCCTGATGGGTGATCTTGCGCACTAACTAATCAAAGTGAGATTTTCATATCTCTTTAGTAATTTGGCGCATACTTTGAAGCGATCGCGCATGCTCTACAAAAAGCGAGTTTTCTGTTGAAGTTCTCTCTTGAAAAACGGTGAAGTCTGGCCCATATGAGGCAAGAAAAAAAAATTCGTGACCGATGGTGCAATCCACCCTCTGTCGTGCAGAACCGCAGCCCAGTGATCTAACCATTAGGTCACTATTGCTTTATTTTTTCTTCATTGATTAGGCCATGACTGGACGCATGCTTCTCCCACGCCAAAGTCAAGTTTGAAGCGTCTGGCGCGCGCATCCTGTGCACGTTTCCGGCATTCTTACCAATTAAAAATTTAATTATGGAGTTTTACGTGCCAAAACCACTTGCTGATTATCAGGCACGCCGTAGTGGAGGACTCCGGAAATTTATACCACCTGGAGTTCTTTAACGTTCACCTAACCCTAGGCACACGGGTGTTTTCGCATTTTGCCCCCATCGAAATGCTGCCGCCGTGGCCGGGATTCAATGCCGCGACCTCGTGCTCAGCAGTCCAATACCATAGCCACTGAGCAACCACGGCGGGTCATTCTTCCATTTTAACTGCTGTCGCGTTGGGACGCAGTGTTACACTGCACTGCTTTCCTATAGCCCAGCAGTTTTAGAGCGCTCTCCTTTCAAGATCCGCCCGTATGTTTCGTTAAACAGATACCTAGAGAGTTTGTGACGTCTGCCTATACAATGATGTTACAGTAAAACTAAGACACGAGACGTGAATCAAACCTACATATTCATGCAGAAATAAACTTACAGAACCAGTTCATTTTATTATCCCTGATTTCTCTTGAGGTTCTTGGCTGTGAGCCTGAAGCTGCGATATACTGGTAGCTCCATGGAGGCAGTATTTGAGGCGTGATTGCAAGTGCTGTGCGTTATAAAGTGCTTCATGCGTTTAACCAGCATAGTGCGTTGACCGTTCTTAACGATGCCGCAGGACCCACCGTGTGGGCGCAGTTACCTTGGCGCTGCTCTGCTAAGCCCATAGGTGCGGGATCAAATCCAGGTCCGGCAGCCGCACATGGGTGGTGTCAAAATGAAAAAAAAAACACACGCCCGAGTACCGCGTGTTTGGTGCACTTAAAGAACACCAATTTATCAACATTATTATTCCGAAGTCTCCTAAGACGGCATGCCTCACAATTATATCGTGGTATTGGCGCCTAAGGCCACTTACATTATTTTAATTTATCAATGCAGTAGTGCTCTGGCTTGTTCTCCATAGTTAGTATGGTTCTCAGTTGCCTACTACTCAAGAAGTCTGATGCTGTAGTTTATTGAGAGGGTGCGACTGGTTGGTCGGATTTCATAGTTTTTCCGATAGGCTTTTTGGTGAATGCTTCCAGTTCCTTAATATGTTAGAAAAATCGGGCAAAGCACGCCACTTGAGTGGTGATAACGTATCAAGCCAGAAAGTTTCACGTATGATCGTCGAGGAAAGCACTGAGAAAATACCTCTTCTTCATAGAACGTGGAATAAAATTTGCTCGTGTAAATACAGTTTCAACTTTTTCGTTCACACACAGTTTTATTTTGGCTTTATGGTGTGCTGGCTCGCTATGGTTATTTGACGAGGTTTCATCCTCTCGTTCACTGTTCAGTACAAATCATGTCGATACAAGGCCACTGCATTAATGTTTCCTTGCCTTCTCTTTTAGTCTTTCAGATTGCCTATATATTTAATTGTGAGAATTCTCGCTGGTATTTTCGAACGCAGACAGACCAGTATTCAATGTGTCCGTAAATGGAAGCATATTCTGGAAATAAAAAGTCGGCGAATAAAACCAATAGTCAAATTTCATGAAATTTTTTCACAAAGCCACCATCGCTGAAATCAAGATGGTTTGAAATTGCCTTTTGGTTCATCGCTGTTTCGCCTTGCAGAATAATCATCACGTGTCAAACTGTCCTACTACATTTTTTTTAGTTTTACTTACTACATAGTGATTCTGTTGGACTGTGCCACAAGGAACAGACGATATACTGTGTGTTTTACATATTCAGCACAATGTCTTACTTTAGTGTGAACTTCAAGTACGCTAACGTTCCTCCGCCCAGTTCCTTGTTCTCCCAACAGGCCCTATATCCGTCCTCAGAGTGATGGTTGCAATACTAATACCCCGCCATGACTATCGCAATACGTAGAATAATAAAAA
Source organism: Dermacentor andersoni (assembly GCF_023375885.2). Taxonomy (NCBI): domain Eukaryota; kingdom Metazoa; phylum Arthropoda; class Arachnida; order Ixodida; family Ixodidae; genus Dermacentor; species Dermacentor andersoni. Next base: position 100,001,807 of record NC_092816.1, read on the forward strand.
GACAAACATACCACGCGTTCGTTCGGCCATGATGTCAGGTAAATCTGGTTATGCAGTGCTCGTGAACGTGTCTCCTCCTTTCGCCTTCACTGCTGTTGATGGTGTCCAAGGTAGACGTTGAACTGAATGTTTAATTGAGTACTGCCCCTCCAAAAGCCCTCTTCAAATCACGTCTTGCACGCGAATGAAAGATCAGAATGCAAGAGAAACAAAAGAGCAGAACTTTTCTTATAAGAACGAACATCAAACGCGGAGAAAACCAGTCTAGCTAATGCAACAGTACGTGTACGCTTGGTTCTGGTTAATCAAGAATAAAATAGAGCGGTAACGTGTCCCTCGCCATCAAAAAGGCCGGTTTCTGACTTTTTCTTGACGCCAACAACAGGTATAAAAGCGCACTCGTGGAAGACCCCAACCAGAAGCTTCTGCTCCTCCATCGAACTAGGACCACCACCATGGTAAGTCACCAATGAACTTCTCGCTACTATGTGAAAACCTTACCGGGTGATAAGGCATGCCCCGCACCATAACTAGCATTAACATGCATAAACGAGCTCCATGTAAAATTACGAACGCTTGTTGTTAGAAGAAACAGCTGATAAGAGACCTCCTTTGTGCTGGCTTTGCATTCATTTGCATTCAGCGCATAATTCAACAGTTAGATATTCCAAAATTAGGCGGGAATGTCCCCTCAAGTAAAGGCTGTTGCAATGTTCACTTCCGCTCTAGACACTCAATACAAAGTATGTTCTAACTGTATTATGTGCAAGGAGTTCTTTAAATGAATACCAAAAAGTCGCATAGGAAATCGAAAACTGATCACTACTAAACCGTTCTACGATAGGCAGACCTGAAAAGCTTTATATGCACTGCTGGGGGTAGTTAGCGCTACTCCTTTTTTTTGCGATGTCGGAACTACTTTATCTTGCAGTTGCGTGCCTGTATTCTCCTCGCCCTGGCCGCCAGCGGCTTCGCTGGTCACGTTGGTCACGTTGCCGGTGGCTACACTCTTGCCAGCAACCTCGGCTACGGCCTTGGCTACGGTAGCCTCGGCTATTCCGGTCTCGGATACGGTGGCCTTGGTCTCTCCCACTACGGCCTTTCCCACGGAGTTGGCTACTCCGGCCTTACCGGCTACGGTGCCGGCTACGGATACGGATACGCCCCCGCCGCTAGCTACGCCGTCGCTGCTCCAGCTGTTACCCGCACCGTCTCCACCTACCACGCTGCTCCAGCTGTGACCGCTGTCCACGCCGCTCCAGCAGTGACCGCTGTCCACGCCGCCCCAGCTGTCACCTACGCTGCTGCCCCAGCTGTAACCAGGGTGGTTCAGTCCGCTCCAGCTGTCACCTACGCTGCCGCTCCCGCAGTCACCAAGGTTGTCCAGTCCGCTCCTCTTGTCCAGACCTACGCTGCTGCCCCAGCCGTGACCGCTTTCCACGCTGCCCCAGCTGTTGCCACCGTTGCCCACGCTGCCCCAGCCGTCGCTACCTACGGAGTTGCCCACGTTGCCCACGCTGCCCCAGCCGTCGCCACCTACGGTGTTTCCCACGTTGCCCACGCTGCCCCAGCCGTCGCCACCTACGGCGTTTCCCACGTTGCCCACGCTGTCCCAGCCGTTGCTACCTACGGTGTTGCTCACGCTGCCCCAGCCTACTACGGCTACGGTGTTGGCTCCCTCGGCTACGGTGCCGGCAGCTACGGTTACGGCCACGGTCTGCTCGGCTACGGTCTGAACTACGGCTATGGCCTTGGCTCTCCTCTCAGCTACTCTACCCTCCTCCGCAAGAAGAAGTGTAAGTTCTGCTTCCTTTTCAATTCCTTTCAATTTAACGCCACTCTTGGCCTCTGATTTCTCATTAATGTTCACGTTTTCTTGTTCTTGCAGAAATTCTCTTGTTCTAGGCCATCAAACTGAATGCAATGCGCCGAGCAACGTGGAAACTGTTTTCAAGGCTTCAGTCAAATGTATTGATTGTACTGACTACAGAATAAACTGCTTGCCACAACTCAATTACGCCATTTGAAGCCCTTCATTGGAACAGCTCCTTGAACGACGAATAGCAGGCAGTTATTTATTCGTTGGCGCCCATTAATAACGGGCCGCTTGGATAAAACGTATTACTTGGCCGTCGACCGGACAGATCAATGAAGCCATCCATCAAGGTTTTCTTAGAATAATAAACTAACATATGTGTAGATTGAAAGCTGTGAACAGGCCCTTGGAATTCGAACGTGCATATAACCGCATCCTTCTGCGTTTCCTGGTCATTACTGGTAAGTCCATAATTTTCACGACTTTCGAACTTAGCAATGTAGCACGCTGGAGGACTTTGTGATTCCTCACTATGTTCTCCTCTCCCTTTCTCTTAATCGAGCTTTGCTTCGCATAAAGTTCAGCATTTCAGCTCCACCGCCGCATCTTAACCTAACGCACTTTAAAGCTGACACGAATTAACACGTACGTCTCAATAACTTATGATGCTGTCGTTCGGTGACGAACGCTATTTCGGAAGCGCACACACACTTTTCTTTTGTATCGCAAATCCACTGGGTAACCGCCAATGACAAACACGAACAAAAGAGGCAAACAAAGCTATTCGCTCTAAAGAAGTCTAGTTAGTAACCACAAAATGCAGAGACTTGCTTTCCTAAGATGAGTGTTCACGCTCGAGCCTCAATTTTTGTCGTAAAGAATGCGCTGAATCCTAAAGGTTTCGTAATTACATTTTCGCACGCAGCCTCGCGTGCCCATGAATTCAAACCTGTTGGCGTAGAATACGATTAAGCGCACCAAATATGACCACGTACTGCCTATATAAACAAAGCACACGACGCGTAGGAACCGTGATAAAGCGTGCAGAAAAATGCCAACATCCTCAGTGAACTGCACAATATCTAGTACGTTATGGTCCGCAACAAATTACGCAAGACTGACGCATACTATACTATACGACACCCGCAACTACCTCGTGTAGTCGGGTGAAGAATGTTGGTCTAAATTTCTCCCTCCCAATTCGATGAAACCATGTCTTCTCAACCCGTAGCGCTTATCGGGCGGTATGGAGAAGAGCCTATCTTTGCCGAAACTATCTTGGCATACGAAGACGCAACAGGTTATGGTGATGGAAAATGCCGTGAAGCGACGTCGCATTTGCCACAAAAGTTCAAGGTGTTCGCAAACCTAAACAACACAGAAGCGCAACGGCGCCAACATGTGCTCCTCGCCCCGTCGTAGACTTCCCAAGCGAAAATGGTACTGAAGCGCGACTGTAACCAAACGAAGCCGGCGCGAGGGCCCCCATAGAATAAAGAACAACTTTAGAGAAGGGAAACTGTACCTTCCACAGTGGTTCGAAAATAAGAAGCGGCAGCGCATGGAACTTAGCGGGGGGCCCGACAGATGGCGCTACTTAAACAGGAAGCGGAAATGTCTTTTTTTTTTTAGTATTCAATATGGCCGCTTTATACCGGTGCCGTACGCTGGGTACGCGCCGTGCTCGCCTCGCTGGCTTTGCGGCATGCCTCAGCTGCCGCGTTTTAATGGCCAGGAGACTAAAGAGCCTCTACTGACGCCCATACAAACAAGCCACAAGTGAGTGAACAGGACGTGCGACTTTATTGGCAGAAGAAAAAGCAGTGCACCTTCTCATACAAGATCAGAAATAAAATTTGCATGTCGAGATGCGCTGAAACCATTAACGCGAGCTCGTAAACTGCTCACTTTCATCGCCGCACATGGCGATCTGGTAACGAGCGACAATCAGTAGCGCAAGCAAATTGGGCAGTGCACCACCTGTTTTCATTAACAGTCGCCGTAACTTACATTGCGAAGCAATCGGGTGACGCAAGGCATCTGCTGCCGCAACCAACACAGCGACATGGACTAAACGGCATTTTAGCGTTCCCGCCTTTCCAACCTGCACGTTTCTTTTTGTTCTTTCGGGGGCCGCTAATGTGTAACTCATAGTTGGTGCCCCACATTCTCAATGTGGGCATCACCATTTTGCAGCCACTTTTGCAGGCCTTTCCACCTATGTGGCTATCAACTTTGGACCATGTAATAACGTGTGCTGTCTCCGCTCACGCCACATCACGGCCGATCAAGGCCCACAAGCATAATTTGCCGGCGGCTGCAGCAAGAAATGTCGAATGGGGAGAGCACCAATTACGGTGCTTGTACATTGGGAGTCTTTGTCGCTGTGTGGACTGCAGGAGCAGATGGTTACCTCGGGAGACTGTTGCCCATGCAGCTAACCAGGTCGCCACATCGAAGAAACATAACACGGCGACCATTATCAAATTAGACTCTGCATTCAATCACCGCATAAGGTTCAGACAATACACTGTACATTGGCTAATATCCATATGACAACAGTGGGCATTCACGCACTACAAATTGCATACAGCTTATTCAGCTATCCGACTTCAGGCACAGTGCTTGCCTACGTCGCACATGGTGGTCTAGTAACGAGTGACAACCAGCAGCACAAGCAGATTGGTCAGTGCCCCACCTGTTTACACTGACAGTCACCGTAACTTGCACTGCAAATCAATCGGGTGACGCAGGCACCTGCTGCCATAGCCAACACAGCGACATGAACTACCCGGCATCCTAGTGTTACCTCCTTTCCTACATGCGCATTTCTTTTTGTTCTTTCGGTGGCCACTAATGTGTTGCTCACACTTGGTGCCCCACCTGCTCTCAATGTGGATGTGGTCTGTTTTGTGGGAATCGCCATTTCGCAGCCACTTTTACAGGCCTTTCCACCCATGTGGATATCAACTTCATACACTTCAAACCATGTAATCATGTATGATAGTCTCTGTTCACGCCAAATCATGGCCAAAGAAGGCCACAAGCACGCTTTACCCACGGCTGCAGCAGGAAAGGACAAACAGGGAGCGCCAATCACACTACATGTGAACAGGGAGTTTGTGTCACTGTGTGGACTGCAGGACCAGGTGCTTTACCTCGAGAGGCCATTGACCAATACAAATGAACAGGCTGCCACATCCCAGAAATGTAACACGGCAACCATGACCAAGTGGGACAACATTGAAACAAGATTATGCAATCAATCACTTCAGCATACTCTAACATAATGCACAATCTATACATTGGCACTATGCATTGGCTATGATCTACATGACAACAGTGAGCATACACGCACACGGGTTGCTTGCGGCACATTCAACCATCCGACTGTAGGCATAGTGCTTGCCTTCGTCGCACACTGCAGTCTGGTAACAAGCAACAACCATCAGCGCAAGCAGATTGGACAGTGTGTCCCACATGTTTGCACCGACAGTTGGCGTTGAATATGAGCAGCTTGCATTGCGAAGCAATCGGGTGACGCAAGCATCTGCTGCCACAGCCAACAGCGACATGGAGTGCCCGGCATTTTAGTGTTACCGCCTTTCCAACCTGCATGTTTCTTTTTGTTCTTTTGCATGCCACTAATGTGTAACTCACACTTGGTGCCCCACATTCTCTATATATGGGCATGGTTGGTTTTGTGAACATCACTATTTTGCAGTCACTTTTGCAGGCCTTTCCACACATGTGGATATCAACTTCATACACTTAGAACCATGTAATTATGTATGAGAGTCTCCGTTGACGCCAAATCATGGCCGAGGAAGACCACAAGCAAAATTTGCACACGGCAGCAGCAGGAAAGGACGGAACGGGGAGCACCAACCACGGTGTGCATGTAAATTCGCAGTCTATGTTCCTGTGCGGACTGTAGGAGCAGGTGCTTGCCTCGAGAGACTGTTTCCCAATGCAACTGACCAGGCTCCCACACATGAGAAACGTAACACGGTGACAAGTACCAAGTCGGACAGCGCCGAAACCAGATTCTGCAATCAATCACTTCAATGTAGCTTGCACAAAAACACAGGCTGTCAAGCAAGAATAGCAATCCTGAATGAGACTAGGAATTCAATATGGGAATGAGAAAGCTTGCATTCAAGAAAGAAGCCACTCTACCTTGCAAGCATTGAAAGCCAAAAACATTAACAAAAGTTAAATGCTACATAGCACACAGTGTAAAGGTTAATGCAAGACACACGCCAATGCTGCATCAGCTATTTCAGGAGAGGAATTGCACATGGCAACATACACTAGAAAGAACTGCTACACATATGTTATGCTACTAGACAGTGACTGGCATTAAGTATGAGCAAAGAATCGGTTGACCTTTATTGTTTGTATGAGGAATAGGAATGATCTCTAACAAAAGTGTGGAATGAAAAAGCTTGCATTCATTGAAACAAAATTATACTTTGCAAGAACTGGCAAGGCCAGGAAGCTCACTAAGGAAGGGCAAGCTGACAGAACACTCTTAGCCAGCGTCATCTGTGCTTGTTGAGAGGTTGCAGGTACATCTGAAGACAAATAATTTTTGTTGTTGAGGTACCTGGATGACTCGGCCAATATCCGTGCTGGTGAAATGATGGCGTAGGCTCTTTTCACTCTTGAAACAGTCGTCCGTAGACTTGATATCTCATCCAAATAATTCTGGAATGGCTTCTTTGTTTGTGGTCTTGTGAATTCAGCTCCAGCCCCTTCCTGTTGGTGTAGATGGGGGCTCCCGTGATGACCAAAATGCACTTGGCACAGACTCTGTTGGGGCAGAACAATGGCACATGAGATACAGCAGAGATTATCCAAACTCATGTAGTGTTTTCTTTTATGTTCGAACTAATTATGCTGAACTGTAAACATGAACAAATGTTCATATCATCTGCTACAAACAACTGACATGTATCTCAATACTAGCAAGCCAATACAGCATATATCAAGCATATTTATTTCTGAACCAGGCGTTGTTTACCTTGTAGTAGCAGCCAAAGTCCTCACAATGACCTTGTTGTAGCAGGCAGCAGCTTCTGTTTAGTGCATGGAGTGTGTTGCTTTATACTGGTGCCATCCTCATTACTGCATGTCTGGAACAGAAATTTTGACTGCATCAGAAATTGAATAAGCACAATTTTGCAATATAAAATGCGTAAAGGTGCGACATATACATTGCAATGGTTTGTGACTACAGAACACATGCAAATGTACTGTTTGTTCTAGGGTGCTTAAGCAGCATGGTAAATAAATATGGTTACTCTCCGTAAAATTGATGTCTGCGTAACTACAGTGCATGTCAACAGCTTAAGTATTATTAAAATCACAAATAAGTACATTTGTGCGCTCGTTTATACACTAGAAGAGATCACACTGCTGATTTCACAAGCAAATAGATGAAAGACATGAAGCTATTAGAAATGATGCATTCTTTTTGTGCATGAACGTGATGCACCGCTTCACTACTGCAAAAATAGATGTCCTGAGGTAAGCCAAACTGAACAGCAAGAACATTTGGAACCAACAGGTACCAAATATGGGTGAATTATCATGTGTGCAACTGTTTAATACATTAAATTCAGTACTTTAGCTTCAGTTTATCAAAAGGTTATTCGGTTCTGTGAACGAAAGATGTTGCCGGCGGACTCGAAAAAAAAATATATTGATAAGGCAACTCAGTCACTTATGGCTACGGCTACAACGAGATGAAAAATGTGACGCGCGTTCCGATATCGTTTCTCTTTCGTGAATATGTGTATAATGATGGCCTCGCAACTGAAAGTTTATTTCGGAAACAGCAACGGAGGGTCCTGACTGCCCTTATGTAATGCAGCATCTAGTTCGTTAAGTTAACGAGACGAATAAATTACATAGCGATTGAAGCAGTGATGTCAAACGACTCACCGGTATTGCTGTCCCCAGTTGCAGCAGGACCCGGCTCCCATTTCGATGCAGACGTGTTCCACATGGCTCACGACTGAAACCTAGCTTTCAGGCTTACACCCCAAATTAAATAACGCGAGACATCGAAGCGCAGTAAACTGGTGTTAGCACAAAATAACCGACCAATGTACGAACCAAGGAATCCGTACCTGCCGCGCACGCGAACATACCGGTAAAAATTTTAAATCCAGGCCAGAGGTCACGTGGGGGGTCGATGATGCTGAACGCTATTTTGCGTTTAAAATGACAAAAAACAACAAAGTTGGTAATGAAAAGTACAATGTAAAATTAGGAATTATAATTTCGTAGTCTTTATCATGCAATAACAACGCTTCGTTTACTGTTGAAGAAAGTTTGTAGGTTAAAATTGCGCTTACTACGGCGCCTCTAGCGGGAGATAATGTGCTCAACGGGGAACCTTTTTAATTGGTGTACTATGCCTGTTTCTTTAGCAGCGCCGCGCGGTCGATTTTTTCGCCCTCTGTGGCCATTTGTTGAACTTGAGAGTGTGCGGGCCCTGGGGCCCCCGTGATGCCATTAGGTCAATAGCGACGCGGCGTCGGCCTCGGCCAGGGCGCGCGAGAAGGAGGTGGCATTCTTCGATGCGTGGCGCTACCTTGCGAAGTTTGAGGGGTTTTATTGAAGAACCAGCAGCAGCGTCACGCGATGGAGGAAGCAAGCAGTACGTGCATCACGCGTCCGGGGAGAGCAACCATCTATAGCCAATGACGCGCTCCCGCCTCGCACTGCGCAACCAATAAGAGCACGCGCGTTATGACATCTGCAGCCAATAGGAACCCACGCTCGGTGGCAGCTGCGGCCGGAAGGAGGAAGCGCCGCGCGCGGTTCACCTCGTCACACAGATAGATAAGCAGCGCGTCAGTTCTTCGGAGATGTGCCAATGATGAGGCGGCTGATCCATCTGGGTTGGTCGACGCGGAGTGCCAGGCTCGACGAAAGCCACAACTACGACTTAAACCGCCACGCGAGCGTACGTCGACTGTTCTTGACATGGTAGCTCAACGAGAAGAAGAAGTTGAAAACAGACAGGCTGACAAAATGTCGAGAACATGCCGGTGAAACATCTGCGCATAGGGAACACCATCTAGACGCTCATGTCGAGGCCACAAGAAACGCGCGGGCTAAAGAAACAGCCCAGCAGCGACAAGGCCGCGTAAACGTCAACGTTCAACTGGCATGGTTACAACGCAGTGGAGAAGCTCTGGAGACCAGGTATTTCATACTGGAACCATCGTTTCTAAAGGCCATCTCCAACTGTCTCACAGACCACAAGACATTACTCGTGAAATTAACTGCTAAATGGAAGTGATATTTGGTGTGGTGTTGATGTGCGCAGTTAAGCCTTGTGGGACAGTAATAAATACATGTCAAACAATGAAAAACAGTCTTTAATTCGGAAACATTACAACACACAGTGACCAAAAAAGGTAAGACAGTTGAACTGAGCAAGTTATGCAAACCCATGGTAAGCCAGCACAAACTTTGAAAAGTAGGGTTAACAGCGCTTGCGCACATATTCGTGCTTAGCTAAAGCTAAATCTTTAGTCAATATTTTTTTTTCTTACGATAAGCAAGCGAGCATCATTGCTTTATGATTTTTGTAACCAACCCTGGTTTTTTTCGCAGCGTTATTTACCTTCAATGGACTCATAATTAGCGCTCATAATGAACATCCAAAAACGTATTGGGTTCATGAAACTAGATTCAAAATCAAACAGTCTTTTAAAGCGCATGTGCTTGATAAGCTTTGCAGAACACATTCTATGCTACCAGGATTTTTGTTCGGCATCTTTCGCTGTAATAAATAGCTCTTTCAATGATATCTCGCCATGTTGCCCTTCCGTACGGCTCTAATGATACAAGATTTTTAGTTTCAAGGCAGCCTAAAACTATAGATTGACTCCATACACTGTGACATTCAGCAATAAGCTTTCGTCCTTGATAACACCCTAAAATAACATCTAGAGTGTCTCCTCATCGCTTTCAGTTCATGGTCTTTAAATCCACAAATTACAGCGATCGTCATGCTCAGTAGTTGCCATATTTCAAAAGGTCACAAGAACACTAAATATTCTTAATGCTCCTTTAGAGGTGCCACATAAAAACCCTTACATAGTTTGCATAATGTTTTTAAAGAACTGAAAGCGCCACGTTGCATACATTTTGTGGGTATAAGTTGAATTTTAAGGGTGATCGGCGCGCACTTTTAAAAGTGCGAGTTGAAACGGGTTTTGAAAAATTCCTTAGCCAGTTGCGCACAGTCACTATAAATGGTTATGCAAATTGTGTCCCGGAGTCGTCAATGGAGTGAACCCGGCACCAAGTTCACATTTGGTGTAAATGACGAGGGGCCTGACAGAATAAATTTTAGTAGACGTTTAGTCACTCAGTCAATTACTTTACGTTCGTATACTTCAAGAAACACAGGAGCTGCGTTTAAAAGTTGCTATTCGATCATCTGATGAGGCTGCTACGCAAATACGAATGCAGCACCCCAAGTAAGTCAACGTAGAAATAATAAACAACAATAAATTACCAACCTAATTACGATATCAACATAACCCTGAAAAAATTTTAGGTAATGAGACTATGGTGTCGCCCTGAAAAAATTCTAGCCTAACTTGCTCGAGTTGCTGGCAAACGAATCAGGATGAATTCGTGATGATTAATTTTCGGGATTTAATCACACGGGTGGCACGTACCATGCTTACTTTTCCTCATCTCGTAGCCATGTTTCTTTGTTTTCCGAAAAAACATGGTTAAGATATTTGATTTTATTTAATTTTAAGTTTAAATTGCTCGCTCATTCGACAGCGGTATGACTGGGGAATGCTGATGACATTCACATAACGGCACAAATTAGCAGTTCCTTCTCCGCAGCACTAACTCAGCATTTTCTAGGTCAACTGTAAGCCGCACAGGTAAGAAGCGAATATTGCTTTCACCTTATTTTCTTACTTAACAAGAAGCACATAGTAGGCTTCCCCAGTGTCCTCGGTCAGGTTAACTAGACACACGAATATTTATAAATGGCACCCGATATGTCAAGTCTGCGCGCAAAGTTTATATTATGTCGGTTAATAACAGCGTTATATAACCGTTATACACATGTATTTAGTTATCCTGGGAGAATGACAAAGGACACTGGCTTTACATGTGGAAGAAATCGGGTTCAAGCGTGAATAGTCAGCAATATCAATTGGGGGCAAGGTATTAAGCAGTGCGTTTAAATTAGATGCAATTTAAATACCTCCTGCAACTGCTGGGTAAAAACAGCTTCGCAGGAAATTATGCTATGATCCTCCAAAGTCGCCAAAGGCTGCGCGTTTTCTAGTTTCTCAAGTCATATCTCTGTAATAATTCAGCCGTATAGTTCGAAGAATTCAAGATCACGACGTTTGTAACTCACTCTGTAGCGTAGCGCTTCAAAGTTTTCCATTACTGAAGACTATAGCACTCATTTATTGTAACCGTTATATAGTTCAAGTAAACCTCTCGCGATTTTAAGGCAAGGAGGCTAACATCCCTGGTATCTCCCGTGTTTTAGTCGTTGTCTTTCCCAATGAGCTTTATGAACATGTTCTGCAAAAACTGAAATGCAAAAGAAACCGTCTCAAGATGACTGTGGACAGTAATGCGATTAGCAATCAAGCAATTTTAGAACTGTTTTAGTGGTCCTTCTAATACTTTCATTGCTTCCGCAAAATGCGCATACTGTTCCCATGTATCGACCACCTTTGCCATAGAACTCGCTTGCCTAGTTCGGCCAAAAGAATGATGACGTTACGACGAACATATGAGGACGAGGCGGCGAGGGGGAAAGAACGACGTCGAAGAAACGACAAAGTGGTACGACGATGATGGCATGAGAAAATGAAATGACGATAGTGTAAAGACAACGGCATTACGCCAATGATGCGACGGCAATTGTGTGATCAGAATGGTGTGATGACGATCGCATGACGAGAACCAGCTGACCAAGCTGGAGTGACGAAGGCGCAACGGCAACGACGGCATCAGGACGACGGTTTAACAGCGAAAACACGACGACTGTATGACAGTGATGGCATGACGATAGCCGGAAGATGAAGCTGTCAAGACGACAATGCAGGTGACTACGAAGCCATCACAATTATGAGGAGATGCACGTAACCTAAGCTATTCGAAAATTTGGTTCACTGAGTTGGCGCAAAGGCTGGACGGCGGCGTCATGATGAAAGTAAGGTCATGACGCTGAAATGACGATGAGGGAATGAGCACGATGGTATCACGACAGTGGCATCGAAACAACAGTATGACAGTGAATTCATGACGAGTGTATGACGACGTTGGAATTACGACAATTTCATGACTAAAGTCCCGTGAGGAAGCTAGAATGCCAACGATAAAATGATCATAACAGCAAAATGACCGCGAGCGAATACAAAGTGGACCGATCCGTGAGACAGTGTGGTTCACTGGATCGGCGTAGATAGATAGATAGATAGATAGATAGATAGATAGATAGATAGATAGATAGATAGATAGACAGACAGATAGATAGATAGATAGATAGATAGATAGATAGATAGATAGATAGATAGATAGATAGATAGATAGATAGATAGATAGATAGATAGATAGATAGATAGATAGATAGATAGATAGATAGATAGATAGATAGATAGATAGATATGCTATGATCAACTGTGTGGGAGATACGGGGTTCTCCTCCTCCGTACTCTTGGGACAAAGGAACGACAACACAGTAGTGCAAACAATCACAAGGGCATTTATTGCACCTTTCATAGATCAATGGCTGCTAGCCGAGTTGCTATCCCCAAAACATGCCGATGGGCGCGCGACAAATCTAGAAGTCCGACTCACCGCGAGCGAGCGAATATGTTCGCCCTATGCTGGATCCCAACGCCTGGTCGTCCGCGTGTTCGGTCACGCCAACGGAGGCGCGCTCGAAGGCCGCTACGCGAGGCGGTCTCGCAGAAGCCTGGGTCGCCGCGCGCGCGTGGGACGTCCACGCCGTGCGCCCGACCCGCCGGGAAAAGGGGTCGCTCCACCCGCGGCACGGCACGTCCGTGCTGCTTGCTGTCTCCAACCCAAGAGGCCAAGCGCCTTCCCTTTCGGCGCCCGAGTAACCCCGCCGCGACAGTCGCGCCATCTCTCGCACCGCGCTTGTACCACGCCGCGGGCGCCAGGCCACGCGAGCCGTGCGGGAAAACAGCATATCAGGGGATGCGCTATGCGGGAAAAACATCAGGGGACGCGCGAGAGTCGCGCATCCCCACATCCCCCCAACCTTAAATCACTTCTTATTCCGGCGAAACATGTCACACGGTCTAACATTAACCCGTGCTTCGCGAACAAGGTGGTACATGCAACAGTGGCCGCGCCGGGGAAATGTCCACACGCTGTCCGTAACATGCGAGCCGACTGTCCTTGGGGTACACCGCTGGCGTCCGCCGGTCACAGCAGCAGCTTTGCAGACTCGACGGCATCATTCCAGGCCAGGACTCCGGAGACGACGACGCAGTAGTCGGTATGAGCAAGCGTCGCTCGCGCCGACGCGCCCTGCTGGCAAGAGCCGCCGTAGCTGTCGGTGACCGCTGGCTCCTTTGTCCGCCGCCGAGGGTTGTGAGCTGGATGCAGGAGGCCGCCGAAGTCGCTGCGCCGAACTGGCCACAGCATCACCATCGCCCGGGGTGACTCGATCGTAGTCCGGGGCAGCAGCGCAGACGATGTGCAGGTGGCCGCAAGCCAGGGGTGACTCCAATCACGCTGCGTACACTCAAAACACTCGGCAAACACTAAAGTAGTGCAAGGGAGAGGAATTCTGCATGCGCATCGCCCACGTGGTACGATGTTCAACTCGGCTAGCAAAAGATCGGGCAGCTACTCAGATGCTAAGTTCAAGTGAACGAAGCTCGCTTCCTTGAGCCGAACGAGTAATTTCAATTCGTGCGAGGCTAAATAGAATGAGGGGAGCAAATTGCAACGCCTCAACGCCACGGTCCACCAGGTTGTGTCCCTCCACGTGCGACAGGCAGCTTCGTAAAGCCTTAGGCCTAAAGCGTCGCTACTCTGACAACAACCGGCATCCAAAAACAACACTCAAAATGAGCGCAAAACAGGCAGCCGCGAGGAGACGTCAGCTCTGTGAGGTGGTCCTACTCCGCTCGGTGCACACAGCATCCGAGTTGACGGCGCCCACCGTCCCAGACGGTGTCGGAGCGCCCGGTGCCAGGCCGCAATACCAGTCAGCCCGTCGTGGCACCCGTGGCCCGCGGCCACCCGGCTCCCAGAGCCGCGACTTCATCCGAGTCAAAGAGATAGAAGAAGCTATTTACATAAGAAATTCGGACCACCCACGAGGCTTCCATACTCACTCGCTTCAGGCTTGCCACTGCTCCGCGGGCACTCAGCCTCGCTCTCCCAGGATGCAGACCACGTGGCTCTCGTACCGACGAATGTCATTAAAAAAAAACACTTGCGAAAAGGCTTAGCATGCTGATAAGTTCAAACACACTACAGCCACCGTCGCCTCGCTCAAGAAAGCACGCCGCCGACGCTAGCGATCAAAATCCACGCTAGGCCTACGCTTCGGTTCAAACAAACGTCTTGAACGAAGCAACACTTAAAATTATCGTCCGATGCCCCAAGAGGTCCACGTTGGGCAGCCAGATGTGGGAGATACGGGGTTCTCCTCCTCCGTACTCTTGGGACAAAGGAACGACAACACAGTAGTGCAAACAATCACAAGGGCATTTATTGCACCTTTCATAGATCAATGGCTGCTAGCCGAGTTGCTATCCCCAAAACATGCCGATGGGCGCGCGACAAATCTAGAAGTCCGACTCACCGCGAGCGAGCGAATATGTTCGCCCTATGCTGGATCCCAACGCCTGGTCATCCGCGTGTTCGGTCACGCCAACGGAGGCGCGCTCGAAGGCCGCTACGCGAGGCGGTCTCGCAGAAGCCTGGGTCGCCGCGCGCGCGTGGGACGTCCACGCCGTGCGCCCGACCCGCCGGGAAAAGGGGTCGCTCCACCCGCGGCACGGCACGTCCGTGCTGCTTGCTGTCTCCAACCCAAGAGGCCAAGCGTCTTCCCTTTCGGCGCCCGAGTAACCCCGCCGCGACAGTCGCGCCATCTCTCGCACCGCGCTTGTACCACGCCGCGGGCGCCAGGCCACGCGAGCCGTGCGGGAAAACAGCATATCAGGGGATGCGCTATGCGGGAAAAACATCAGGGGACGCGCGAGAGTCGCGCATCCCCACAACTGATAAGCAGAATGTTAATTACATCGAGATATCTAACTCGAAGAAGCTTTAGTTCGGCGGTCCTTATCTGAATAGACGGGGAATCAGCTGGCGTTCTCCTCAGGTAATACTGCACTCAATGTGATGTTTGAAATTAAAATGAATTTGAAGGAAAGGCTTAGGTATAGTAATTTCTGCAAGCGAATTTTTCATTTACGCTGCGAAACATTTACCAGAAATACATAAACCTTGCAGCATTTCCGAAACATAATCTAAAAGTTACAACTCTGTATCTCAGTGATAAAAATAAAAAACGATTAAATTCTGTAAGCTAGAGCTCATATTAAGCCCGAAGTGGATAAAAGTGATATATTATACACCGCCTTGAAATATACATTAACATTTTTATTAGAATATTTCAAAGCCGTTACGAGCATTGTAACATAATCACGTAAGTTTTAACTTCATACATCTAAGTTGCCTGATCCAGATCCTCTGATGTAGTTAATCGAAATTTGATATCTGTTTTCCTTGCTGAGTAACGAATTTGCTATCTTGGTGCTTCCATTTTTAATACTTACCGACTTGCAGCTTTTCTGGTGAAAAAACTAAATGTCCTATTTAATGTTATGATTAATGCACTCACAAGAAATTATCCTTCTTTTCTAACTGCAGCAAATTTCATTCAAATCGGTACAGCTGCTCCCTCATAAAAAAATCACCCTCTTTCAGGCCGCGAAGGGGGTCGAACAGCGAAGCTGTATTAGTTACACCGAATGTTACACTACGCACGGCAAACTTCGGAAGCAGTCTATATTGTAAATCTTCCGTCTAACCATTTTTTTGCCTCATTTTCGCATTCGCGTGCTTCGCTTAATGAGCATTTCAGTAGTGCTTCTTTCCGTCACTCTGAGAGTTTTTCATTTTTTCTGTGCGTGACGCAGGCCCTACAACGACGTGCCCGTTCTCGAGCCAACTCTCGATGACGCTCCCTGTAGGCAGCTTCTTTCTCAGGAGTACGCACAACTCGTGGTCTTCCCATAGATGTAGCTGGGATGGAATGTGCGAAACTACTAATCTAAAGCTTTGTATGTTAGGCGCAGGGCCCATCATTGAAGATGCGTGCGCTGCAACTGTCTTTACGATAGGTTGGATTGATTTCACGATTGACGTGGTTCCATGAGAGCGATTGAGGGTATGTGGCGGTTAACAGCACTTCTTGCTGTGGTGCAAGAAGTGTCGGCAGCCACGCGCTCCTAGTATAACGTTTCAATAGCTGGGCACTGTTCGTTGGCTTCAAACCGCCTTTTTAAAATTTGTTCGTTTCGCGGCAAGGTCGAATCACCACCATCATCATCATCATCATCAGCCTGGTTACGCCCACTGCAGGGCAAAGGCCTTCCTATACTTCTCCAACTACCCCGGTCATGTACCAATTGTGGCCATGTTGTCCCTGCAAACTTCTTAATGTCATCCGCCCCCCTAACTTTCTGCAGCACCCTGCTACGCTTCCCTTTCCTTGGAATCCAGTCCACAACCCTTAATGTCCATCGGTTATCTTCCCTCCTCATTACATGTCCTGCCCGTGCCCAATTCTTTTTCTTGATTTCAACTAAGATGTCATTAACCCGCGTTTGTTCCCTCACCCAATCTGCTCTTTTCTCATGCCTTAACGTTACACCCATCATTCTTCTTTCCATAGCTCGTTGCGTCGTCCTTAATTTTAGCAGAACCCTTTTCGCAAGCCTCCAGGTTTCTGCCCCATACGTGAGTACTCGTAAGACACAACTGTCATATACTTTTCTCTTGAAGGATAGTGGCAACCTGCTGTTCATGATTTGAGAATGCCTGCCAAACGCACCCAGTCCATTCTTATTCTTCTATTTCAGTCTGATGATCCGCATCCGTGGTCACTACCTGCCCTAAGTAGATGTATTGCCTTACCACTTCCAGTGCCTCGCTGCCTATCGTAAACTGCTGTTCTCTTCCGAGACTGTTAAACGTTACTTTAGTTTTCTGCAGATTAATTTTTAGACCCACCCTTCTGCTTTGCTTCTCCAGGTCAGTGAGCATGCATTGCAATTGGTCTCCTGAGTTACTAAGCAAGGCAATATCGTCAGCGAATCGCAAGTTGCTAAAGCATTCTCCATTAACTTTTATATCCATTTCTTCCCGATCCAGATCTCTGAATACCTCCTGTAAACACGCTGCGAAAAGCATTAGAGAGATCGTATCTCCCTGCCGGACGCCTTTCTTTATTGGGATTTTGTTGCTTCAATCAATCGTCGATAAATTCGCTGCCGATCTGGTTCGACCATCGGAAATGCAAGTGTGACAAACGTATAAAATTCGCGTATAAGATAGCACATTCATAGGGAGAGAGGGATCACTTCAACCTCTTTACCCTTGTTGAGCTCGTCTTTTCCTCTCCCGCTAGGTTATGTGGACCCTTTTTAGCGATGTCCGACAATAACGGCACAGGGTCCGCCTAAACAGCTTCGCTGTAGAACGTTCGTGCCTTTTACAGCGAAGCTGTATACCTCTACCGTCCAAGGAAATTCTCGTGTCGTTGTGGTAAGCAAAAAACTCCCCATACGTGGTCCGATCCCGAAGATAGTGCAATGCCGGGCCCACTCGCGGAGGAGACAAAGTAGGCGTTAAGCACTCCACATACGTGGGCCGATCCCCGAGATAGAGCAATACCGGCCTGAACCGGGGCGGAGGTGAAGCAGGCGTTAAGCCCTCCCCATAGGCGGGCCGATCGCGTAGATAGTGCAATGCCGTCCCGGCCCGTGGCGGAGGTGAAGCAGGCTCTAAGCACTCCCCACACGTGGGCCGATCCCGAAGATAGTGCAATGCCGGGCCCACTCGCGGAGGAGACAAAGTAGGCGTTAAGCACTCCCCACACGTGGGCCGATCCCGAAGATAGTGCAATGCCGGGCCG
Source organism: Dermacentor andersoni (assembly GCF_023375885.2). Lineage (NCBI taxonomy): Eukaryota > Metazoa > Arthropoda > Arachnida > Ixodida > Ixodidae > Dermacentor > Dermacentor andersoni. The sequence continues at coordinate 100,019,827 of NC_092816.1, forward strand.
ACCCGCAGCGGAGGTGAGGTTCCCCATTAAGGGGCCAACATACACAGCTTCGCTGGTCATCCTTCTTCACAGAGTGGAAGGGTCCTGAGCTTTTTATCAATGTAAAGCAATATATGCGCCATGAAGCCGAAAAGGCGGCGAGCGTCCGGCGTTAACATCTGATGGCACCAATACCCACGTGATCAAGTGATGACGTCGCGTTCCCTGCGCTTAACCTGCTGAGGCTTGCACTTTGGTATTCCACGGTGAACGGCCACGGCGTCGGACGGGCGCCATGGCTCACACCCAAGAAATTTACTTTGTTCAATTGGAAAACTGAGTTTACTCACGTTAAAAACTAACCTAGCACACTTCCAAGACTGGCTTGGCCCATACCCAACATTTGGATGGCCCAGGCTCAAAATTGACTTTTCCCTATTCAATCCCATGATTACGTGAAAGGTATCGCACGGAATACTCAGAAGGCCTTCGCATCTAATGCACGTAAGGAGACTTAAGTGTCTCTAATTTTTAGGTGCCCTTCAATAAACACCATCGGAGTAAGGTCCCAACTTAAAGCTTCCTGTAGAACCGTGTATCACGCCGGTTGTATAGAAAACCAATGAAACAGAAAGATGGCGTATACGCAAGCCCGCGGCCCCTGTGGTGTGAAAATAAAAAAAGAGAGAAGAGCTCCAGGAAAAAGAATATTCATCAGAAGCTTGGCGGGGGCAGTTATCTCGGCCAGGCATCTCATCTGCATGCCGACACGCTGTCTCGCGAGACCCCTAGCAAAATTGTCCATTCAGGTAACTAAGGAGGTAATGTTAATACATAACTGCCATCGTTAAGTGCCAAGTTGACGCGACAGTCTGAGGGTGGGCTTTTTTTTATATTTTCTTCAGGTGGCGTCAGAGCGCAAGTGATGGCGGGCATTTCAAACTGATGATTAGGATATATTGACCTCCCCTTTGAAACGGGAGGGGAACAAATAGTCAGCTAGCTGGCTTGAATAATGCTATACATGCTTTATATTCAAGCATTCTTGCGTACATCTCGTAAATTTCTTTTCTCTTCCTGAAAACCTCTATCTACCTTGTACCGTGACGTGTGCCTGTAACCAATCGGGTCGTATCAATCACTTCCCTGGTTTTTCCACCAATAATATATGCGTCTCTAGCTTATCTCAACTGCTGACTGGCTGATGGGTCCATTCCTTCCACTTTAAGCCTAAGCGCTTCTGGAAGGTACACAACCTGGAAGTGGTCACCCGACTTTTGCTGCAGCAGATACACGCCTCATCTTTTTTTCCGAATATTTACTCCGATCCCCTTTGGTCCTTAGGGAACCAGCTCGAGCCTCAAACAGCAAGACACTTTTAACTCGTACAGCTATTACTTTTGATATTTTTCCTTCCCATTCTTGTAAATCTCCATGTTTTGCTTTTTCGTTTTTGATTTTTTTTATTATTCGAAGTCGATACGCCACGTGGTCGCAGGAAAAAGAAACTCCATGTGCCGACGAAGGTTGGCGTCGAGCACACATTCCAATCCTTCACCTTATGACTCTAGAATCCTAGAGCTGCTGCGGCGGCGTTGCGGAGGTGCGGGATCAACTCGCGGCAGCGGAGGCCGATTTCTATGGGGGGCGAAATGCAATAACACCTGTATTCTGTGCGTTGGGTGCACCTTAAAAAACCCTAGGTTGTCTAAATTATCGCGGAGTCCCAAACAGCAGCGCGCTTCGTGTTCATATCTCGCTATCGGGCCAAAATACCCACGAATACGGTGAAGTTTTATAATCCCAGTTGCACTAAGGAAGCTGCACTGTTCTTCTCTTGTGTCATAAGTCATTATGCAACTTTGGACGCTCCTTTACCAGCAAATATGGTGATGATTAAACAAATGATGTTTTCAGTGGATGGCCAAAGAGCGACACGAAATAGATTTTTTGGAACAAAGTTTATTTTCGACAGAAAATTTGATTTGCTTCCTTCTATGCAGTTTTCACATTGAACTGGTATGGTGACGTCAACAAAAGATTACTTTGCTCGTTTCATCAAGCTTTCAATGGAAGTCCTCTTCAGTGCAGCGTAGTGAACTTCCAGCAAACTACAGGTGTTTCCAGTACCCCCGCCTTCCTTGACTTGGATAACTGCATGCAGGGATAATTGCATGCGTACTTAAGTCTGACCACTTGTTCAGCATAAGTTTCGCAAACCTCGAGAATTTCACGCGGGATAGTATATTTGACCTAAGAAACATGACTTACGGCGATGTTACTACGAGCTTGTCAAAACCCCTTGCACGAATTATGTTTGCGCAGCAATAAAGGTCAATAATGAAAAAAAAATTATTGAGCTAGGTGACGATTGCTGGAGCAGATACACAATCAATTTGGTTAAATAAACCTCAGACTCACCTGCGTGGAGACTATGTTGGTGCCTTTAGTCATACCTTCCCTGAAAGTAGAACAGTTATTGTAGTAAGTCATAAGTTCAGCATCCTTTCTTATTCTGCTTCAAAACATACACTCATACTTTCAGTCACATTCATGTGACAATGACATAATACATTTCTGAATATCACAGACGACTTCTGCGCAAATCCACGAGGTGTAGAAAGTTTCAAAAAAGGAAATTTCATGATGCATCCCACTATAGTCAAATGAAGTCAGTATAAAGTTGGTGTCGATGATGCTACCTTTACTCACAGTATGTCAAAGATGGTACCACGAATGCGCCGCGAAGACGTCAAACAAATAAAAACCTCTCAAAGTGACCCACCTGCTATGTCCGTCTTCCTTTGCTTTTCTCGATCCGACTTCTCTATGGCTTTCTCTCTCTCTCATAGAAGAAAGAGAGTTTAGTGTTGCATTACAGCTTGCTCACTGGCCGCTAGAATTGTAACGTGAGAAGAACACACACCAGTCTTCATTATTCTTTCTCCTTTTTGTCACTGAAGGGCGTGGGCTGTCTTAGCCCCAGCGCGCGTTGCCGCGATTAGCATAAACTTAATACCTCCTGCAGGCCAGATCATTCTTGCTGCAGGCCAGATCATTCTTCAAGTAAATGTTAATTCACCTGTCCCCTATGGCGAAGTTATGCTGTTGAAATACCTCCAAGCGACGGTGTAAATACTAATTTTTCATGGTGCCTGGACCCACAGGTTGGCGATAACAAAAACACAAAATTGTCCATGAGTTTCTTCGGCGCTAAAGCAGGTGACATCTGGTTAATACGCTGCCCTCGTGTGCGCATCCCCACGTTTGGTCGTGATTGCGGATGGCGCTGTTCCGCTAAGAAACTGGGACTGAATGTGTAATTGAGAACTCCTAGGAGAACCAGCTTTACTCCATCACATATCGCACACCGCAGCAGAGAGAGGAAGAAAGGCCGACTAAGAAAAGATATGCTAATAGGACAAAAGCAAAGAAAAAAAGCTAAAATGAGGAAGTTGAAGAATATGGATGCTGCATAGGATTACTTGATGGCAAAGACAGGTTCATTTTAGCGATGGTAGAGAGAGTGAGAGAGTTTTAGAATCTCAAAAAGGGGCATTGTCTCCCTCACCTCCCCCTAAGTCCGGTTTATAACTTGTTCTTGAAGTCAACTACTAGGTATAAAAGAGGGCTCACCAGCGACTCGAATCAGAAGCTTCTGCTCCTCCGACGGATTAGGAACACCACCATGGTAAGACACGGGTGAACGCTTTATTCTCACGAGGTGATGCTACCAGTGCATTTTCAAATGCGCTGCTTTGGGAAGCGACTCCAAGATGGAGAGATTACTAATATTGCATAAATTCTCTATAATTGCTAAGCTTCTAAATATAACTATACTTATCCATGTTACTTATTCATCATTAATAATTGTTATTGATTAGAAGATATTTAATAATAACTGGATGGTACTTAATACCATCCATAGTTATAACTGGAAGGTAATACACAGTCATACAATTATGACAAGAATCCGATGTGTACGAAACTGAAAGTATTGCTCACATAAAGCATGCTTAGGCTATATGCCACGGAGATGCCGTTTAGCTGCTCAGTAGCTCGCATGTGAGCGACGTGCAAAGAACAGGTTAGATAGCATTCACTACTATAATGTTGCAAAGAATCTACACACAATGCCCAAAGTTAGCCGCAAAAATTTATTGCTTTGTATCCAAGAAATAAATTAGAGGCATACCAAAATACGCGCACACTACATTAATATCAATACTATTTCTAGAGACGTAATCTCCTTTACAGCTGCGTGCCTGCATCGTCCTCGCCTTGGCCACCAGTGCTTTCGCTGGTCACGTTGGCCACGTTGCCGGTGGCTACACCCTCGCCAGCAACCTCGGCTACGGCCTTGGCTACGGAAGCCTCGGCTATTCCGGTCTCGGCTACGGTGGCCTTGGTCTCTCCCATTACGGTCTGTCCCATGGAGTTGGCTACTCCGGCCTGACCGGCTACGGCGCTGGCTTCGGATACGGATACGCCCCCGCTGCCAGCTACGCCGTCGCTGCTCCAGCTGTTACCCGCACCGTCTCCACCTACCACGCTGCTCCAGCTGTGACCGCTGTCCACGCCGCTCCAGCCGTGACTGCTGTCCACGCTGCCCCAGCTGTCACCTACGCTGCTGCCCCAGCTGTCACCAGGGTGGTCCAGTCCGCTCCAGCTGTCACCTACGCCGCTGCTCCAGCTGTGACCAGGGTCGTCCAGTCCGCCCCAGCTGTCACCAGGGTGGTCCAGGCCGCTCCAGTTGTCCAGACCTACGCTGCCGCCCCAGCTGTCACCAGGGTGGTTCAGTCCGCTCCAGCTGTCACCAGGGTGGTCCAGGCCGCTCCAGTTGTCCAGACCTACGCTGCCGCCCCAGCTGTCACCAGGGTGGTTCAGTCCGCTCCTGTTGTCCAGACCTACGCCGCCGCCCCAGCCGTCACTCGTGTCGCCACCTACGCTGCCCCAGCTGTCACCAAGGTTGTCCAGTCCACTCCAGTGGTCGCCAGCTACGCCGCTGCCCCAGCCGTGACCGCTGTCCACGCTGCCCCAGCTGTTGCCACCGTTGCCCACGCTGCCCCAGCCGTCGCTACCTACGGAGTTGCCCACGTTGCCCACGCTGCCCCAGCCGTCGCCACCTACGGCGTTTCCCACGTTGCTCACGCTGCCCCAGCCGTTGCTACCTACGGTGTTGCTCACGCTGTCCCAGCCTACTACGGCTACGGTGTTGGCTCCCTCGGCTACGGTGCCGGCAGCTACGGTTACGGCCACGGTCTCCTCGGCTACGGCCTGAACTACGGCTACGGCCTTGGCTCTCCTCTCAGCTACTCCACCCTCCTCCGCAAGAAGAAGTGTAAGTTCCGCCATATTGCCTGTAGAAAATATTTTTTGCGGTATTGATCTGTTCTAGATGTGTGCAGCGCTAACATGTATTTTTTGTTCTCGTTCCAGAAATTTTCTTTATCTTCCAACTCGAACCGGACACAAACCACACAGCCATGGACATTCAGATTTCCTGGTTTCAATGATGTATAATCATTGTTATGGCAGAATAAACTGTTTGTCTGATATTTTTCTCTTTTGAGTGATGTGCCACATACGAAGACATGATAGGTTGGAGCAAGACATGATCTCGCCATTTCAAGACCGCGTACTGAGGTCTGCAGCTTCTCCTGGGTAAGCCTGATACAGCGCGCTGGCTACGCGAAAACGTAGCATATGCCCATTCCCACAATGCTGTGCATCTGCAGAATATCTGTAACGTCGTAATCGTGTTGCTAGCAAACATATACAGAACCAGCAAAGCCAAATAGACTTTCTTACTGCAATATTAGCTGTCTTTGTTTGGTTGAACTTTGCGCCACCAGGTGGCTGCAGCGTGCAGGCCGTCCACAACTGTGCCTCGGCTTATCCCGTGAAACACGTAGTACGCTTGCGTTCACCCGAATACAAGTGAAGCTAAAGCTCTCTAACCGTATTTGGGCGGGCGTTCCGGCTGGCGTTCGGGCACCGAACTACCATCTTTATGAAACACTCTCGCAGCCTGTATGTCCAACGAGGCTGATTATTCAATGACACCTGAGGTCCTAGCATGGATATTCAGACCCGTTAGAGGTGGACTCCCGTTGGATATGTTGTCTGCCGGTAGGACATTCCGTCTCGTGGAGCCTTCAATCTCGTTGGACATTCACGCTATGAATCTTTGAGACGCACCCGCTGTCCCACGTAAGCACTGTGGCGTCTCATGATGTCGACGCTTTGGCGCAGTGCTCGAAAAGGTCAGCCCTCCTCTTCTCACGCCTCCCTCTAACTCTATTACGGCTGTGGGAAAAGGCTCCTTTGCAAGAGAAAGTAGTAGTCGCCTTCCGCGGCAGTGCTGGAGCCACTGGATATAACACCGATAAGACGAGGCTGCTTATATTTAAAGCGACCTATGCTGACGCTACTAATGAGCTGGTTGACTACTCTTTTCATTGCGAAACTAGGCAATGAAACAAGGAACGTCAGGTAAACATATTCACTGTATTGCTATGAAGGGCCTTATATACGGTCTCTACTCCGGACCCAGTTACAGGACTTAGGAAACATATCTCATCTACGCTGCAGTTTGTGTATTCCAGAGCCATCACATCATAATTATTTCTTTGGAGCTCAATAAAGAAATGAATAGACGCATCAACCAACTTCTTGTCCGACAACTCTTCATTTTGCTGAATAATTTTTATAACATGGTTTGATAAAAAGGGAAGATTAAGCACACTTTTTAACTTCTTCCACGTCACTTCAGTTCCAGAGGTTGAGTTAAAAAAGAAAGTGCAATAATACTCATCTCTAGCGGTCCAGATATCTTTTGTTAGTTTGTTACGAAGGCACTGTATTTTCTTTATCCTGACGACGCATGTAGATCAGAATTTCGTCATATTGACTTGACATCAGCTGAACTGATTTTTCGATACATTCAACACTACCTTTAAGCATTGCAACTCTGTCCAGCATTTGTTTTTTCAGAGCAACCAGGAGTTTTGCTAAGGTAGCTTCAATCTTGGGCTTTCTTTCTTGAACACCCTTCGTCCGGCCCGTTCGAGAAGTAGGGCACCGCCATGCCTTTCTTCATGACTCGCCTTTTGACTTAAATGTGTTCTCAGACACCTTCGAACAATTCTCAAAATGGTATCAGTCGCCACACTCCGCGCAAAGCAGTTCTTCACTATCTGAACACTCTTCGTTACAACACAAACAAATCTCATTTTCTGTGGGAGCCATTGCAGAAAAAAAAAACAAAGAATAAGACCTTTACAGCATTGCTCTCACTAGAGCAACGCGAGAAAGCCAAGGCAGTTTCTAATGCCTCATTAGGAACCAAATCCCTAATGCATTTTCACAGAATGTGTTTGATTAACAAGTTAACGCTTCCACTGCAACTTTATGCCAGTGTACAGCATACGCGCTTGAAATAAATACCTTCAGTAAAGGTGAACGACTGGGCCTACAATAACAAACTTCGTAGTAGCAGTGCAAAAAGTACTGCCATGAGCATCAGCCACAAGAAAACTGAGGCGTGTCGAACCTACTTCCTCGTAGGCACCCTATAAAGTCTGTTCGGGTCCTTCCCATTCTGGGTGTAACATTCAGCCCTTCTCTCGACTTTTCTGCATATGTCACCAGCACTGCATCTAAGGATCGTCGCATTCTTGGTTTTCTGTCGTGTCTCCCATTCCTGTGGACCTAAGGTTTTCCGAGCACTTTAAACCTCTATTATTCTGCCACGGCTTGAGTACTGCTCATCAGTATAGACCGTGTACCAAACTCACGTCGCTGAGGAACTTGATTTTGTTCTGCGCTGGCCAACATGCACCCTCTGCTCCCGTCTTTTCAGGCATCGCAATCTCATGCCAGCCTACGAGGATTGCCTCAAAGCCTTCAAGTGGCACACCCTGCAATAACAGCAAAACATTGCACTACTGTGTGCGGCCCGAGATCGCAACCCCATGCATATCTGGCATACAGAGCTTTCTCTCCACTCCCCGGCTTTCCTTGCGACCGCACTGAATTGGCACTCCTGCGTATCGTGCACCCGTCGACTATGACTATATGCGTGTGTTCCGCGCTCTGCAATTGAGGAAGCGTGTGTGTATGTGTGTGTGCGTGTGCGTGCGTGCGTGTTTGCATGCGTGTGTGTGTGTCCAATTGTATACTGCTTTGTGCCTTCCACTACTAGAGTATGCCGTTGTAGATGGGGTGCAACATGCCAATCTAATTCTGACCTCATTGAACGCACCCAGAATAAATTGATATCTATCTTCAAGCACCACTCTTGCCATTCTGGTGAGTATAGTTTAGCTTTCTCAAATATAGCTCAACTTGCACCTGTACAGTCAAGACTTAATTAATCAGAACTTTTGTTCCTGTATACGGTGGTCCATAAATTATAGATTCCCAAAAGCTTCTTGATCATATGCATTTGTTCGTGCCGCAACAGTATACTAGGCACCATTCAACATCCTTTGCCGGGCCTTGTTGCCAGACTGTGCTATATATGACTCTGCTCCAAAACACATAAATGCTGTGCCTGTACTGACACACTTGAAAGTTCATTTCCTGTGTTTTGTACATTTGTAGGTAATCATGTATGATTAACTCCCTTTTACTGTATCTCGTTTTCATTTTTCCCTATTTGTTTCTCTATCTTGCATGTTTTGTCTACCACACTTATGTTTTCTGTACATTTTGTTTGGAATATTGCTCGTTATATGTAGCAGCACGAAGGCTCTCTAGCTGTTCCTGGGCACTATTATAAACATTTGAAGAATTGATTATTATCATAGTATAAAAAGGTGCTTTTTAAGCATGGACTAGTATATTAGTTCAGTGCAGTGAATTTTGTGCCATTAAAAAGAAGGCATGAATTAAGAAAGTGCAATGACATGCTATGTGCCTGATCATTTGTATTGTGCTATTAATTTCTTCTGAGCTTTATTAATCGCTCGCTATGGTATCTAGTGTTGTGCAATAATATATGCCACCTCAATTATTACGTGCCTCACAGAAAAAATTGAATATCTTTCTCAGTGAAAGCATCATCGTAGGCTAAAACAATAAATTGGTATTTCTTGTGGTCACTTGAAGTCCATAAATTATGAAAACGACCTGTCTATATAGATATTTCTTATATTAATCAAATGAGCTGCCCAAATACATACGAATAAGTGCTTCAATAGTGCGACTTGACGTGTTGTTATCGGCAGTTCATCCCGCGACAACCTCTCGACATGGCTAGCGCGCTTATGGGGAACGGGCAGACGGCCTTGTCAGCATCGTTGTCGAAACGGATGATTGATGGCCAGCACGGGAGTACCTCGGTCATGAGAGATTTGGGCAAAGAGTGCAACGATACGGTCCGTCACCTATGAGCCACCCGAATTGGCACATCTACGCCGAGGACGGAGTCGGTGTACGGTCGGAGTGAGTGTGCGATCCCCGTTTCCCGTGTTTGTACCCACTGATGTGCGTGTGTTTCCAGCAAAACTCCCTTCGGAGGGAAAGGGCAACAGACCTCCGAATTGGTGGGACCAGATGTCATCGGCCTCCTGACGCCGGATTGAGGGAAGTGACTGAACAATGACCGCGCAGGGTATAAAAAAGCAACGGCTTGTTAGAGGGATTAGCTGCTGCAACTTCATGAACCTTTTTTGTACTACTTTGAACTTTCTTGTAAATATGTAAATATAATCCAATTTTGTCAAACGTCTTGCATATTGGGCCCAGGCCCACATTAGCTTACTCCTCCACGAGCTAAGTAGATCCCACATCTTCGGAACCTCAGTCGCAAAATTTGATGGCAGCGGTGAGATAGTCTGCGCAGCGCTTCGACTTCGGCACTATGAGTGCACGACCTTTTCTCCTTGAGAGTTGCCCGGCTTAACGTGGTTCTTCCTAGTAACAAGCGTGTTGGAAGCTTTGTTGGTGGACACCTTGTTTCAACACTTAATTCCTTGAGAAACTTATCGGCAAAAGAGAGGTAGCCAGTCATGGATTGGAGGAAGTTGCGCAGAATGGACCTAAACGTGATATGCGGGAAATTTGGGATCTATTGTGGGAAGCAGCTAAAGAAGGCGGAGGTCATTGATGCGATAGAGGCAAGCGCCAGAGATGAGGAGATCGTCGAGGCTTGGGAGGATATTCAGGGACAGAGAAAGCGAGAGCTGGATGAACGCGAACGCGAGAGAGAAGCCAAAATGAGGCGCGACAAAGAACGCGGAAGTGAAGAGTATGAGCGAAAGCGACAGCACAGAATACGGATATAGGAAATCGAAACGGAACGCGAATGCGAGAGAGCAGCCGACATAAGGCGGGATGTAGAGCGCGAAAGAGAAATACAGGAAGTTGACAAGGAAATCCAGCATCTCGGGGTGCTGCAGGCACGGTCTAGGCTGCACGTATTCAAGGACGGCGAAAACATAGTAGATTTTCTTGATTTTTCGGAAATGTTTACTCGGAGGTAGAGCTAGACCATCACTTTTGGTATGTAAGGTTGTTGGGGGTGCTTCCGTGTGGCGTGCCTTGTTGCTTAGCTCGTCTTCTGAGGTAGACTTCAAGAAGTGCGATCTGGCTAAACAGGCATTCTTGCACCATTTCGGTACTTCTGTGGAGTGCGAGAGAAAAGATCAAAGTGACCAGTGCAATGTTTTTACTTTGGAAGAAACTGAGGTTGCGCCAGAAAACGAAGAGCTCGAACAGTGCGAGGTGGTGAAACCTTGAGAGGCTGAGCACGTCGAAAGCAAAGCCGTTGCTGGTCTACAGAGAGGGGTCATTCCGGAGGGCCTCCCTTGCGAGGACGAGGCTTGTTGCAGTAGCCATGGGAAGGTTAAGGAGGCACTGGATACCTTCCTCGTATCCGAGCACTTAGATACTTTCCGGAATTGTCTAGAATAGACCCAGATACGGTAGTGGCCAAGCCAAGAAAAGACCCGACGCGTCAGAACGGGGCGGCAATCGCTCAGGGCTGACGCATTGGTGACTACGCAATACAGGCGTACGCCGAAACCGATCCAGCGGTCATCCCGCAGAGCCCTCCTTGCGGGAACGAGGCTTGTTACAGCAACCCTATGATGGTTAGTGTAGAGCTGGATACTTTCCTCATGCCTCAGCACTTGAGTGACTCTCTGGCACTGCCGAGAATTGAGAAAGAAGTAGAGACAGTGGCAATTCCGAAAGGCGTTCCTTGTGGGGACGAGGCTTGTTTTAGCAGCCCTAACAGGCTAACGGAGGCGCTAAAAACATTCCTCGTACCACCGCACTTGAGCGACGTTCTGGAATCGCGAAATGGAGAGAACGCCATGGTGGTCAGGCAGGGCAGGGAGCCGACGCTCGGGGGTTCCAGTTGCACATTCTACGACCACTTGGCAGTGAAAAATGAGGTCAGATGGCGCAGGCTCAAAACAGCGAAGTATTCGGCGCATCGAAAACTCACGAAAGAAGCCGCATCGCCGCGCGTGAGAGTGAGCAACGGGCCGTCAGGCAAAGCCGAAAAAGGTTCATTGTGGCGATTCAGGAAACGGAGGCGTCGCAAAAGGCTGATAACAACAGGAGAGAGCACGTCTCTGCGAGTAAGGGTGCGGCTGAAATGATCAACTTGGGTGAGACGTGCGATTCAGAACCGGGTCAGTCGAACAGCCACTGAGGTTGGATGCGCCGCAAGAGCAAGGACGAAGGGAGAATGGGTATTCTTCCCGTGTTTACGCCTCCCCCTCAGGGACAAGACAGCAAGCCGCGATCGCACGGAGTGGCAGGTGACGGCAGAGGGCTATATAGGTTTTGCACCCCTCGTGCTCCGCGTAGCCCGAAGTCTGTCTGTCGGCGACCCAATCGAGCGCGCATTAGGAAAGAGTCATTGTCGAATTTCATTTCATTCATTTATTGATACTGTGAATCCCATCAGGGATTGTAACAGGAAGGGCTGTATGTGATACATAGGAACATGGTATAAGGTGTTACATACTAAATCTTATACAATAAAGAATTTGGGCATATAACAGTTTGATAACGTGATTATACTAGAGAATAACAAGAACAAAGAGGATATGACAACAATAATTACAGTTGCAGAAACCAGTTACAGGGTCAGTATTGAGGTAATAACAGTCACGCAACAACCAAGGTTACAATAATGCCAACAAGAAAAAAAATATATTGCATCATTGCCTTAATTATATTCAAGCAGAAACACCATTAAAATAACAAGGCAACAAGGAACTACGTAAATAATGAAAATAATTATTGCTGCAATACGTATAGCAGTCAGAGTACCAAACGTATCTAAGGATGATCTTTCAGTGATACCTGTGTTAAGATTATTTCATTCGCGTGTCGCCCTTGGAAAAAATGAGTATTTGAAAATAACAGTGCGGAATGAAAATTTGCTTAATGTGTGTGTGAGTTTATGACGAGTTAATCTATTCGAGGACGCTGATATGTCTTTCATAATAGGCAGTTTGAGTTGATTGTGTATTAACTGATATATGATTTTTAGTCTAGCAAGCTTGGCTCTTCAGCAAGTCTAGCAAGTTCGGCCCGTTTCAGCAATGCTGTTGGTGAGTCTGTGATGGAATGTTTATTATATATGTATCTCGGCGCTTTTCGCTGTACCCCTTCTAGTTTTTTAATCAGCTTGTTAGTAAACGGGAACCAAACGGTGTTGGCGTACTCTAGAACCGGTCTTATAAGTGTTTTATATGCGAGTAACTTTGTTTCAGATGGTGCTAGTTTAAGGCCTCTGTTAATGAAGAATAGCTGTCTTATTGCGGTTGATGTGATATATGTTAACGTGAGAATCCTATCTCAAGTCAGATGTTAGTGTCACACCAAGGTGCTTATGCTCATGAACAGATGCAAGAGGAATGTTGTTGAGGGTGTACTGGAAGGCTGATGTATGTTTTTTTCTGGTTATAGATAATAGAACGGACTTTTTTAGATTGATATCCATCTGCCAGTCCTTGCACCACTGGGAGACTGCTGCTATGGCGTTATTTAAAGTTCTATGGTAATCAAGGCAGTTAATTTCCTGGACAAGAACGCAGTCATTTGCAAAAATTTTGATATTCTGTGAAGCATATGCTTGTAAGTCATTAATAAAGATTAAGAATAATACTGGGGCTAAGACACTTCCTTGGGGTACTCCTGATGTAACGTTAGTTGTCGCGGACCTCTCGTTGTTAATTTCAAGAAATTGTGTGCGATTACTCCTTAATCCAATCAAGGGTAGGGCCGCTTCCCAAAGTCAGTTATAGTTTTGCAAGAAGTTTAGTTTGTGACACGCGGTCAAATGCCTTCGAAAATTCTAAAAATATGAGGTCTATTTGTTTGTGGTTATCAATGCTCTTGGATTCGAGAATTGGGCGCATCCATAAGTTTTTTTTGTTGTTGTTACTTCTTTTGGTAGTTAGTACAGGAGGCAATCTTTTGTTTATTAGGAAATGATTACTTTTCATTTTACTAGTTTGACGCTAGTAAAGCAATTTTTGTTTATAGGCTTTTAAGGCCAGATAGAGTGTAGCTTTTTCTTTTAAACATCGCTCTATGAATTAATTTAATTCAGAGTAGCGCGGTCAACAGAGACCAGTACCCTTCGCTTTAGAAGTACTGGTACTAGCAGGTGGCACTGAGCAAACGAGCAATTCAGCACGCGGCACTGATTCCTTTGACCATTTTAATCGCTGTGACGAATCCAGTGGTTCAAAAGGGCGCCTTTTTCTTTCTCCTTGGCGACTTGTGAATCACGCGCCACATGGAATTTTTAGTTTGGAAGGGCGGCGTTCAGGACACGGGACACCTTGCCGGGGGAGGATCCCAATTCCTTCGAATTACGACCTAGCCGTACAGTGACCCGATTGACAGCTGTCTTGAGACCGCTTCGAGAAGGAGGGACAAAGGGGGCTGAAAGTAGCCTACTCATGGGCTTGCCCGCTCCTTGTAGGGCACGCGTTTCAACTAACAACCCGTTGTGACAGCGGTGAAGCATGTCTCCTAGATGGCCGTTTAGTGCGATGATGTGACTCAGTCGAGCATATTTTCCAGTATCACTGCACAGCGCGGCAACGAATTAACCAAAACGCGGTTGTCCTGAGCTGAGGTGTTTCAGTTATTGGCAAGGCTGACTTGATTCAGACTCTTGATTTATTCGTTTTCTTTTATTTTTGGTCATTTTCATGAGCTACGTCATTTAATAAGTGTTTATGCATCGATAGGGAACACAGTTTTCGTTTGTTTGTTGTTGTGTTCTAAACGATCTCCCTTTGTTTGTCGATTGCCTCAGAGCGGCGTGAGTGGCGCCTTCTTTGAAAGACTATGGAAACTAAATGGATCAAAACGTTAGCTACGCTACCATTTCAACTTTGTTTAGGGCCGTTTGCGCGGCACTCCTCTATACGCTCCTAACACTGCCCAGGCGACGCGTCCGAGCAGCGATCGTCAGCGCCTCTTGCGGTACCTTCCGTCAAAACTGACACTGACGGACCATGCTACTCAGGCTGCCCACGCGGATCTGCCAACGTGATCGCATGTTCATGCTCGTTTCGAAACGAACAAATGGTGCAAATTTTGCTGTGTTGCTTCAAGCCAATCTCAGAATTAGACGGTCGGATACGCCCTGCCATTCGTCGTAACGGGGAAAAGCTCTACGCTGTCTGGAATGTTGGCAGCGTGAAAGAAGTCGCCGGTGTGAGTGTGCTGGCGAAGTGTCACTCCCAGCAAAGCAAACACAACTACATCCTATCGCTGGACGTGAGTACGCTCAACTATCATATCATGCTTTGATCAAGAAGCTCAATTGAGTGCGCAGGCATGGCTGAGCTTATTAAGCGGTAGGCGTAGGTATTGTTGGCCAACCATTTGAGCTACCGTAGACAAAACGTGTTCTTCCGTGGGGCTCTTTTCACACGCTTGCAAAGCCTCATTGGCCACGGATGATAGGCGCCATATCTTTTCGAGTTACTAAAATACTTTTTTAAAAAACTTGCACGAAAAGTTTATTAGAGTGCTACATTCTGCCAAGCAACCGCAGTATTTTGTCTACAACTGCCGAGGCGCCGGCACAACCTTGGGACGATCATTCTTGCGTGTGAAGAGAAAAGGAAGTAAATGTTAATTCACCTGTCCCCTATGGCGAAGTTATGCTGTTGAAATGCCTCCAAGCGAATGTTGAAATACTAATTTTTCATAGTGCCTGCGCACACAGGGTGGCGATAACAAAAACACAAAAGGGTCCATGAGTTTGTTCGGCGCTAAAGCAGGCGACATCTGGTTAATACGCTGCGCTCGTGTGCGCATCCCCGCATTTGGTCCTGATTGTGGATGACGGTGTTCCGCTAAGAAACTGGGACTGAATATGTAATTGAGAACTCCTAGGAGAACCAGCTTTACTCCATCGCATATCGCACACCGCAGCAGAGAGAGGAGGAAAGGCGGAGTAAGAAAAGATATGGTAATAGGACAAAAACAAAGAAAAAGCTACAATGAGCAAGTTGAAGCATATGGATGCTGCATAAGATTACTTGATGGCAAAGACAGGTTCATTTTAGCGATGGTAGAGAGAGTGAGAGAGTTTTAGAATCTCAAAAAGGGGCATTGTCTCCCTCACCTCCCCCTAAGTCCGGTTTATAACTTGTTCTTGAAGTCAACCACTAGGTATAAAAGCGGGCTGACCAGCGACTCGAATCAGTAGGCTTCTGCTCCTCCGACGGATTAGGAACACCACCATGGTAAGACACGGGTGAACGCTTTATTTTCACGAGGTGATGCTACCAGTACATTTCCGAACGCGCTGCTTTGGGAAGCGACTCTAACTTGGAAAGGTCACTAATATTGCATAAATTCTCTATAATTGCTAGGCTTCTAAATATTAACTATACTTATGCATTTTATTTATTAATTATTATTCATTGTTATTGATTAGAAGGTAATGACTATTAATTGAATGGGACTTAATATCATCCATAGTTATTAACTGGAAGGTAATACACAGTCATACAATTATGACTAGAATCCTAGAATTCAATGTGTCTGAAACAGAAAGTATTGCTCACATAAAGGATGCTTAGGCTATATACCAAGGAGATGCCGTTTCGCTGCTGAGTAGCTCGCATGTGAGCGACGTGTAAAGAGCAGGTTAGATAGCAGTCACTACTATAATGGTGCAATGAATCTACACACAATACCTAAAGTTAGCCGCAAAAATTTATTCCTCTGTATTCAAGAATTAAATTAGAGGCATACCAAAATACGTGCACACAACATTAATATCAATACTGTTTCTAGAAGCGTAATCTCCTTTACAGCTGCGTGCCTGCATCGTCCTCGCCTTGGCCACCAGTGCCTTCGCTGGTCACGTTGGCCACGTTG
The DNA here is from genome assembly GCF_023375885.2 of Dermacentor andersoni. Lineage (NCBI taxonomy): Eukaryota > Metazoa > Arthropoda > Arachnida > Ixodida > Ixodidae > Dermacentor > Dermacentor andersoni. The sequence continues at coordinate 100,036,189 of NC_092816.1, forward strand.
CCGGTGGCTACACCCTCGCCAGCAACCTCGGCTACGGCCTTGGCTACGGAAGCCTCGGCTATTCCGGTCTCGGCTACGGTGGCCTTGGTCTCTCCCATTACGGTCTGTCCCATGGAGTTGGCTACTCCGGCCTGACCGGCTACGGCGCTGGCTTCGGATACGGATACGCCCCCGCCGCCAGCTACGCCGTCGCTGCTCCAGCTGTTACCCGCACCGTCTCCACCTACCACGCTGCTCCAGCTGTGACCGCTGTTCACGCCGCTCCAGCTGTGACCGCTGTCCACGCTGCCCCAGCTGTCACCTACGCTGCTGCCCCAGCTGTCACCAGGGTAGTCCAGGCCGCTCCAGTTGTCCAGACCTACGCTGCTGCCCCAGCTGTCACCAGGGTGGTCCAGTCCGCTCCAGCTGTCACCTACGCCGCTGCTCCAGCTGTGACCAGGGTCGTCCAGTCCGCCCCAGCTGTCACCAGGGTCGTCCAGGCCGCTCCAGTTGTCCAGACCTACGCCGCCGCCCCAGCTGTCACCAGAGTGGTCCAGTCCACTCCAGTTGTCCAGACCTACGCCGCCGCCCCAGCTGTCACCAAGGTTGTCCACTCCGCTCCAGTTGTCCAGACCTACGCCGCCGCCCCAGCTGTCACCAGGGTGGTCCAGTCCACTCCAGTTGTCCAGACCTACGCCGCCGCGCCAGCTGTCACCAAGGTTGTCCACTCCGCTCCAGTGGTCGCCAGCTACGCCGCTGCCCCAGCCGTGACTGCTGTCCATGCTGCCCCAGCTGTTGCCACCGTTGCCCACGCTGCCCCAGCCGTCGCTACCTACGGAGTTGCCCACGTTGCCCACTCTGCCCCAGCCGTCGCCACCTACGGCGTTTCCCACGTTGCCCACGCTGCCCCAGCCGTTGCTACCTACGGCGTTGCTCACGCTGTCCCAGCCTACTACGGCTACGGTGTTGGCTCCCTCGGCTACGGTGCCGGCAGCTACGGTTACGGCCACGGTCTCCTCGGCTACGGCCTGAACTACGGCTACGGCCTTGGCTCTCCTCTCAGCTACTCCACCCTCCTCCGCAAGAAGAAGTGTAAGTTCCGCTGTATTTTCTGTAGCGAAACAATTCTATGTGTTTTCGATCTGTTCTAGATAAGCGCAGCGCTAACATGTATTTTTTTGTTTTTGTTCCAGAAATCCTCTTTCTTTTAACACTTGGACCAGACAGAAACCACGCAGTCATGGACAACCAGATTTTCCGCTTTCAATGATGTATAATCATTGTTATGTCAGAATAAACTGTTTGTCTGATATTCCTTTTCTTGACTGGTGTACCACATACGAAGACATGATAGTATCGTTAAATTAAATCCACCACACCCTAGGCACAGGCTTAAGCGGAGAGTGAATTCCAACTACGGCTACGGCCTTGGCTCTCCTCTCAGCTACTCCACCCTCCTCCGCAATTGGATTGGATTGGAGAAACTTTATTTATGCCTGCAGTTGGGCGCTCGCGCGCCCCGACGAGGGCCTACGTCATCCTCGAAGTTGCCGTTACTCGGCGCGGGTCTCCGCTCGCCGTTGCCGGCTAGCTGGGTCCGTGCCTTTCGAGCGCCTCGAGGACCTGCTGGACGGCCCAGAGCTGATCGTCTCGGTCGTAGCTCTTTGCGGCTGCCTCGAGCCGCGGTGGGAGTGTTCTTGATTTAGCGTCTTCTGGATATTTAATGCAGTCCCACAAGATGTGCGTGTAGTCTGCGGTCTCCCTCCGGCAGACTCTGCACATATCTGTCGGATATGTCTCGGGGTACATGCGATTCATCAGTTTCGGGCTCGGTAGCGATCCGGTCTGGAGCTGTCTCAGTACTACCGCCTCCGCTCGACTCAGTCTCGGGTGCGGGGGTGGAAGAGTCCTGCGAGCCAAGCGGTAGGCCTTCGCGATTTCATTGTAATCCGTCATGCGGTCCTTAGTGCCGAACCACGTCGGACGGTCTGTCGCCGGGGCGCGGTTGGTTAGCGCTCGCGCCGCGGCGTGTGCCGTCTCATTATGGTTCTCATTGCGTTCCGACGCGTCGCCCGCGTGCGCCAGGAACCACTTGAGTCGTACTTTTCGTTCGTCTAGTTTTACCGCTCGCAGTACGCCTCAGCCTTCCTCCGCAAGAAGAAGTGTAAGTTCCGCCGTATTGCCTTTCGTAAATATTTTTTTTGTTATCGATCTATTCTAGATGTGTGCAGCGTTAACACGTAATTTTTGTTCTCGTTCCAGAAATTTTCTTTATCTTGAAACTCGGACTGGACACAAACCACACAGCCATGGACGTTCAGATTTTCTGGTTTCAATGATGTATAATCATTGTTATGGCCGAATAAACTGTTTGTCTGATATTTTTCTTTTTTGAGTGATGTACCGCATACGAAGACATGATAGGTTGGAGCAAGACATGATCTCGCTATTTCAAGACGGCGTACTGGAGTCTGCATCTTCTCCGGGTTAAGCCTGATACAGCGGCGCTGGCTACGCGAAAACTCAGCTTATATCCATTCCCACAGTGCGGTGCATCTGCAGAATATCTGCAGCGGCGTAATCGTGTTGCTAGCAAACATTTACGGAACCAGCATGACTGCACACGCAGTGTGCAGTCAAGGCTGCGCTTATTAAGCGTTAGGCGTAGGTGTTGTTGGCCAACCATTTGAGCTACCGTATAGAGAAAACGTGTTCTTCCGTGGTGCTGTTTTCACACGCTTGCAAAGCCTCATTGGCCACGGATGATAGGAGCCATATCTTTTCGAGTTACTAAAAGACTTTTTTTAAACAACTTGCACGAAAAGTGTATTACAGTGCTACATTCTGCCAAGCAACCACATCACTTTGTTTACAGCTGCCGAGGCACCGGCAAAACCTTGGGACGCTCCGGCCGCCAAGACTCGGGTGACCTTATCGGGCAACCTGAACCCAAGCAGAGCCTCACAGCGTGAAGTGCTCAGCGACTTGCAGCCATCACGCAGTACGCTTCGTACAGGAAAATAGATAGCTCTAAAAGATATGAAGAAATTACAAAAATGTGTATGCCGGCTTCCCGGCAAGACTCTTTCACGACCAAAAACTTCAGTTTACTAACTACAATACTTTCTAGTGCGATCCTCCAGGAAGGAAGCGCGAGCACAAATCCACGTCTGGCTTGGAAATCTGTAGAGTCGGAAAGCAGGCAATCCTGCGCGGCCGTTACAGTCTTTGACGCAGCAGTACCACCATCCCCACGCTTCTTTTCCGAGGTAGTTTTTGATGTCTTGCACATTTGCCATCGTAAAACCGCGGTATGGGAACGTTTACCTGCAAGACGGTGGCGCACATGGTTCAGAAGTTTCAAATCACATGCGGTCATAACAACAACACGTGCGCAAGCTGGATTCTACACCGTCGACTGAAGTTGGGTCAGTGCCAGAGTTGCGCTTTCGACGCTACAGGTGGCGCGGCCGTCGCCGGGAAAGTCCGTTGTCAGGAGCGTATGGCTGCCTTTCTGGCGCTCGCTGATCTAACCTCGGGAATAATTAAGCGAGAGGGTATGATTACCTGACATTTCTCGGAGGTGGTTTGTGTGCTTGCCTTGTCTCTGCTCTGGTGCTGTGCGGATTTGATCGCTAAATGCCAGTTCGCAGCCTACGACCTGCAGCCAACTCTCCCTCCAAGATGGCCATTGCCCCTGGACGTGATCCACCCGGCGAGCCCGGGACTTCGAGCCGGAGCTGAGCCTGCTGAGCGGCCAAGGCCTCTTTAAGGGGCACCGATGAGCTTCTCCCTTGCGAGCCCTCTTCCTGGCGGTGTACGGGCTGCTGTGACCTGCCGTTCAGCCCGCGACAACCACCGGTCACGGCTAGCGCGATTATGGAGAACGGGCCGACGGCCTCGTCAAAATGGTTCTCAAAACGGATGATTTATCGCCAGCACGGGAGTACCTCCGTCATGAGAGGTTTCAGCAAATAGTGCAAGGGTACGGTCCATCACTTGTAAGCCGCCCAAATTGGCACATCCTCGCCAGGGACGGAGTAAGTGTACTATCGGAGTCAGTGTACGATCCCCCTTCCCCTCTTTGTGCACAGTGATGTGCGTGGTTTCCGACAAAGCTCCTTTCGGGGGCAAGGGGCAAAAGGCCTCCGGATTGGTGGGACCTGATGTCATTGGTGTCCTGACGCCGGATTGGGGGAAGAGATTGAACAAACACCCCGCAGGGACTAGAAATAGCAACGGGCGGTCGGAGTGATCGGCTGGTACAATTTCTTTATGAACATTCTTGTAAATATGTAAATATAATCTTGTTTGTAAAACCTCTTCATTATCGGGCCTAGCCCCACATTTACTTACTCCTCCACGAGAAAAGTAAATTTCACATCTTCGGACCCCCAGTGGCAACAAAAGAAAGACACCTATAAAAACCCTCCGATTCTCAAGCTTGTATTATCTGCCTGTCATTTCATTATTGTCGAGAAAGACAGGCTTCACATGTTGAAACCAGTTACAATATAAAATCGCCTTAACACAGTGAAAATGTTTCTAGCAATACACAATGTGAATGCCTCCCGATGCGGTGTTGATGCTTCAAAACAACCTAGAGTAGTAAGTGAGGTTTGCAACGTGCAAGATTTGACACAATCAAGAATCGAGAGGAAAGGAGCTACGAATTACGTATGTTTTAGCTATTCTGTACGTTTTTCGTTGTGAGTGATACAGGTGTTTGAATTCTTTTTGATGATTTTCTCATAAAAACCTTTTTCACGTTTTGTTTCATGCACCAACAAGCATAATTATATTGACAGGGATATTTTTTGTTTGTATCCGGTGACGGTGTTTCCCCGGCTAACGAATTTTAACGTTATCGCCCGGTGCAGGGCGCGCCTGCACATATCGGAAATTTCGCGAATGTTGTTGATGGTTCTGTCGGTTGTCTGTTGTTAATGAACCTTTTATGATCTGATTGCATACGTGACAGGAATTTTGTCGTTTCTGGAAGGCGCGCAGGCACCAGCGAATACGCTGCAACTTCCGACGACTCATTTATGAAAGCCGGCGCGCTTGACCGGCGGATGAGATTTCCTACAGTCACCGACTTTGCTCTCCGCTATCATTGCGAATGAGTTTTTCTTTTGCTGGGGGCAAGTTCACCTAATAAAGAGTTAAATTTGTAACTGCCAGTTCTGACTCTGCGTCATTTTTCACGTCACTACTGCGCGACTATATTTGTAACACAGATTTTTCAGGGATACTTTGCACGCCTCATTCTTACATAGTTGGCTGGGCAATGGGCTACAAAAATGAAATCGTACAACAGATTTTGATGCGATATGGCATGGTCACGCAGGTGTTTGCAAAGCTACCTTTTAGACAGACGACATGCGAACGCGAGCGCTGATGTCGATACATTGTGCACTATTGTTACTTCAAAGGTAAAAAGAAACTGTGGCGGCAGGCGCACATTTATTATTCAAACTTGAAAACCCATAATTTAAATAGTCATTGCTTTTTTTTTTTAATGCATAAGCATTCTTTGGTGAATAGCCCAACACCGTCAGGCGAAAATTGTAATTCCTTGTATCAGCACAAAAATACGTACTTTGCAAACTTAAGTAATTTAATCATTATAATAGTGTAAATGTAGATGATTCGTAGCATTATAACCCGCCGTGGTTGGTTAGTGGCTAAGGTGCTCGGCTGCTAAGCACGAGGTCGCGGAATTGAATCCCGGCCACGGCGGCGACATTTTGATGGGGCCGAAATGCGGAAACACCCGTGTACTTAGATGTATTTATTTATTATTTTACAAGTACTGCCAGCCTTGTTACCAGGCCTTAGGCAGGAGTAGGCATGTGCAACAAAAAACAAGTATGAAATAAGATCAAACAAGATAACAGATACTGCACAAGAATCTGCATAACAAACAACATGAGAGAAACCTTTTCACAATTATGATTTGACTGGTAAAAACGAGGGATGAACGCTATGATTTATTCACAACGTGCAGAAAGAAAGGATGAAACCTTTGGACAGTCGACAGTTGTGGCAGGTAATGCGTTCCATTAGGAAATCGTGCGTGAGAAAAAAAAGAATTTTTAAATGCGTTGGTCCTGCAGGAAAAATCTCTAACCTTTTTGTTGTGATAAGAGCGCGTGCAGCGGTGGCTAGCCGGTAGAATATATGATGTTTTATTCATTCCTGATTGATTGTTATAGAGTAAGAAGAAAAATTTCCTTCTGTCCCGGTAACGCCTTACTGCAAAGTTTTCCATTTCTGCAGCTTCTAGCAGAGATGATGGGGATGAGCCCAAGCTGTACGAATTGAAAATAAACCTGGCTGACTTTCTTTGGACTTTCTAAATTTTAGTGATGTTGATTTGTGTGTGCGGATCCCAAACAATCGCAGCGTATTCTTGAATGGGTCGGATGAATGTTTAGTATGCTAAAAGCTTTATTTCAAGTAAAGCGTTTGCTATTGATCGCCTTAAAAAGCCTAGTTTCTTCATTGCTTTATAATATATGTATGTTACACGTTCATTCAACCTAAGATCTGATGTTATTACTATTCCCAGGTATTTGTACGTAGACACGACTAATAAAGAATGGTTGTTAATGCTATAAGTAGGGGTTAAGGGATTCTTTTTGCGAGTAATGATCATTGCAACAGTCTTCTTGAGGTTAATAGCCATCTGCCATTTCGAGCACCATGTTTGTACTGTAGACAGCGAGGTTTTTGAAGCTTCCTGATCATTTGAATTGCGTATTTCATTGTACAAAATGCAGTCATCTGCAAAAAGCTTTATCTTGACGCGTATGTCACTGATGACGTCGTTGATAAAGATAAGAAAGAGGAGCGGCCCTAACACTTATCCCTGTGGAGTGCCTGACTCTACAGTTGCTGGTGTCGAAGCTGCATCGTTGACCTGAACACTTTGTCTCCGTAATGAAAGGTATGCTTTAATCCAGTTAACTAAGGCGTCGTTTTTTAAAATGGGTTTGAGTTTAAGAAGTAGTTTTGAGTGAGAGACGCGGTCAAATGCTTTTTCAAAATCGAAAGATATTAAGTCACTTTGGCCTTGTCTATCTAAAGCTGTCGCTAAGTCGTGAAATGTTTCTACGATCTGAGTTACGGTAGAAAAACCTCGCCGGAAACCATGTTGTCTCGCGTCAACTATTTCGTTGTCGTTAAGAAAGGCAGAAATGTGCTTGAAAATTATGTGTTCGAGCGTTTTGCGCATGTGCATAGTAAAGATATTGGCCTGTATGATGTAAGGAGAGACGGATTTGCTGTTTTTGGTATGGGTATGACTTTCGCGTACTTCCAGTCGGTTGGAATTTCTGCGCATGACAGTGATTTCTCGAATGTTAATGTTAAATATTTTGAACACCATTCGGCGTATTTGGAAAGAAATGCATTCGGGATTCCATCAGCTCCGGGCGATTTTTCAGCGTCGAGGTTTAGCATAAGTGCTAACACACATTCCTCAGTAATTCTTGCATCACCAATCGGCAGAATGTGTTCATACCTAGGGAATTGTGGGCTGATACAGCCGTCACGTGTAAACATTGAGCAGAAATATCGGTTGAGCGCATCTACGGTTTCAGCACTGTCGGTTAAAACCGCATCACCGATAGAGAGTTTGGGTGCAGCTTTCTATATTGACGATATGTGCTGCCAGAGCTTTCCTGGGGATGAGGCGAGAAAATTTTAGTGTTTTTCTTCTGATTTTTTTTATTTTATCAGCTAATAATGTACGCAAGCCAAGAAGCCGATCGCTTGCGGGAACAGTTGGGCGCTGCTTGAGTTGTTTTCTTGCCTTTTTCATTTTCCGCTCTATTCGTACTATTTCTTTTGTTACCCAAGGATTGCGCTTCCGCAGCACTTTTCGCTTCACAGGTAGAAAATTACGGATACACTTCAGAGCTAGGAACTTGAAGGAGCCCCACATATCATCAATAAAATGTTCGTTAAAGGTCAATAGATGAACGTGAATAGGTGCACGTTAAAGAACTACACCTGGTCGATGTTTCCGGAGTCCCCGACTACGGCGTGCCTCATAATCAAAAAGTGGTTTTGGCATGTAGAGCACCATAATTAAATGTAATGCAGCTTTATAAATCATACGGAACATTTTAACCTCCAAAATATAAATAAAAAGAATACCTGTAGAGGTGCATAGGGCTTCTTAGAAAATGCATGGGGAACTTATAGTAGGGGTGGGCCAAATCGAAATTTGGAGGTCAGCGAACTTAAATTTGGTGGTGGGCAAACTTATATTTGTGGGTTCGCCAACATAAAATTGGGGATGCGCCAAGAAGAAATCTGGCAATCGGCAAACTCGAAATTTGCGGGCGAGCCAAAATAAATTTCGGGTTGACGAACATAAACTTGGGGATAGGCCAAGTTGAAATTTGGGGGTATGCTTACGGATACTTAGAGAACTCCCGTAGAGCTCCTGCGTTATTTTTCAGTTCTTGAATTTGATTTGAATTGGGCTGCTACGAACCCATGTGTGGGTAACAATTACTACCTGGTTTTCTCATGCATACAGGCGATGTGCAGGGGGTGCTCTCGTGATCGCGCACGCCTGCTCCTACTAAAATTGCACAATCGTCCTATACAGTTTCGCACTGACCAACATAGCTACTTCCCCATAGCTACTTTAGCATTGATATGACAAACACATGGACAGCCGATGCACTCGCGACTAATTCATTGTACGAAGGCACGCTGAATATAATACCTGTGGTGCACATGCACGCACAGGCTAGAAAGAAGGTGCCAAACACAGACGGATATGCCACAAGCAATACCCTATATCAGACGCACAAAGTAAAGCATCTGTTCATGTGGCAGAAAACAAATGTCTGCAGTATAGAACTGACCTCGAAGCTCCCATAACATCAGTATGTCCCATTCATACAGCTTTAAGAAGAAACCAACTTCCTCATAAACCTTACCTTCAGCGTCCTCAGTGCAGTTATCACCATTCTTCAAGATTTTCTACACCATTGGGTAGTGCAGCTAGTCCATAATTATACGCCTCCATTATACGCCCCTTCGCGGGAGCCGAAGAAGAGAGAGCGTGTCGTGTGCAGAGAGCGCAGCTGACGCGCAAGTAGAATTCAGGATGGAAGCACCGCGGGCAGGAGAGTGTCGCTAATTTAAAATTATCAAGGTTTTTAAACCTGAGCAAGAAAGCACCGCAACCTGTAGTAAAGTATGAGAAGTAGCTCAGGCACGGCAAAAGTGCGGGTAGAGTCACGGCCGAAGTAAAGTTTCGGTCAATATGTTTCGGCCGTATCGTACTCTCAAATCCTAAGTCGTCTGCCCCATCAATACCACAACCGCCGCGTCGCGTTCTCCTTTGTGACAAATGCAGCGAGCGATTACTGCTGACACCATTTTTGGCGCTGTGCCAGAAAGTGTTTCGTTAGTCTGCACTACAAAGCGCCCTATGTAGAGACGTGCGACATGTCTCTAAAATGATGCTTCGCCGGAAATGATCGCTCGAGAATATCGTCCCGGATTACAACTTACCTTTGTTTTCTCTGCGTCATTGTTGCTCATAGTACTTACAGTCACCCCGAGAAAGTTTGCATGCCGATTTTCGATAGGTAAATAACCCATGACATAATAGTTCTGCGGAAACCTGCAAGGAGGAGAGAAGTAATTAATGAAGGGAAAATGGTCCCTGGTTCGAGTCCAGGACTAGGACGAATTTTTCTTCAATTGCGAGGCTTTCTTATCGAGGAACCGGTATGGGTTTCCTTTATAGCAGTTGGTACGAACGGGTGGACGTCCGATTTTCCCTTCAGTAATTACTTCTCTCCACCTTACAGGTTTCTGCAGAACTAATATGTCAAACTCTTGCCTTTGCTTCGAGTTGTTGACAAACTCGACTTCGCCCTACCATCTGCTAGCCGCATGTTTAGCTCAGATGGTAGAGCGGCTGCCCCGTAAGAGCGGTGGTCCCGGGTTCGAGTCCCGGACCAGGAAGAATTTTTCTTCAACTTCGAGGCTTTTCTTTCGAGGAACCCGTATGGGTTTTCTTTGTATCAATTGCTACGAATGGGTGGATGTGCGATTTTCCCTTCATTAAGCAAATGACCCTTCTCGCGAAATGTAGCCTGCGCAGCTTCGTCAAGTGCAGTTTACATCCATAGTCCGCCTCTCACTTGCCTTCCGCGGGGCGCTTCAAGCTTGCACCCTGAAAGCTAGGACAGCGAAGATGTTTACGGCCTTCCTTTGCGCAGTGTTCTGTAATGTGCAGCCACCGCTCGTGTTCAAATACATGTTCGCGAACCCGGCGGCCACGTATCGCGTCTGCATTCTTGCAACTGCTCAAATAACTTGCCCAACGCGTACGTCGAGTACGCAGTGCATACGAGAAATACACCCATCAACTTGCATATGTTGAGCGAGCCACGCGCCTCTACAATATTTATTGGTATTTTGTGCCTGGGTGCCTTGGAGCAACTGAAAGATCAATAGGCATGTACTGTTCCAGGACATTCGCCATATCCGCATCACTACCGTTCGCGGGCCCCTTACAAAATATTTTAATCTGTTGTTTAGAAACTCTTTTGAATTTGTTCTACACAACTCCATTGTGTTTATTTTGATTGCCTATATAATTTTCCTATAGTGTTCTGAAAGTTATTTGGCCACCGCATTCTTATAGGAACTCTAAAGACACATTTCGATAGAATCGCTGAATGGATTTGCTTTTAAGGTCCTAAAGGCAAGTTTGTATAGAAGATTTCTGTGTAGTTGCTTTTAAGATCCTAAAGACAATGTTCTATAGAATATTTATATGGAGTTGCTTTGAAGATGCTAAAGACAAATTTCTATAGAACATTTTTACCGAGTTGCTTTCAAGATGATAAAGGCAAATTTCTATAGAATATTTGTATGCAGTTGTTTCGTGTCCCTACAGGCAAATGCCTATAGGAACTAGGCCAATGTGTGTAAAGTGCTTGCATACTGAAATGATTTTGCGCCAAAAAACAACACACACAAGAAAGACGACGACACCACGGGTGACGGCACCACAGCGCCCGTGGTGTCGTCGTCTTTCTTGTGTGTGTTGTTTTTTGGCGCAAAATCATTTCCGTATGCAAGATGACCAACTATCCCAGCAGTTACCTCTTCTAAAGTGCTTGCAATTTACCAAGGTTATAGAGAACTGTATTGTAGGCGATAAGGACTACAGTAAATGAAGTTGCAAAGAAATAGGCGCTACAACCACGAAGTATTCAGTTTGAAATGTTTATTGCACTTCAGACTAGATACATAGTTCATATATGGGACGTACACGCTTAAGACTAGAACTTGCAACACACAAACTGTAGCTGCCAACGCGTTTCTCCGGTTAAGCTGCTAGTGCTAACGCTCGAAATATGAGGCAAAACATCAGTGGCAGACTTGATTACAATTGACACCTGGCAATAACAAGCTTGACTAGGACAGAAAACTTGACCATTAAAACTGCAAAAGCATCGCCTTTTCCGGCAGTGTACATTAAATGGTTGGATACTAGGGCTTGAAAATAGACTGATATGAATGTGCACTGCAATGTTATGTGTCAGCCTGACGAAATACACAGCATTTTAGTCTATGTTTAAGTGTGAAAATAACACTGGCAGTCCCGGCAAAAATGTGTGCAAATAATGGTCTTCATAGATAGGCACACCATATATCGTACAAAGTTTAAAATCTTGAATTTTGTTGCAAGGGAAACAATTTTGAGATCAGAGCCATTATTCTAAACTTAGGGTGAGAAATAAAAATCAGACCGATACACGCAATGCCTAAAAAAATATTTAGCTCGGGGCTTCCTATGTAATGCACATGAACAGTAAAATCGTTTTTCTCGGCAACTATGGGACCATATTCGGGGAGGTTTGATACATTAAAAATGTTAAAATCATAGTTTTTATACTAACGCCATCAATTTTTAATAAAAACTGCTGAAAATACCAAAATTAGAAGGAAAAAAGCTTACGAAGTTTGCAACAATATATTACATATATGATAACTACCACAATTTCACTAATTCTGTAAATTTTCCTACTCAAATACATCCGAAATACAGAAATACTTTTCAGACAACTACAGGACTAATCAATAAAACTTGGTGCTGGGCTAGTTGGTGATGCATTCTTTATAACTGATGGTAGCGCTAAAAGGACGGACACAAGATGAAAAGACGACACGACGACGAGGAAACGCTACTGACAACTGGTTTATTTTTCGAAAAAGTTCTATATTTAAAAGAATCACAACACATGCGCACAACCGAACTGCACCAGCCTTCTTTATCGCAATATCGAAAACATGCACGCGAAGTGAAATGATAAAACATTCGAGCACCAAGAGGTGAACACATGACCAATTGAAGACAGCCATACGTTACGGTTTTTCAAATCTCCCCAGAAGTGTGCGCTCAGCCGAGTACAAATTTATTGAAGCATCGCTGATGCACAGACCCTCCTTCTTTTGTATGTGGAAAGCTTCCAGCAACACTCTAGCTTTAGAGCTTGCACTTCTACCCAGAACCTTTGCTTCTTTAAACCGTGGCACGCACTCGCAAACCATCACATGCGAAACTAAATTCGCAAGTTTGTCTGCGGTGAAGGTCAACGCGGTTGCAAAAAGCAGCATGAAGACACCTTCGTCAGGTGTGCCCTAGGAGTGGTATACTTTATTCCCCTGTCCTGCGGCAAGTGCTATATCGGGCAGACAGGGCGTTGCCTCAATGACCGCTTAAGGGAACACTCTCAAAACTTAACAAAACAAGACAAACTTGCGAATTTAGTTTCGCATGTGATGGTTTGCGAGTGCGTGCCACGGTTTAAAGAAGCAAAGGTTCTGGGTAGAAGTGCAAGCTCTAAAGCTAGAGTGTTGCTGGAAGCTTTCCACATACAAAAGAAGGAGGGTCTGTGCATCAGCGATGCTTCAATAAATTTGTACTCGGCTGAGCGCACACTTCTGGGGAGATTTGAAAAACCGTAACGTATGGCTGTCTTCAATTGGTCATGTGTTCACCTCTTGGTGCTCGAATGTTTTATCATTTCACTTCGCGTGCATGTTTTCGATATTGCGATAAAGAAGGCTGGTGCAGTTCGGTTGTGCGCATGTGTTGTGATTCTTTTAAATATAGAACTTTTTCGAAAAATAAACCAGTTGTCAGTAGCGTTTCCTCGTCGTCGTGTCGTCTTTTCATCTTGTGTCCGTCCTTTTAGCGCTACCATCAGTTATAAAGAATACAGGACTAATTTGAATTAAGTTTGCGGCATTTAAGAAAATAATAAGCTAACAATTAAATACTGCCGTTTGTCTTAACATTCCACTACCAGCATGACCTGTATGGTGCTCTGGCTACTACTCACATGTTGCAAGTTCATTCTTACATGATCACCTGCTATTTTCACTTCCCAGGAAAGGAGCGAGGAAAGGCTAGTTTTTGGCCTCATTTGTTCCGTCTAGTAATCGGCGACGGCGGAGCCTGGAAAATACAATTGAAATTAATTTTCAAAAGGTGTAATGAACATTCAGACATATGTATTAGCAGGCACAAACATGCCACAAATATCTATATAGTTGTAGCACTATGCTAAAATTCATTTCAGTATTTTAGAATAAAATTATAACAGAAAAGTGGCAGAACGCCCCACCTCCCTGACCACTCTGCCAAATAGCGGCAGTTCTTTTGAGAATCACTTTTGAGAATATTTTTACTTTCCCAAGATTCTGTGACATTAGCATTGGGCCAATGTGCCTGGCACTAGAATGTAATTGCTAATGACAAAACGTATCTCCAAAGGACAACAGCCGAGTCACACATTAATATCATCTTGCAATGACAACTCATTCCCATATATAACATAAGCAAGCAGGAACACCCATGAGCTAAGAGTCCTATACAGACGTCGCCCCATGAATAGGAAACACATTTTTTGAAAATAAGGGAATGACCTACTGGCTTCTAGTGTTGAGCGGCAGACAAAATTAATATTCCATCCGCTGTTAGCCATAGTTGGCATGTACTATGCTTAGTATGCCAATAATAAATTTCTCACATGGACCTTGAGATGGAGCAATCATGATAATGCATCTAAGTATTCATTGTGTGGGGACCAATAATGTTTCAAGTTGTCTTCGCAAATTATGTTGGATAACTGTCAATTTGCGGTATTTGGAACAGAGTCGCAGTGTCACTGTCATATACAGTGGGCCCAGTATATTCGTGCTTTTTGAGTTCTTGAAACCATTAATTTATAATCTATTACGGGTATGTACACTAATATGTATCCTAAACACAATGATAGGACTTCCCAATTGTAATCGAAAAGTTAAGTCAGTTTAATTAAAAAGGGTTCTTCTTGCAACATAGCATGTGAAAAACAGAAAACAACAATTATACTAATTACGTAACCTTTAAAATTGATTGCATAACTGCTCTATAGGTCAAGCAGAAGATTTGGCAAAAAATAAGGTGCCTGCAACTAGTAGCAACAAACAAATTTGTTACTACTGGAGGCTGCGGAGAATTCAGTAAACAGATTCTGACCCACTCTTTTAATGTGGTATTTCTCAGCGACTTTGTTGGTAAATTGGTTGCTGTAGGTGAACAAAACCAATGAGCAGTCTAAATCCGGCACGCAGCCCCAGTCCCATCGGTGCATGGTCAAGTGGGACGAGCATACTGGTTCCTTGAGTTAATTATGGTGCTCTCCTTGGCACATGTTGAGGCACCGGCCAGTCTGCTGCATGCACATTTGACCAAATATACACATGACCACGGGAATAGACTACACTACCACTCACAGACGCAAGACAAATTTAGCGGTATCTCTAAAAAATTAAATTAAGGGGTTTTGCGTGCCCCCACCGTTTGATAATGAGGCACGCCTTAGTGGGGGACGCCGGAAATTTGGCCCACCTGGCGTGCTTTAACGCGCACCTAAATCTAGGTACATGGGTGTTTTCGCATTTCGCGCCCATCAAAATGCGGCCGCCGGGGCCGGGATTCGATTCCGCGACTTCGTGCTTAGCAACCCAACACCATGGCCACCAAGCAACCACGGCGGGTTTAGTGGTATCTTTAAGCAAGCCTTCCTTGTCAGGGTACCTATATATCCAGTGAAAAATGCGTGGCAGTGCGCAAGTGAATTTTGAAATGTAAGCGGGAAATTGAGGCTTGCTCAGTGAAAGATACCACCAAATTTGTCCAGGGTGCATCATAGGGGGTGTAATGCATCCCTTTCACACGTGGTCAAGCGTACATAGGGCAAACTGGCCGGTGCCTTATCATGTGCCTAAGAGGTCACCATATTTCTTTCAAAAGAACAGTGCGGTCGTCCAATCGTGCCCTACATTTACACAACTGGGCTTCATGTTGGCTTACAATCCTTCATCTGTTTTGATTCACCTAAAGAATTTGCCAGTGAAATCAGTGAGGCATACCATATAAATAGCAAAACATGTGAGAGAGCCCCATTTTTAAAGAAAAAAACAACAAAAAAAGGTATTCTTAGTAGATCACAAGTGATCGAAATCAGTCTGTGCCTATTTACTACTGAAGTAAATGCAGCACAGAGAATACCGACCTTCATATTAAATTTCAAGAAATTCAAGCTCATCCAATGTTTATTTGCCAGTGGCTGTTATTATGGGAACAAGACAGAAATAAAAAAAACTAAACATGTCAATGATAAACAATGCTGTGCACATTACGTGCTTGGACCTGCGACATATTTAGCCCACTACTATTCGAATTTTACAAGCACAGAAAACTGCATGAAATCGTAACACAAATAGAAAAAAGGCGCAAATAAAGCACACAGCATAAGAAATAGTTTTCAAAGAATAAAACCACAGTAAAAAGTAATAGACATACTATGTACAAAGCAAAAATAAAATTTAACTTTCAGCCAAGCAACTTATGCAAGAAAACATACTGAATATCAGGACAGGTGAGGTACATAGTTTTGCACAAAACAAGATATGAGGGCATAATCGCTACGCACACAAATAAGCAGCAAGTTCAATGAATTTGCATAAATTGTTATCCTCTTTAGTAAGCTGCGTTAAGTAATGTATTGATAAACTTCACCGTGAATGATACCAGGCCCACTTTTTCGGAACACATACACTTCATACACACCTGACATGACCATCCAGATCACACGCCATGCTGCTGTCTGGGGGCTCCTTGATCTTGTGGTTTATGGTGTGGGTCATGGTCTCAACAATACAAAATGAGTTTTGCATTAGCTTATAACAGTAGTACAATAATGCTGTCATACAGCGAACCCATGCAAGCAGCGCCTAAAACGAGTCACGAAAACAATGTTTGCACTAACATGGCAAGAGATGAAAAGGTTGAAATAATCGAATCTCATGATAATTCGGACCTCTTAACCAAAGTAATATTTGGGACACGCCGCAGCACCGCATTAAACTGTAACCTCGTTTTTTCCATTACTTTACCCTGTCATGTTTAGTTAAGTCAAAGTTATGTCAACACATCTTGTCTTGAAAATAAAGCTCTATTAGAAGCAAGCTGTGATTACCTTACATCTTTTTCTCTAGAACAGTTCGGCAACCGAAAACCTCGCAAGCAGAGATTGTGCACACCGTCGGAGAACTTATAAGCGAGGAAACGTCATTGAAGAAAGAATCGGTCAAGAGGTAGACGGGTCGTTACTATGCAACTTTAGCAGACAAGCCCGAGCTGTCGCAGAGGTGCACAAGGTGAACACGATTTCCCAAACCTTTCTCAGAGGAAGGAAACGCTTATCAGGATTATCAATTCCGCATTGTGGCAATAGAGTTGCGTTACAAAATTCTGACAACCAGTGTGCAGCAAGAATCAACTCAGGCTTCACTGTTGTCGCCGGTGTTCCATTTCCTACGTTCGCAAGACACTCTAAGCACACACGAGAAGCACAAGCACACACAACACACATGAACGCACGTGTAGTTCGCGAGCACGATTGCTTACCGTTTCAACAGTCGACGATGTTTCTCGCAGCATACATGCCGTTGCGTAGTGGGTGAGCTGAGGCACGCCAATTATACGCATTATTTTTTGTGACAACCACCAAATGTTTCAGGGCAACCAGCAGAGACAAAGGGAGCACACTCCACGGCATGAAAATTGTTGGTCTACAGTCAGCTGGCGCGCCACGCATACGGCGAGTTTAAAGCCAGATAGATGCAAATCATCTTCTGGCACTTTCGCGCACGCAAATTACGTCTTATTTCGTTGCAGAATACCTAAAAACACACGATCAAACAAACACATCGAAACAGCTCGCACTACCGATTGAAGACGGAGCAATAACAACAAGCCTTATTTTACCGGTCGCGTGGCGACGGTGCCGACAGCGCCGCCTGTATTCTTGTGCGGCCGTTGTGGCCTCTGTGAGTAATTATCACTACAGCAGCTTTTGTGCCATTTTGGGCCCAACTACATACATACGTTTATATTGTACGCTATAGTTTAGTGCAGAAATAAATTACATGACGTATCCTTGTTTTTGAATCGCTTATGCCGCATGCAGTCAGCAAAAGCATGGCCTTCAAGACCTGAACAAGCTAGCCTGAGAAAGCTATCGCTGGGGTGTGATTTGAACAATTTAAACTTCGGCCACTGGCCTTAAAGCCCAAAATGACGTTATGCGCAGCCGTTACCTGCAGCACCTGCAGCGTCACTTCGTTTCTCTTTGAAGTAACTTCCTACTGTCGTTTAAATGTAGCCCAGAAATTGTTAACCCGATCTCGGGGGTACACGAGTGCCCTGTGTGATGTTTCCATGCTCTTTCTAACTGTGTAAAAAAACTGCGCGTTTTTGCAGCGTGCATTTGTCACATTGAAGTGGTGTGTTCCAGAAATGTGCGGCGGCGTTCGATGTGTTTCCACCCCTAGTGCTGTAGTCACTGCATTCCAGCAAATAGATATGAGGCGGCTGCTTACACGCAGTTTTGCTTACTGTTTCTTCGTCATCTTCGTGATTTAACTGCATATGCGAAAGAAACCACAATGTGCGCTTCCGTGACATTATTTTGGTTTTTCTAATTTTGGTTAGTGCCTTGTGCCTTCGTCATTGATTGTCTCTTTTAAGACACACTTTCTTGATAGCAAGAACTGCGAAATGGGGTTGAAATAATCAGATTTTTTATTCCTCGAAAAGTGCGTGAGTTGTAATATTACGAGAACTTAGTGACACAGCCCTGTATATTGAACTAAAATCAAAATATTTAACTTGTTACAGTGCGTGAATCTTATTATGATGTGTCAAAATCCCAGTACGCTCTCAGTGCGATGGGCCTCGCACCGCGTTAAGGACAAATGCAATTGTCCAATTCCCTCTGAAGTAATGTACATCACTTTTTCATATCATATGTCTCATGTACAAAATTTTTCATGGGTGCACTGTTGCCTTTCCGAGTTAGAAAGACAATTTGAGATAATATTCATCAGTATTGAACATGTTCTGTTTATTGTTTAAAAAGATCAAATATCGAGCCATTCTTAGACAGGCCGCACTTTAGCTTCTTTACATGTCCTATAAACCTTCCTCTATAGAAATCAGTACGTATAACGTCACATAATGTTCCATTTTTAGAATAGGAATGGAGAGCGATTCTATAGACAGCCCGCCTTAGAAGTGCTAAAAACGTTCTATAAACATTCTTCTATAGAATGTTGTACATATGATGACAATAAACTATCTATAGACCGCTTATAGAGGGTGAATGGAGAGTGAGTCTATTGACAAGCCGCATTAGGAGTGTTAAAAACGTTCTATAGAGATTATTCTAGAGAATTTAGTAGACATTATATCAATACACCCCCAATAGAACGTTTATAAACGGCGAATGGGGGGCCATTCTATAGAGACTTCGCGTTAGAAGTTCTAAAGAAATTCTATAAAAATTGCTTTATAGAATTCAGTACATATGACGTCAATACACACTCTATTGCACATCTATTGTGTGTGAAATGACTTGTTTCTATAGAGAGGTTTCTTTAGATTTCTTATAGAGATTCTGTGCACAAGACTCTGTAGATCGCGAGTTCCTATAGAGTCCCTTTTCACTCCAAGGGAGCTCATAAGGAGTTTTAATGGAACTCTAATCCCATCTTGATAAGGGCCAGGTGCACGCGTCGTCTGCTTAAGAACAATTTAAATGCTGCTAATCGAAAGATCGACAATTAACAGCCCTGCGAGTTTGTCTAGATTAATTGTATACGCTATACACTTATAGACAATTTAGCACAAGTCAACTTTCGCCACAGGTGGCCTTAAACGCTTTTTATTGAAGTCGTAAAATGCCACTCCACGTTAAAATACACTATTTCCGAAATACGTTGCGGGAAAACTAACGTCAATGCGCTCAGCAAAAGCACAGTTTTAGGCAGTAAAGATAGCCTTTGATCCCCTTCGCAGTGACCGCAGTCCTTCTTCAATGCCTTGCAGTGCGAAGGGTACGACGGAGCCGGCTGGGGACCACAATGCTGCGCCTGTTGGACGTCACCGGGGTGCACTTCACCTTTGAGTCTGGATGTTCGCATAGGCGCCAGTACTTCCAATTTTGGAGCATATGACGCGCCAATGTGAGACGCTACACCTCATCGTACGGTTCAGTTTAGAGCTAATCATCCATTTTCTACCGTATGGTGCACCAGATAGCTGTGCGTGGCTATTCTAGCACCTAGTGGAACGAACAGAGCATTTACTTTCGCATTTATTTCAATGCAAATCACACAATTTCTGAGGGTTGAACAGAGGCGATCTTCGCGTTCGCACGTGCGAGTTCGTCGGCGAACTGAATAAGTAATTGAGCACTTCTAGATCGCATACCGGTTTTACTCCATCACATAATATTGCACGGCAGAACACAGTGGTAAAAATGTGCAGTAAAAATAATGTAAATTGGGCGCTCACTACGTAAAGAAAAGTAAGAACTAGGCAAGTATAAAATATGGAAGCTCCTTAATATTACTTGGGGCGCATGCTGGCTCCCTTAAGCGACGATGGAGAGGGTATTGATGATCTCAAAATGGGCGTTGTGTCTCCCTCGCCTTCAGTCAAAGCCAGTTTATAACTTGTTCTCGAAGACAACTACCAGGTATAAAAGCAGGCTCGGCAGCGAGCCCAATTAGAAGCTTCTGCTCCTCCGACGGATTAGGAACACCACAATGGTAAGCCACCGGTGACCTCTTCACTCCGATTAGCCGATGTTACGCCGACATTTCTGAATGCGTTGCTTTAAAAAGCACCGTTTGCTTAGAGCTAGGGTTACCAGAAATTCATAGGATTACTAAAGATGCTGTTATTTAAACAATCAAGTTATCCCTACTGATATTAAGTGGGCGGTAATTCAGAAACACACAAATAAGTTCAGCAATTTATTTTTACTTAAGGCCAAAGTATTATTCATCCAAGCGATGTTTAGAATCTATGCCTAGCAGAAGCCGTTTCGCTGTTCAGTAGCCCGCGCCACAGCTAGTTGTAAAGATAAGATCTGACAGCATTCCCTATTGTAACTTGCAGTGAATCTGCACCATGAACTTGGAGTAACAAATAATTCCGGTTAATGCAACAAATAAATTAGAAACACATGCTCAATGACTAAATGTGCATCAGTAGTACTTCTAGAGGCGTTATGTCCTTTACTTCCCCGCCGCGGTAGCATAGCGGCTATGGTGTTGCGCTGCTGAGCACGTGGTGGCGGGATAAAACCCCGGTCATGACGGATCCATTTCAATTAGGGCGGAAAGCAACAACACCCGTGCCCCTTGCATTGGGGGCACAATAATGATTAATCAGCGAAAATTAATCCGAAGTCCCCTACTACGGCGTTCCTCATAATGAACTCGTGGTTCTGCTTTCTAAAACCCAAGAATTTATTTAAAATCTCCTTTACCTTTGCAGCTGCGTGCCTGCATCGTCCTCGCCTTGGCCACCAGCGCCTTTGCTGGTCACCTTGGTCACGTTGCTGGTGGCTACACCCTCGCAAGCAACCTCGGCTACGGCCTGGGCTATGGTAGCCTCGGCTATTCCGGTCTCGGATACGGTGGCCTTGGTCTCTCCCATTATGGCCTGTCCCACGGAGTCGGCTACTCCGGCCTGACCGGCTACGGTGCTGGCTACGGATACGGATACTCCCCCGCCGCCAGCTACGCCGTCGCTGCTCCAGCTGTTACCCGCACGGTCTCCACCTACCACGCTGCTCCAGCTGTGACCGCTGTCCACGCCGCTCCAGCCGTGACCACTGTCCACGCCGCTCCAGCTGTCACCTACGCTGCTGCCCCAGCTGTCACCAGGGTGGTCCAGTCTGCTCCAGCTGTCACCTACGCTGCCGCCCCAGCTGTCACCAAGGTGGTCCAGTCCGCTCCAACTGTCACCTACGCCGCCGCCCCAGCTGTAACCAGGGTGGTCCAGTCTGCTCCAGTTGTCCAGACCTACGCCGCCGCCCCAGCTGTCACCAGGGTGGTCCAGTCCACTCCAGTTGTCCAGACCTACGCCGCCGCCCCAGCTGTCACCAAGGTTGTCCACTCCGCTCCAGTTGTCCAGACCTACGCCGCCGCCCCAGCTGTCACCAGGGTGGTCCAGTCCACTCCAGTTGTCCAGACCTACGCCGCCGCCCCAGCTGTCACCAAGGTTGTCCACTCCGCTCCAGTGGTCGCCAGCTACGCCGCTGCCCCAGCCGTGACTGCTGTCCATGCTGCCCCAGCTGTTGCCACCGTTGCCCACTCTGCCCCAGCCGTCGCTACTTACGGAGTTGCCCACGTTGCCCACTCTGCCCCAGCCGTCGCCACCTACGGCGTTTCCCACGTTGCCCACGCTGCCCCAGCCGTTGCTACCTACGGCGTTGCTCACGCTGTCCCAGCCTACTACGGCTACGGTGTTGGCTCCCTCGGCTACGGTGCCGGCAGCTACGGTTACGGCCACGGTCTCCTCGGCTACGGCCTGAACTACGGCTACGGCCTTGGCTCTCCTCTCAGCTACTCCACCCTCCTCCGCAAGAAGAAGTGTAAGTTCCGCTGTATTTTCTGTAGCGAAACAATTCTATGTGTTTTCGATCTGTTCTAGATAAGCGCAGCGCTAACATGTATTTTTTTGTTCTTGTTCCAGAAATCCTCTTTCTTTTAACACTTGGACCAGACAGAAAGCACGCAGTCATGGACAACCAGATTTTCCGCTTTCAATGATGTATAATCATTGTTATGTCAGAATAAACTGTTTGTCTGATATTCTTTTTCTTCACTGGTGTACCACATACGAAGACATGATAGTATCGTTAAATTAAATCCACCACACCCTAGGCACAGGCTTAAGCGGAGAGTGAATTCCAATGGCAAGTTCGATGTGGCCGACGAACACTTCGGCGGAACACTCGTCTACTGCGGCGAGTAACAGTAAATCTGCGATTGAAACACAGGCACTCACGCCCCAGCAATGGGTAGGGGGTGACAGCGCACATCCTCTACCTCAAGCGCCCACAATTCCTAGCGTTCTCTCGTCGCTTTCAGCCTTTTCGGCTTGAAGTGTTTAGCAGGTTGGTGTTTCTTTTTAGCCTCCTTAGCTCTAATGGAACTCGCCCCGAAGGCAAACTTGCTTCTCTCGACAGCCGTGATTGTGTGTCGGAAACATCAGAGAAACACCGAAGCCTGCGATTAATGCGGTAGCAACTCATCGAGAGAGCCAGAAGTGCTTTCGCAAGTGCATTTGAACAACAGTAAAGGCTGTTAAAAGGCGAACTTGCGAAAAAGGAGCCGTTTTTACCTCCTTTTTCGAATACTGGCGAACGAAGTCATCGACAAAACGCGCAGCCTTGTGATATGATTGTGATCGATAATCTGACTTATCAACGATGCATTGGCTTTGGATATCACCTTTACTTTCTCTGTTTTATTTGTTTTCTGCGCATATAAATCATGCTCGTCTGCAAAAAAAGAGTTGTCTGAAGTTAGCCTTCTTTGCACTTGTCTGCTCTTTTTCCTACATTCGCGTGCTATTCACTGCCGCCGTTATAAGGAGTGTCGAAGTGGAAAAGAGTGTATATCTGTGAAGTGTGGAAAGCGAGTCACGTGGTAAAGGCAGATACATGGCATGAGAGAGCTCGGAAGAGCCGGCAGGTCTGCATTATATCATTTTTTTTAGCTGCACGAATTTGTTTATTTCTTTTGTCAGCACAATTATAACCCTTGATCTATATTGCTCAATGAGGCGAGCGTTACTTCTAGAAGAAATCAACATAGTTTATTGAAAAATTAGGAGAAAACGTCAAATAACCTCTCTAGATATTAATTTAAGACACATATTTCATTCTTCCAATTTCAACTAGCAAACATGCAAGGCATACTTTCTACGCATCGACGCCGGTGCAATATCCGAGGCCACGACTAGGGCAAGCCAAGCAATCGCGGCGGAGTTCGTTGGCTTCCTTATTTACGCAGCGGACGGAGCCTAGTGTCAACGGCGGATTATCCTGAATCAGCTGCGTGTGTGACGCATCGTGTTCGGTGGCACGTGCTTCTTCAGCGCAATGGGCTTTCTTCGCGTCCAAGCGTGCAAGCTGATTTCTTCTTCTCATCATCATCATCATCATCATCATCATCATCTTCATCATTGGCAACCTACTTACGCCAACTGCCGGGCAAATGCCTCTCCCATACTTCTCCAACTACACCGGTCATGTACTAATTGTGGCCATGTCGTCCCTAAAAACGTCTTAACCTCATCCGCCCACCCAACTTTCTGCTGCCCCTGCTGCGCTTTCCTTCCCTTGGAATCCAGTCCGTAACCCTTCGTGATAATCGGTTATCTTCCCTGTTCATTACATGTCCTGCCCATTCCCGTTTCTTTTTCTTGATTTCAACTAAGATGTCATTGACTCGCGTTTGTTCCCTCACCCAATCAGCTCTTTTCTTATCCCTTAACGTTACACCCATCATTTTTCTTTCCTTAGCACGTTGAGTCTTCCTCAATTTGAGTAGAACCCATTTCGTAAGCCTCAAGCTTTTGCCGCGTACGTGAGTACTGGTAAGACACAGCTGTTATACATTTTTCTCTTGAGGGATAATGGCAACCTGCTGTTCATGATCTGATAATGCCTACCAAACGCATCCCAGCCCATTGTTATTCTTCTGATTATTTCTGTCTCATGATCCGGATCCGCGATCGCTACCTTTCCTAAGTAGATGTATTCCCTTACAACTTCCAGTGCCTCACTACCTATCGTAAACTGCTGTTCTCTTCTGAGACTGTTAAACATTACTTTAGTTTTCTGCAGATTAATTTTCTTCTACCGCGTCTCAATTTCTCCGTTTTCAAGGCCCTGCCGCTGGGACAAGTAGAAAGCTGAACTGCTATCCAAACATAGGAGCAGGTGTGAGCTATCGTAAAGACAGTCACGTTAGTGTGCATAGTCGTGTGTTGCGTGTGCGGAAAATTGTTTCATTATCTATATTATGTTTCATTATAATTTAGTCGCATTCGCGGTACCCTGGGCCGGAACATCGTCTCCTTGCATTCGTGTTTATTGTTCTGCACGCGGTTGAGCGCCCTGCAGTAAATGGCAATAATGGTTCGAAAGAAGTAATGAACATAACGAAGTTTTTTTCTTCCCCGCTTCCACTTCTTCTTAAGAAGGTTTTTCTTTTCTTTTCCTTTTTTATTGCGGCTTCGGGGGCTGATCATGCACCAACTTGGAGCGGTTTCCCAATGAAGCGAAATCCCCATGTTCAATATCGGTGCCTACGTTCGCGGATCACTGCACTATGATCGCACTACCATGATACCCAAACTTCACTTCTCACGCTGATTACCACTGAAGGTCGGTGGTTATGAGCTGCTGAGTCAAGACTTAGGTAACATGAAATTTCAAATATTTTGAGATTTCCACCTATCATCTTTGCTCAAAGAATCCTTCATGACGGCTACCTTAAAGCAAAGACGTCCGAAGAGGGGCCAAGTGAAAGTGCGTTAGTATTTACGATCACTGAAGCACTGCAAGATTAACTTAAAACAGCTCGGCAAATAGGTTTAATTCCACTTGCAACGCAAGAGGGACGTCAACGCTATTGCCTCCATATGACAAACACTCTTGTAAGCTACAATAGTTCGTGCGAGGCAGTTGTGCTTTTGCCAGAACGTAGTGTTGGACTTATCATAAGCCAATGCGGCCAACGAATTGTAAAAATCACTTGCCACCACGAGACATCGTGAATTCGGTCCAATAAAATCTAGCACTTGATGTCATGTGATGTTGGAAGAAAATGTAAAGAAAGAGTGAGCAGAATCTTCCGTTGCGGCACATAACGTACCTTGCATGAATTTACGCCTATGCGATTTGTTATATTGGAAGCAAAAACAACTATTCAAAGACTGAGGTGCAAATTATCAAAAGCTATGGGCGCCAGATTGTCAAATTGGTTAGGCCGATGTGCTTCTCTTGTAGTAATGCCATTACCTCTCTGCAACTAGCCAAAATTTTTCTACCGCCGTCTTCTTCGCCAGTCTCGCACGCTGCTTCACAGAACAGCGCATCTGCCCTTCTGTCAAGTGAGGTGAACGATGTTTCGTCATCTCGTTCGGCTGTTACATCGTTTTGCGCTTGATTGAAGCAAATACACCTCGATTGAAAGTACCCCAGGGTAGCCCATACCTAGATTCATCTGGCCGCACTAAAGACACGTAAAGGAAACGCCGCTGGTAAAGCCGATCAGTTGTCTCCCCTGCGGATGCCATTTCGGGGTCACTGAACGATATAGCTCGGCTGCCGTGGAGTCGATGAATTTGTCGCTGCAGCTTTAAGAAGTGGAGTACATTCTATTGTGTTTAAACTTATTTGAACAGAAGCATATAAAACAATATTCCTTTGAATGTCCTGCAATTGTCCATTCATTTAGCGTTTTCTTACAATAAAATGTTGCTTTACAGTCCCTTTAAAAAATAATGATGCAGAAATCATGCAAAATGATAATGTAACTAAGAGAAAAGCTTTGTTATTGCACTCAGTCGTCCGTGGATCACTGAAATATAACGGATATACAAGCAACACATTTAGGACATCTTGCTTAAGGTGGTAATGATTCTGTGATGATACATGCATGACTTTGCACTTGCGAGCCGATATGTGTGCATACTTCCATGTTGACCTGCAACACGTCTACGCTCGAGCGCTCAAAAAGCATCACCGGCTCCGCCAACGCTACTACTGACATTGGATGTACACGTTATCCGTAAATATATAGTGTGCTGTCCCGCACGTCAATCACGGAAGACGTTTCACCATAAACGCGCTCAGCTGAAACCTTTACCTTGTCTCGTCCGCCCTTTTGAACGCACTGACATGGAAATTTACGGACTGGTTCCGTGCTGTGTTGCTGGAAATCGCTGGATTGTCGCAGTTAAAATCTGAGGTGATACTCAGAAACGGCTTTGCACCCTGCGGCTGGTGCTCGTGATGTCGCTTCTTTAATATTGCGTCATTTCATTTTCCATCATGGTGGACCACGCGAACTGTGAGCGATCGAGGACGTGTGTTTTTGTCCAACGTCATACAAGAGCCCGTCTGCTCATGCAGTATTATTCACCGAAGATCTACTGACTAAAGCCCTCAAACTAATGGTCGCCGGGAACATTTCAACCGCACGCTTGGAGACATGCTCGTGATGGACATTGATTCTGACTATTCCAATTTAGACGTCGTCTCCCCTTTGTTACTTGTGCTTACAACAGCGCGGCACAGTTAACCACAGGCTTTTCACCGTTTTTTCGCTCTCACAACCCTGAATCATCCTCCCCGTTTTACGCAATTTAACCTACCGTACGGGCGCCTCCGAATTCATTCCAATTTCCGCTTACACACAGTGTACAGAAAGGCGTCGGCAGCTGGCCCGCTCGTTCACTTCAGACAGCCAAGATCGCCGCGTACGACAGTCCTCCAGACAGATAGCCGCGACAACGACCAGCATGTACAGAGTTTTGTCGTTGGATCCCCCGTCTGGCTCACACTAGAATTCCACTCCCCGGGCTTTACTCCCGTTTCCTGCCAAGTATGACAGGCCATACCGCCTCATCGAGGACCGGTCTCTCGTCATTTATAAAAAAGACAAAAAGACAATCTTGTGGCGCTTTCCCTGACGCCCAACACGAATGTAATTAATTTCGTGGCATTTTGGGATAATTTTGAGGCAGCCTCGCCGCACCTGTCCTGACGCAGCGAAAAGCAGCACGGCCATGGTGACAGAGTTAGTTTGGCGTGTACTGAATCTTACTGCCACAAGTTTGTGGCAATTTTTATGGTCCCGCCCTTTTGAAAAACACAACAGGAAATTACAGTCTGTCATATTTTGGGACTTTGTTTCTATCGTTCTGTTGTCTGTCGTTTTGTTGTCTGAAGTTCTGTTGTCTGTAGTGTGACGTCCTGTAGTGGATAGTTCTATAGTTCTTCAGCAGTATTTAATTGAAAATTGTGAGAGACTTCTTTGGACTATCGAAATTTATTAGTACAAAATGAAAACTATAAAAGCTTCCCCGCCGGGGAATCGAACTTCGTACCTGAGGATCCCGAGCCCAGCATTTTTCTTGTATGGAAAACAAAACTCAAGGTATATTACAAAGTGGACACAACTACACACTAAAAACTCAGGCGAACACACACATGCATCCAATAAGTGCATCCCGTCCGGCGGAGGTTCCTGCGCAGCGTACACACTTCTTACATAAGGAGCACTTTCGCGAAAGAAGGATTTTGTAGATCGCGGGCTTTGGGAATGGCGATCACATAGTCCACATCTCCATAGGCTGTATAAACTAAGTACTATGAACATGTCATAGGGACGACCACCCGTAACCTTAAACGGTAGAAACCTAATTGAATATGGAGTGATGTCAATGCCCTTTTTATACGTCCGTTGGAGAATTTCCCCAAAAATACAGCGTCCCTAGCCTATGAAACAGTGATCTATGGTTTTGGCACATACACATAGTCGACAGTTTGTTGACCACGGCACAAAGCAACCCCTCGAATTCAACAATGTTTTAACAGGGAGTGTTTCCGAATGTAATTTAAAGAAAAATGTTTTTACTCCAGGAGGCACAAACATTTTTCGGACGCGTTTAAGTACATCCTGTTAAGGTCGGCTTAAATAAGGTGCACGATACAAAGGATCCGGGAAAATAGACTAGAGCAGTGCCGCAGAAATTGCTTTTCGACTCGCAGTGAACACGTACTCCAGGCTGAATCTAACTTGTAAGAAAAGAAATGTGTCAGCAACCTCCTTGACAACCTCCCAAGGAGCCTGTGTGACATCTTTGGCATTTGATGACACTACTATCTTAGGAACATAAAGAACTAAACGGAGTTGCAACATTTCACGCAACAACGGATGGTCACTTTCTCGAAAGAAAAACAGGCGAGAAACAATTTGCCTGACGAAGAGGTGGGCTAATCCTAGATCACAACGTGCAAGGGGGGGGGGGGCGGACAGATTGTCGTGCCGCATCGATTCACAACTCGAACTCCAAATAAATGTTGCAAACACGCGATGCAGGGCCTGATGGCGAAGTCGTGAGCAGTGCAGTACTTGCAGCACAAACATAAGATGAGAAGCTAAGAACACGTTTCACACTTCAGCACGAATGAATATTGACAAATTCCGCCCTCGCAATGAATTCAATTCACGTTGAATTTTGCCAACTTCTCCCGACCAATGAGCGTTGCTCTTCCTATACTATGAGAGAGGCACACCTAAATAACGCAGATCTTTTTTCCATTGATTGCCTGCGTAATGTGATGGCAATGTGGCCCATAATCCAAATGAAAAACCTGAACTTCTTTCAATGTTAACGCTTGCACCAAAAGCCGCGCAAAATTCTGTTGTAATTGCAGGAGCAGTCTTTACACTCTTTTAATCGGTACAAAAAAAGGCCACGTCGCCTGCATACGCAAGAACCCGAACGTCGTTAATCGGTAATTTAAGCCTTTGGAAATTTTGTTATTTAAGAATGCTCATACAAAGTGGCTCTAAATACAAGCATAGCAGAAGCGGTGACAAAGGGCATCCTTGTCGTACTGATGATACAACCCTAATCATATCGCCATTCACTATCAGCCTTGTTGAGCCATTCGCATAACATATCCTGACACCTCTAAGGAGCAGGGACCCGATATTTATACGCTCTAGTACAGTAAACCGGAATGAGTGATTTACGCTGTCGAACGCCTTAGCAAGATCTAGCTGTACCATTGCCAGCTGTCCAATCCCCTCAACTACACACGCTAGCACCGATCTCGCAACATGAATGTTCGCCTGAATCGACCGGCCCGTGATGCCACATGTTTGATGATCACCGAGCACAGATCTTATTACAACTTGCAAATGGTTAGCTAATCCCTTTGCAAAAATTTTATAATCCATATTGCATAAAGAGATAGGCCGATATCCGTCCGCTTTTTGCAATGTAGTCTCATCATCGCTTTTGGGTATAAGGATGGTGTGTCCTTCGTACATTGTGGCGGTTAGGTACCCTACTTCCAAGGCGTCATGGGACACCTGAAGTAATAATGACTATAGGGAACGAAAACACTGATAAAATTTGGCAGTAAGGCCATCCAGCCTGGGCGTCTTGCCCTTCGCTAATCGATGCATGCAGTTACCTCATTAATATCAACGTTTTCATTTGTATAATGATAATCATCCTGATTTAACTGGGGCAGCAACAATACAATTTCTTTGGCAGCATCTGTATCCAATGGCTTCTGGTCTCGAAATAGTTTTTGATAATGTTTGAAGAACTCTTTAGTTATTACAGTATGCTCATTAACAATGATTCCACCATACACTATATCTAGTATTTGTTTAGACAGCGCCCGTCGGCGCTCATCACCTAGGACCCTACTGCAAGGCTGTTCTTCCAGGAAACGTTGCTCTCGCGCACGCATTAGTGCAGCTCTGTATTTTTGTCTATTCATAGTTTGTAGCTGTGCCTTGACCTTATGAGTATCATCAATACATTCACCCGGATGTAGGCTTTCAAGCCATGCAATTCACTCAGAAGTCTATACAATGCTTTGGAATGATTCTTTTTTTCAATGGCCAATACTGATGATTCTTCGATAGCTATAATTTTAACTTCCTGTTTGAATAATTCCAACACAGCAAAGAGTGGGAAGTCCTTGCAGCAAGACACATGAGCTATAAGTTCAGTAACACGCTTTAAGAAACACTCACGCGAAAGTAATTGGTTATTAAACTTCAACAGCTCCCAGCACATATACGCCGACTTTGGTACCGACGGCTGCCAAACGATGCTTAGACTAGGCAATGGCCCCTAAAGAATATACGGTGCACATTGTAAGCATAGATAAGAGATAGCGCGCTAAGTGAAACGTAAATTCGATCAAGCCTTTTTTTTTTAATTATGGGGTTTTACGTACCGAAACCACTTTCTGATTATGAGGCACGCCGTAGTGGAGGACTCCGGAAATTTTGACTACCTTGGGTTCTTTAACGTGCACCTAAATCTGGGAACCACGGGTGTTTTCACATTTCGCCCCCATCGAAATGTGGCCGCCGCGGCCGGGATTTGATCCCGCGACTTCGTGCTCAGCAGCCCAACACCATAGCCACTGAGCAACCACAGCGAGTGATCAAGCCTTGCATGCGAGGTACCCTGGAAGTGCGTATATCGACATCCCGCCTTTTCAAGCTGATAATCACATATCAGGCGTTGCAACGCATCACTACTTGGATCATGTCTAAGCTTCAGTGACGTACGATCTTGCGTGTTGCATACCCAAATAAAGTCTCCAAAGAGGACCAATGTACGATTAGTACAGAAATTATGTTCTAGAGATAAGAATAAACACTCGCGTTCACGTAACTTGTTCGGGGCATAAACACACACAAATCTAAAGCTCATACCACTGATATCAATATCGCTACCAGATTAGGCACTCTTCTCTATCAGTAAACAAATGTCGCAAATCACACGGTAAATGTTTTCTAACAAATAACATACAACCTGCGGAAACGACTACTGCATGGCTGACGCAAACATTATAGTCAGACAGAAATGGAGATAGAGCTACTTCTGTGTTTTCGTCGGATTCAATCTTTGTGTCTTTGATTGCAGCAATATCTAATTTTCTGTAGCGTAAAAAATGAATGAGCTGTACTTGCCACGGGTACTTAAAGTGCCAAAATGGAAGGAAAGGGCGCGCGCCAGGATTACCTATGTAGGTGCAGCGTTTAAAGGCTGCTCCAGGGGTGCACCACTTCCTTCTTGATGAGGTGATGCACTATGGACCTGTTGGTGCACGTTAACTCAAGGGACATCTGCAGGAGTAGGCGTACCCCGGAACGGTTTTGTCAACTTTGACACTTTGGGAACGCGAGCGTCCTTTCTCGAGGACGATGGGTTGTCAGATGGCGCTGGACGCTTCTTGGCGGCCTCACACATCGATCCAGATTCCACTGGCGGTGGGCGATTTTGAACTGGTGACGATTATGCCCATGACATAGTTGGTTCGTCGTCAGGCGCCTTAGTCTCATCCTTGCTCGCAGGCTTCTGGCTATGACTATTGTGAGCCGATGACGACTTAATCTGTTCTTCTTGATGAGACTCGGGGAGTGTTTCACCAGTTGCACCCACAACTTCGCTCCCGTCCATTAGATGATCGGTGATGGTATCATCCTCAGCTGGTCTATTTCCACGAAGCTCGTCAGCATAGTTTCCGATGCATGCATCTGCAGGGTGATCGTAGCGGTGACAGTTACTGCAGCGCGGTGTTCTACATTGTCGCCGCATATGTCCAACTCTGTTGCACCGGCGGCAAAGCGGTGGTCGGCCAGGAACCAAGATAAGGAACTGGTGGCCGTATATGCTCAATAGATGTAGCAGATTACTGGCAGAAACTCCACCTTTCAATGTAAACGCTACGTCTCAATTAGCTTTTGCAAGCTCTCCATGCCGTCACACCACCGCATTTCTCTCGTGATGGACTACACTTTGCCATATGGTTCTATAGCGCTTCAACAATCCGTCTCTGTTCGAGGTGTGGGGGAAGCCAAAGAAGCTTCACCTTGATATTTTTCCATTCCGGTTCTATGACACGGCACTTGAGGTCCTTCACCAACAACTCGCCTTTGTCGACAAGTTTGTGTTTTGCGATGCTGTTAACACATGTCAGTAACCACAAATGGCTCATCTGGTATTATCCAGCGCCGAGGATATCAGTTGCCTTTGGCACAGAAACGAGTGCATCGCGAAAGTTCGGCGCCTGATACGACCGCCCTGCCATGTAAGCATGCAGGAAAACTGTATTGAGAACGGTGTTGCCAGTCGGTAGACGAGGGAGAACGACTTTATAATTACCGGAATCAGTAGTTGATGGTGGATGTGATATTCAGCCGAGAGCCGATGCGCTGCTTTCAGCGGAGCTCATAGCAAACGTGGCCGTTCGAACCACATGTCTGCAAGTGTACATTTTGGCTATGTCAACAGTAAGAATCTCTGTTTGCGTTGATGTTGACATTTGCATTTTAAGAGTCAAGATGCGCTTTCACTCCACCGCATCAACTGCCGCATCTCTAGAAGAGCAAAAGTGTTGTTACCATCGACAGGTACATTGTGGAGTGCTAGAGCATCGATTTTGCTGTGCGATATCCATATTAACTAAGACATTCAGAAATAGACTACAGTGACCAGGGACACGGTTAATTTTGTTACTGCTAATTTCGACAGTTGTCTCTCTGTCTTTACACTTTTGAGCGCGTATATAATTCGTGTGTCCAATACAAATTAGCTACATGACCATTCGTGGATGAGTGTTCATTGTGACAGCATGCTGGCTTCTCACGGCAGCGCTGTACCAGAATAATGAGACCGGAGCGAGACAGCTT
Source organism: Dermacentor andersoni (assembly GCF_023375885.2). Lineage (NCBI taxonomy): Eukaryota > Metazoa > Arthropoda > Arachnida > Ixodida > Ixodidae > Dermacentor > Dermacentor andersoni. Next base: position 100,069,105 of record NC_092816.1, read on the forward strand.
TTCACGCAACTTTGTGGAAGAACCCAAAACTTCTTTCTCACTTCGCAAAAGCTTTCTGGGAAATTAACTAATGTGTCACTGTAACGGCACATGTAAGTCAACAGGCCTGTGTGCCAAATCTTACTAAATAAAACAAAATGGATACGCAGGCATTTCCGCATGCAGATCAGCGGCCGATTTGTGGAGTTGCTGATTTTGATCAGCGGTGGAGTTTCTGATTTTGATCAGCGGCCGATTTTGAGGAGGCCGGTAGGGCGTTGCTGGTGCCTCGTCGTCACAGCACATTTATAACAATTGGCCACATCGACTTTAATAGCGGGGTCGGTGATATCAGCATTGGCGGCTTCAGAGAAGCATGATTGTATACCGCACACGAGAAAAGTGGGGTGTACACCACCGATGCGAAACTGACATAGAATTCTAAAGCGTCGCGACGGAAAGCGCTTCTGTCGCGGCATCAGAACTTATGTCGCTGCAACAGAAAGTGGCACATTTCTAATGCCACGACAGAAAATGTGTAGTCCCCACAGACAGTTCCCGTTGCGACGTCAGAATCGCTGTTGCGATAGAAAGTTGTTGTGGCGACTTCATAAACTGTTGTTGTCGCGACAGAACGTTTCTGTTGCGACTTCAGAACTCTTGGCCGTCGCGACCGAATGTTTCTGTTGCGACGTCAGAATTGCTGTCGTAACGTCAGATTCGCTGTCACGATAGAAAGTTGTTGTTGCGACTTCAGAACTCTTGTCGCGAGAGAACGTTTCTGTTGCGACTTCAGAACTCTTGGCCGTCGCGACACAATGTTTCTTTTGCGACATCAGAGTTTCTGTCGTAACCTCAGAAATGTCTGTCACAACTACAGAAACGTCAGGAACTTCTGTCGTACAACAAAAATTTCTGTAGTGGCTACAGAAATTTCTGTAGTTGCGAAAGAAATTCATGTTGTCTTTTTTTAACTGGGCGCAACAAAAACCTTCTTTCGGTACCCACGCTTTTCGGAAACGCGGCGAGCGATTGCGAAGAGGGATAACACGGGAGTATGTTGTTTGCGCCGGCAGAACGCGCAAAAGATAACGCCAAGGAACTGAAACACCAGGAACTTGTAACTCGCAAATTTTGTCTTGTGAACGACTGAAGACAGGGTTTGCACCCACGCATTTGTCTTGAGTGCGAGTAGAACAGATTCTGCGAGCGTCCAGCATGGTCTGGTTGGGGACCTGTGTTGTGGCCTGCTCTGTGTATTCGTATAGCGTACTATCGCGTTGATAGCTGTCAAGTTCTTTTGGAAACGCGCAGTTACCCGTGTATTCGTGCGCTTGAAGTGCCGGAATTAAGTCCCGGGAAGAGGGCAACGCGTGGGAGTCAGATGTTTTCGGGGTATGTATGGTATTGTTTGGCATGAGTCGGCTATTTCCTACGCCATTTATGTAATAGCGAACTGCTTTTTTTGTAATGCCACGCATTCATCGCTTTCCCAGGTTTTACCTCTCCACGCATTATTCGTATGTGTTAATACCAAAATGACACATGCTTGTAATTTAGTTTCTTCAGCTGACGTCGTCCGGTGGAGCTTCGTACGGGAACTACTGCTGCTTACCTGGTGCCACAACTTTGGGTGAATCCACAAATGGTCCACAACGAGCATTCATATAGAATAAAATAAACATTTCCTCATTTCCCAAGGCGTCTTGCGTCTTTATGGAATTGCACGTGGCACATATTCGATGGAGACTTGGAAAGATCGTTCGCAATCATTCTTTACTTATTAATAAAGCAATTTCGCATGAAAACCTCGTGCGGTCGAGCTGTAGAAGCTAAAAGAAAAAACGCCGATCAGCCCAGCAGGCGTAACGGTTCAAAACGCGCGCTCCCAGAACCGTAATCGGAAGTGTGGTTTGGGTGTTAACGCCCGTGGCTTGGTGCGCTGTTGCCAATTCGACCGCTGGGCTCTATGAGAGTGTCCACTCTTGTATTTATTTCTCTATGAGGGGACACTCGGCTAAAACTGGTAACCGGAATTGCGTCACGCCAGTATTAGTGTCGACCGTTTGTTGCCGCGAGCATGGGGAAAAAATGAAATGAACATTTTGTAAATATTTCCCGGCAAAATTAAAAATATCTGCCTGGTAATTAAGTTATACTTTGCCACTTACTTTTCGCGTGTTATCTAGCGATAGGCCATTGACGTGCCAGATGCATGCGTCATGCGTCAGGCACGACGCCGAAGCGAGTAAGGCCGGCGCCGCATGTGAGCGTTGGCCTGTTCGGCGACCCGTCTGCCTCTTTTTCTATTTAAAGCGAAATATTTACTGGCTGCGAACTTGCGATTTCGCCGTGGTGGTGCTCCAAGAAGGCATATGACGTCACAACGCGTGCTTCGTCGCAGATATTTCTCTCTCTCTCTCTCTCTTTCACTTCCTAGCCACTACTGCGCAAGCGCCACTAGTAGCACCAAGCCACAGGTGTTCCGCCTCTGCATAGCGCCTCGCATGCCCACCGCCGCCGTTTGGTATGACGTCACGCCGGGCTCCTCGTCGTTGCGCTCACCTCCGCTCGCTTTACCAGCTGCGTCGCATGCCTGATAACATGTCGGAGGATTGAAAAGGAAAGTTCGCGTGCACCGCAACCACAGTTGAGGCGGCAGTATGGACGGCGACAATTCTGATAAGCAGGAGGTATCCTGGAATCGACATCGGAACGAGATGAAGAGGAAATGAATCGCCCAGGAAACAGACGAACAGCGCGCTGAATGACTAGGTAAACGAAGCAACATAGCTAGACAACCAGACTAACCTGGACTTGGAATCAAGATTAACCAAGGGTAACCATGCTATACCTTAGCTTTCGCTACGCATATCCTGGCATTGCTGAGCTAAGCCACTGCTATCTTTTTTTCTTTTTTGGCGGGGATTTAGCCTGGTTTCTTGGGCTGCCGGCGCATTCTTGCGTTCTTTCTGCACTTCGACACGGCACCGCTGCACTATTGGAAGACGGCAAGGTGAGAAATTTTGGTTGACAGTTTGCGACGCATTTCAAGTAATTAGGCTTAACAACACGGAACCCAGACTTGCAACGCACTTAGCGAAAAACAGCTGGTTTGGCGCAGTTTATTTGAGTTAACAACTAGGACTGACACATGTCTGCGACGCGTTCTGTGAGTGCCAGTTTATTGTAACTAAATTCTGCAGTTCTTGGGCGACCTCGCCACGCCTGGCGTGGCCATGCAGTTAGCGCAAAGCAGCTCAGCCGCGTTCCGCAGTTAGTTTCGCGTGTATAGAACCTTGCTGGGATAAGTTCGTGATGCTTTCTCTGATCCCCAACATCACTGTGATTAAGCTTTGTTTCCAGCTTACTTCGAGTGTGCGTTAGTCACTTAGATACAATGATTGCAAATACTGAAAAAATTACTGGCAAATATTTCGGTGGCGTTGCAGGTAAGCGCTAGCTTGTCTACATTGCGTTTCTAAGCCGCTGTGGTTGCCGAGTGGCTATGCTGTTGCGTTGCTAAGCACGAGGTCGCGGGATCGAATCCCGGCCGCCGTATTTCGGTGGGGGCGAAACGCGAAAACACTCGTGTACTTACATTTACGTGCTCGTTAAAGAAGCCCGGGTTGTCAAAAATTTCGGAGTCCCCCACTACGGCGTGCTTCATAATCAGACGGGGGTTTAGGCAGGCTAAACCCCACAATATGTAAGATAACTGCGTGAAAAGTGCATAAGCATTCTTTGGCAAGTACGCCAGTCCCGTCACCCGAGAAGTCTAATTACTTGTATCTGCATAACAATGCGGAATTAGTAAACTTAAGACATTTAGTTATATTAATTGTGTAAATGTAGGTGATTGGTAGCTTTATAAGTCATAACAAGAATGTGTACCTCCAAAAATTAATGAAAAGTGAATGTCCATAGAGGTAGATGGGGCTTCTTCAAATATACATGGGGAAACTTATAGTAGCGGTGCGCCAACTTAAAATTTTGAGGTTGGCCAACTGAAATTGCGGGGCAGGCAAACTTACATATGTGGGTCGGCCAGCTTAAAATTGGGGATAAACCAAGAAGAAATCTGGGGATGGCCCAACTTAAAATATGGAGATAAGACAAGTTGACGTTTCGGGGTGAAATTTGAGAGTACGGGCTTACGGGTACTTAGACAACTCCAGTAGAGTTCGGGCATTATTTTTCAGTTGATGAATTTGATTTGAGTTGGGCTACTACTAACGCGTGAGTGGGTAACAATTACTATTTGGTTTTCTCACGGATACAGGCAATGTGCAGGGGGTGTCCTTATGATCGCGCACGCTGGCTCGCACGGAAATTGCACAACCGTCCTATTAAGTTTCACATTGACCAACATAGCTACTGTGACAATAATAAGACAAACACATGGAGGTACGATGCACTCGCGACTAATTCATTGTACGAAGGCACGCTGAATATAATACCTGCGGAGCACATGTGCGTACAGGCAATAAAAGAAGAGCCAAACATAATGGATGTACCACAAGCAATACTAGATAAAATGCAGAAAGTAAAGTAGCTCTTCATGTGCGATAAGAAATATGTCTGGAGTACAGAACTGACCTCAGAGCTTCTATAACATCAGTATGCCCCATTCATACAGCTTTAAGAAGAAACCAACTTCCTCATAAACCTTACCTTCAGCATTCTCAATGCAGTTACAACCATTTTTCTCAATTTTCTACAACACTAGGGTGACCAGCTGGGTCAAAACCATGCGCCCCAAGCGAATACTGCGGCCCCTCCGCGGGAGCCAAGGAAAAAGAGCGTGTCGTGTGCAGAGAGCGCAGCTGACACACAAGGAGAATTGAGGATGGAAGCGCCGCGGGAAGGAGTGTCGCTAACTTAAAATTATCAAGGTTTTCAAACCTGAGCAAGAAACTACCGCAATCTGTAGTAAAGTATGAGAAGTAGCTCACGCACGGCAACCGTGCAGGTAGAGTCACGGCCATGGTTAAGTTTCGGTCAATGTGTTTCGGCCGTATCGTACTCTAAAATCCTAAGTTGTCTGCCCCATCAATACCACAACCGCCGCGACGCGTTCTCCTCTGAGACAAATGCAGCACGTGAGTACCGCTGATACCATTTCTGAGGCTGTGTCAGAGTCTTTCTTTAGTCTATACTACCAAGCGTCCAATGTGGAGGTGCGCGACATATCTCTAAAGTGATGCTCCACCGGAACTGGTCGCTCGAGAAAATCGTCCCCGATTACAACTTGCCTCTGTTTACTCTGCGTCATTGTCACTCATAGTATTTATTGTCATCCCAAGAAAGTGTTGCAAGCATATCTTCCATGGCTAAGTGACTGTGCTCGCGAAATGTTGCCTGTGCAGTTTCGTCAAGTGCAGTTTACATGCATTGTGTGCATTGGCTGGCCCGCCTCTCACTTGCGTTTTGCGGGGCGGTGCAAGGTTGCGCCCTGAAAGTTAGGACAGCAAAGATGTTTTCTGCCTTCCTTTGCACATTTTTCTATAATGTACAGCCATCGTTCGCGTTCAAATACTTTTTCGAGGACCCGACAGCCACGTATCGCGTCCGCATTCTTGCAACTTCTCAAACTACGTGCGCAACGCGTACGTTGAGCACGCAAAGCATACGGGAGATGCACCCATCAACTTGCAAATTTCGAGCGAGTCACGCACCTCTACAATATTTATTGGTATGGTGTGCCTGGCCGACTTGATGCAACTGAGAGGTACACAGTCATGTACTCTTCTAGGACGTTCGCCATATCTGCAACCCTACATCTCACCGCCAGGTGCAAGCGTCGTCTGCTTAGGCACTAATTAAAGGCTGTTAATATAAAGTTAGACAACTACCAGCCCTGGGGGTTCGCCAATATTACTTGAATAGTATACGTTATGCGCCACAGAAAATTTAGCCCAAATCAACTTTCGCCGCAGTTGGCAAAAAACGCTTTTATCGAAGTGGAAAAATGCAATTTCACGTTAAAATACACTATTTCAGATATACCTTGCAGGAAAACTAACTTCAACGCGCTCAGCAAAAGTACATGGCAGTCAAAGATAGCCTTTGATCCCCTTCGCAGTGACCCCAGTCCTTATTCAATGCCTTGCAGTGCGAAGGCTATGGCGGAGCCGGGTGGGGCCCGCAACGCTGCGCCTATTGGACGTCACCGTGGCGTACATTTCGCCATTGAGTATGGGAGTTCCCATAGGCGCAACTACTTCCAATTTTGCAGCCTTTTACGCGCCAAACTCTCATGCTATACCTCAGCGTACAGCTCATCCATTTTCTGTATTACAGTGCACTAGATAGCTGCGCGCGGCTCTTCTCGCACTTAGTGACACGAGCAGAACGTTTACTTTCATACTTATTTCAATTCAAATCACACAATTTCTGAGGGCCCAACAAACGTGATCTTCGCCTTCGGACGTGAGAGTTCGTCGGCAAACTGAATAAGTAATTGAGCACTCGTAGATCGCATACCGGTTTTACTCCATCACATACTATTGCATGGCGGAACAAAGTGGTAAAAATATACAGTAAAAGATTAAAATTGGGCGCTCACTACGTAAAGAAAAGTAAGAACTAGGCAAGTATAAAATATAGAAGCTCCTTAGCATTACTTACTGCGTAAGCTGGCTCCCTTAAATGACGATGGAGAGAGAATCGATGATCTCAAAATGGGCGTTGTGTCTCCCTCTCCTTCAGTTAGAGCCAGTCTAGACTTGTTCTCGAAGCCAACTACCAGGTATAAAAACAGACTCGCCAGCGAGCCGAATTAGAAGCTTCTGCTCCTCCGACAGATTAACACCACTATGGTAAGCCACCGGTGACCTCTTCACTCTCACGAAGCGATGTAACGTCGATATTTCTGAATGCGCTGCTTTAAAAAGCACCGCTTGCTTTGAGGTAGGGTTGCCACACATTCATAGGTTTACTAAAGATCATGTGCTTTAAACAATCAAATTATACCCGCTGTTATTATTTGGGCGATAATTCGGAAGCACACAATAATCTTCAGTGATTTATTTTTGCTGAAAGGGAAAGTATTATTCACCTAAACAATGTTTAGGCTATATGCCCAGCAGAAGCCGTTTCGCTTTTCAGTAGCGCGTGCCTGAGCTACCTCTAAAGAGAAGGTCTGACAGCATTCCCACTTGTAACATTTAGTGAAACTGCACAAAGAACTTGAAGTAACATATAATTCCTGTTCATGAAAGAAGTAAATTAGAAACCCATGCTCACCGACGAAATTTGCATCAATACTGCTTCTAGAGGCCGCCGGTCCTTTACTTCTCCGCCGCGGTGTTGTTGCGCTGCTACACACGATCGAGATAGCGGGATAAAACTCCGGCTACGGCGGATGAATCTCTATGGGGGCGGCAAACAACACCACCCGTGTCCATTCGGGGCACAATAAAGATCTCCTGGTGGTGAAAATTATTCCGCAGCCCCAAACTACGGTGTACCGAAGAATTTATTTCAAATCTCCTTTATCTCTGCAGCTGCGTGCCTGTATTGTCCTTGCCCTGGCCGCCAGCGCCTTCGCTGGCCACCTTGGTCACGTTGCCGGTAGCTACACCCTTGCCAGCAACCTCGGCTACGGCCTTGGCTACGGTAGCCTCGGTTATTCTGGCCTCGGATACGGTGGCCTTGGTCTCTCTCATTACGGCCTGTCCCATGGAGTTGGCTACTCCGGCGTTACCGGCTATGGTGCTGGCTTCGGATACGGATATGCCCCCGCCGCCAGCTACGCCGTCGCTGCTCCAGCTGTTACCCGCACGGTCTCCACCTACCACGCTGCTCCAGCTGTGACCGCTGTCCACGCCGCTCCAGCCGTGACCGCTGTCCACGCCGCCCCAGCTGTGACCTATGCTGCCGCCCCAGCTGTCACCAGGGTGGTCCAGTCTGCTCCAGCTGTCACCTACGCTGCCGCCCCAGCTGTCACCAGGGTGGTCCAGTCCGCTCCAGCTGTCACTTACGCCACTGCTCCAGCTGTGACCAGGGTCGTCCAGTCCGCCCCTGCTGTCACCAGGGTGGTCCAGGCCGCTCCAGTTGTCCAGACGTACGCCGCCGCCCCAGCTGTCACCAGGGTGGTCCAGTCCGCTCCAGCTGTCACCTACGCCGCTGCTCCAGCTGTGACCAAGGTCGTCCAGTCCGCCCCAGTTGTCACCAGGGTGGTCCAGGCCGCTCCAGTTGTCCAGACCTACGCTACCGCCCCAGCTGTCACTCGTGTCGCCACCTACGCTGCTCCAGCTGTCACCAAGGTTGTCCAGTCCGCTCCCGTGGTCGCCAGCTACGCCGCTGCTCCAGCCGTGACTACTGTGCACGCTGCCCCAGCTGTTGCAACCGTTGCCCACGCTGCCCCAGCTGTCGCTACCTACGGAGTTGCCCACGTTGCCCACGCTGCCCCAGCCGTCGCCACCTACGGCGTTTCCCACGTTGCCCACGCTGCCCCAGCCGTTGCTACCTACGGCGTTGCTCACGCTGTCCCAGCCTACTACGGCTACGGTGTTGGCTCCCTCGGCTACGGTGCCGGCAGCTACGGTTACGGCCACGGTCTCCTCGGCTACGGCCTGAACTACGGCTACGGCCTTGGCTCTCCTCTCAGCTACTCCACCCTCCTCCGCAAGAAGAAGTGTAAGTTCCGATGTATTGTCTGTAGCGAACGGTGGTATCGATCTGTTCTAGATGAGCACAGCGCTAACCTGTATTTCTTGTTTTCATTCCAGAATTCCACTTTCTTTTGACACTTGGACCAGACAGAAACCACGCAGTCATGGACAACCACATTTTCTGGTTTCAATGATGTATAAACATTGTTATGGCCAAATAAACTGTTTGTCCGATATTTTTCTTTCATCGCTGGTGTACCACATACGAAGACAAGACAGTATCTTTAAAGAAATTACGGAGATCCACCACTAAGTCTATTCTGAAGCGACTGCTTAGCTTCCCACATGTGGAGAAGTCTGCTGTCGCATTTCGTGTGGCAGCTTTGACGTCATCACTGAGCTCCTTAATCCATTGTTGTATGTCTGCGATTGATCGTTGCTGTGTCATCTCTCGCGTTCTAGGAAATAATTCCCAGTCCACTGATTTAATCTATGTCAACGAAGCAAAATTCCCCAGCGCAGAGTAGAACGGCAGGCTATTGCTCTGTTTCTCAGCGCATACGACTCCAGGCATTCCCGCAGTCAACCTCAACGAGGTAGCACACCGCGTAGCTCCAGGTGTTACTCGCCGAGCTGAGCAAAGAGTGAGTTCCATTGGTCAGGAGAACGCGGAGGAGGAAATCTGGAGAGAAAAAGATAGATTAACAAGGTTCAGCGATATTAGTAAATTCTATCAAAATCGGAGGCGAGTATTACCAGCGCTCACACTAAACCGAACAGAGCTGAGTCCGTTACGTGGAGGCTATTACAAACAGAAACTTATACGAGTCCCGTGCAACTAAAAACTTTCTACCCCGATTTATACGAGAACGGTATGTGCAAGCTATGCAGGTCTGTTAGAGTCACCCTTCAACACATGTTGTGGGGATGTAAAATCTACCAAGATGAAATGGCGGTCTCCTCGGAAAATCTACGGGCGCGGTGGTCGGCCGTGCTGCTCAGCTTCGAATGCCAAGACCAACTTTGGGTCGTCCAGCGAGCCAAGGAAGCCGCACGGGAGGAGCAGCTCCAAGTGGCCATCTAGGCAGCCCCAGGCCCGGGCCTCCCAATCGCCAGATTACAAATAAAGTTATCACATCATCACAAATCCACAACCCGGTAGGAACAGGCTTACGTTAATAGTGAATTCCAATGGCTGATTCGAAGAGGCCCACGAACTATGAGGCGGAGCACTCCTCTACGGCGGCGAGTAACAGAAAATCTGCGATTCAAACGCAGTCACTCACGCCACAGCAATTGGCAGGGGGCGCTAGCGCAAACCCGCTACCTCAAGCGCCCATACTTCCTTGCGTCCTCTCGTCGTTGTCAGCCTTTTCGGCTTGAACTTGTGCTCCAGTATTGTTGAGAACGTTCCTGCTTCTTTTTAACTTTCTGCACCCAAGTGGAAGTCGCACCGAATGTAAGTCTGCTTCGCTCGTTCGTCGTGATTGTGTGTCGGAAACGTCGGAGAACAGCGAAGCCTGCGATTATAGCGGTGGCAACTCATCGAGACAGCACCCGCCGTGGTTGCTCAGTGGCTATGGTGTTAGGCTGCTGAGCACGAGGTCGCGGGATCGAATCCCGGCCACGGCGGCCGCATTTCGATGGGGGCGAAATGCGAAAACACCCGTGTACTTAGACTTAGGTGCACGTTAAAGAACCCCAGGTGGTCGAAATTTCCGGAGTCCTCCACTACGGTGTGCCTCATAATCAGGAAGTTGTTTTGGCACGTAAAACCCCATAATGTTTCTCTTTTTTTTTTTTTTCATCGAGACAGCCTGAAGTGCCTTCGCAACTGCTTTTGGTCAATAGTAAAGGGTGCTAAAAGGCGAACTTGCGAAAAGGAGCGGTTGATACCTCTTCAGCCTAATACTGGCGAACGCAGTCGTCGAAAAAACGAGCAACTCTGTTATCTGATTGTGATCGATTACCTGAGTTATCGACGATGCACGGGCTTTGGATATCACCTTTCCTTTCTGTATTTTATTTGTTTGCTGCGCATATAAATCATGCTCGTCTGCAAATGTAGATTAGATGGTAGTTAGCCCTCTCTGCACATTTCTGTCCTTTTTCCAACATTCGCGCGATGCGCCATAACGCCGTTATAATGGGAAGTCAGTCACGTGGTAAAGGCATATGGCATGCGAGAGCTTGGAAGAGCCGGCAGGTGTATACTATACCGTTTTTATTTAGCTGCACCAATTTTTTATTTCCTTTGTCAGTTAGCACAATTCTAACCGTTGATCCAAATTGCTCCATGAGGCGACAATTACTTCTAGGAGAAATCAAAATGCTTAATTGAATAATAAACACAATTACAATGAATAACCTAGTTAGGTATTAATTTAGGGCACATATTTCAATCTTTCAATTTCATGTAGTAAACATGCAAGGCCTGCTTTCTGCGCATCGACGCCTGCGCAATCTAGGAGGCCACGAGTAAGGCAAGCCAAGCCATCGCGACGGAGTTCGTTGGCTTCCTTATTTACGCAAAGGACGGAGCCTGGTGACAGCGGCAGGTCAGCCTGAATCAGCTGCGTATGCCATGCGTCGTGTTGTGTGGCACGTGCTTCTCCAGCACGATGGGCTTTCTTCGCGTGCACGCGCGCAAGCTGAACGGTTATCCCAACGTAGGGACAGATGGCAGCTATCGTAAAGACAGTCACGTGAGTGTGCATGGTCGTGTGTTGCGTGTGCGGAAGATTCTTTCACTATCTATATTATGCTTCATTATAATCTTGTCGCATACGCGGTACCCTGGGCCGGGAACCCGTGTCCTTGTATTCATGTTTATTTTCTGCACGCCGTTGAGCACACTGCAGTAAATGGCAATAATGAATCGAACAAAGTAATGAACATAACGAAGTTTTCTTTCTTCCCCTCTTCCACTTCGTCTTAAGAAGGTTTTTCTTTTTCTTTTTTTATGCGGTTACGGGGCCTGTTCATGCACCAACTTGGAGCTGTATCCCACAGAAGCGAAATCCCCGTGTCCAATATACGTGCCCACGTTCGCGGATCACTGCGCTATGATAGCACTACAATGATACCCAAACATTGCTTCTGACACTGATTACCATGGAATGTAGGTGGTTATGAGATTTTGAGTGAAGATTTGGGTAACATATGAAATTTCATATGTTTAGAGATTTCCGGCTATCATCGTTTCTTGAAGAATCCTTCGCGACGGCTACCATAAAAAAAGACGTCAGAAGAGGCCTTAACTGCATAAGTATTTCCGATCACTGAAGCACTTAAAAACTAACTTAAGACAGCTCGGCAAATCGGATTAATTAATTCCACTTGCAACGCAAGAGGGATGTCAACGCAATCGCCCATACGACAAAAACCTTTACCGCAACACTAGAATGTTTAGAGTCGCGGCAGCAGTGGTAAACGACACGGGAGAACCAATTAGCTGCGCGACCCTGAGAAACTGCACGGTAACGGAGGGGGAGGAAGTCGCCGTAGCTCTAGCGGCGGCTGAAGGTTACCGCAGGAACAAATCTCTGATAATTCTAACGGACTCCAAAGCAACATGCAGGAACTACATACAAGGCAGAGTTAGTAAGGAAGCACTGAGAATCCTCCTCAAAACAGAGCCTCCTAAGAAAAACATAAAACATAGGATCTTCTGGATACCGGCACACACCGCGATAGAGGGCAACTCAAGGGTGTACCGCCTAGTTCGCGTACTCACGCACCGAGCAGGGCAGTCGGAAGCCCTAGAGGCCCCCTTAACGGTGGAGCCGACGTATGCAGAAATACTTAACCACTACCGAGGAAGGAGACTTAAATACCGCCCACCCCACTCATCGCTCACACAACATGAGGCAGTAAGCTGGCGAAGACTGCAAGCAGGTACGTTCTTCAACCTGCACACATTACACAAAATGTTCCCTACCCAGTACAGGGATACATGTCCGTGGTACGGAACAACCCCCACGTTATACCACATCACGTGGGAATGCAAGCGTAATTTCGCATTCCATAAAGTAAATAACCCAAGTGCGGAACAATGGGAGGGTCTTCTCACCAGCAGCGAGCTCGCAGCCCAACGGGCAATTGTGCAGCACGCCTGCGAGGCAGCAAGACTCAGCGGTGCCCTGTAATAGGGGCGCCGACCTTGTGAAGCTGCCAGGACTTAAGACATGAAGACACCGGGCCACCGCCAATCGCTGAGGTATAGAGGAATAAAGTTTTTCCATTCCATTACGGTACAATAGTTCGTGAGAGCCATTCGTGCTGTGGCCAGTCGTTGTGTTGAAGTTATCATAAGCCGATGCGGTCAATGAATGGGAAAAATGGCTTGCCACCACAGAACATCGTGAATTCGGTCCTAGAAGATATAGCAGGGGTGGGCATGTGATTTTGGAAGAAAATATAAAGAAAGAGCGAGCATAATGGTCCGTTGCGGCACATAACGTACTTTGCAAGAATTTACGCCTATGCGATTTGTTACATTGCAAGCAAAAACAACTCTTCAGAGAGTTAGGTGCAAGTAATCAGAAGCTATGGGTGCCAGATTGTCAAATTGGTTAGGCCGATGTGCTTCTGTTGTACTAATGCCATTACCTCTCTGCAACTAGCCATAAATTTTCTGTCCCCGTCCACTTTGCCAGTCTCGCACGCTGCGTCAGAGAACAGCGACAACTCTCCAGTGAGGTGAACGATGTTCGGTCGCCTCGTTCTGCTGTTACATCGGCTCACGCTTGATTTCAGCATGTACTCGTCGATTGAAAGTACACCTGGGTAACTAATGCCTGGATTCATCTCGCTGCATTACAGGCACGTGAAGGAAACGCAGCTGCTAAACCAACAATTTATCTCCCCTGTGGATGTCATTTCGCGGTCACTGAACGATATAGCTAGAATCGACGAATTTGTCGCTGCAGCTTTAAGGAGCGGAGTACATTCTTTTGTTTTTAAATTTATTTGACCAGAAGCATATAAAACAATATTCCTTTGAATAACATGCAATTGTTCATTCATTTAGTGTTTTCTTCCAATAAAATGCTGCTTTACAGCCCCTTTAAAGATAATCATGCAGAAATCATCCAAAGTGATCATGTAACTAAGAGAAAAACTTTGTTATTCCACTGAATCGTCCGTGGATCACTGAAATGTAACATGTATACAAGCAAGACAATTAGAAAATCTTGCTTAAGGTGTTAACGATGTTTCGACGATACACGCATGAATTTACACTTGCGACCCGATATGTGTGCATACTTCCATGCTGACCTGCAACACGTCCACGCTCGCGGGCTGAAAAAGCATCAATGGCTCTGCCAACGCTACTACTGACATTGGGTGTACACGTTGTCCGTAAATATACTGTGTCCTGTCCCGCACGTCAACCGGGGAAGACGTTTCACAATAAACCTGCTCACCTGAAGACCTTACCATGTCCTATCCGCTCTTTTGAACGCACTGACATCGACATTTACGGACTGGTTCCGTGCTGTGTTGCTGGAAGTCACTGGATTGTCGCAGTTGAAAATCTGACGCGATACGCAGAAACGGCTTTGCACCCTGCGGCTGGTGCTCCTGACTTCGCTTCCTTCATAATGCGTCATTTCATTCTCCATAATGGTGCACCACGTAAACTGCTGATCGATGGAGGCCGTGTGTTTTAGTCCAACGACATACATGCCCGCTCATGCAGTATTGATCACCGCACATCTACTGCCTAATAACCTCGAAATAATGGCTCCGCGAACATTTCAACAAACGCTTGGAGACATGCTCGTGATGCACATTGATTCTGACCATTCCAATCCACACGTCCTCTCCCCTTTGTTACTTGTGCATATAACAGCGCGACATCGTTAACCAGAGTTACTTCACCGTTTTTTTTTTCGTTCATACAACCCTGAATCATCCTCCCCGCTTTACGTAATTTAACCGTACCGTACGGACGCCTCCGAATACAGTCAAATTTGCGACGACACACAGCATCTAGAAAAGTGTCGGCAGCTGGCCCGCTCGTTCACTTCCGACAGCCAAGATTGCCGCGTCCGACAGTGCTCCTGAAAGATCGCCGCGACAATGACCAGCATGTACAGAGTTTTGTCGTTGGATCCCCCGTCTGGCTTACGGAAGAACTCCACTCCCTTGGCTTTACTCCCAAGTTTACCGCCTCATCGAGGACCGGTCTCTCGTCATCTATGTCATTGATCGGTCAACCCATCCTCGGACAAGCGCTGTGCCAGTCCGCAGAACTATTACGTCAAACTCATGCCTTTGCTTCCAGTTGTTGACAAATTAGACTTCGCCCTACCATCTGCTAGCCGCCTGGTTAGCTCAGATGGTAGAGCGGCTGCCCACGAAAGGCGGTAGTCCCAGGTTCGAGTCTAGGACCAGGACGAATCTTTCTTCAACTGCGAGGCTTTTCTTGCGAGGAACCCGTATGGGTTTCCTTTGTAGCAAATGCTACGAAAGGGTGGATGTCTGATTTTCCTTTTATTAAATACGCCTGTTCGTTCTACAGGCCGCACGTAGTTAGAAAATAATTATACAGAATCAACACCAATGCAGAAATGTATGCAAGCAATGCTTTCCTGAGCTAGAGCGAGAGAGTAGAATAGGATGAGGAAACGCAGAGTCCGTCCGCCTGCGAGAAGGCTGATGGGGAAAGAAAAGAGTAAACAAATAGGGTTCAGAGGAATACTGATGAGAACCTGTAGAAAGTGCTTATACACAGGTTGCATACGACGCGACCTATGTTGTTCTCCGCTATTGAAGCAGTAAACCAGTCAGTAAATGCATGCTTAATTCGCCTTCTAATGTGTTTTGGCTTTATCCTACCACTAAAGACCTTCATCGATCGTTACCGGTTGTTGTCAACGTTATGGGCTCGATCTAAGCGGTTTTGCAGAAAACCAGTTATCCCGTTCTTCAATTCACCGATTATTCGAATGTAAAAACCGGATAACCGGAGTGCTCGCTTATTCGTTGGTTATGTGGTTATTGGTACCCGGATATTCGGATAGCCGGACATTCGGATACCCTGGTATTTGTTCATCTGGACTTGTACCCAAATTACCTCTCTTTCTTTGTTCTATTATATGTGCATTTATTTTTGTAACCGCTCGTGCGAGCTAGATATCCTGTCTCATTAACCTCCTTACCTTTCTTTCTTTCAATTTATCTTTCCGAATTTCTGTGCTCCCTAACATAGTATTACAGGTTTTCCCCCTGACATTATTCCAAGCGCCAGCTATATTACTGGAAGCGCAGGTCAATTTATTCCGAGCTCCAAATAATTTACTCTACGCGCCACGTATTTTAATCCTAACGCCAGGGAATCTAATCTAAAGTAAAGATACATTTGTGGAGCTGTTATAGCAGTTCGATACAATGACGAAATGTTAAAATTTTGCGGCGACCAAACATAACTGAAGAGCTTTCTTCAATAGGATTGTCATGGGACTACAGAAATGCCTTTCTCCCGCGATGAATCATCGAAATATTGCACTGATATGGACATTATATTACTGCCGTGAACAGGTAATGCAGGACATCGCTATTTGATGGCTTTGCTGACATGCATTGTAACAAAGGGACATTCAGCAACAAACCATTGTTTAGTAAGCTGATAAAAGAACGCCGAAAAGAGCGTCACGTGACTTATCGTTTTGTTTTCTAAGACCCGTTGACATAGATATCAAATGAACGAGCTACGAACAATCTCTGCGGTTATAACCACGTAACGCATCTGATATCACGTGAAAGAGCGTGTTACGGGATCTCAGGTACCATTCCCTAACATATTCCTGATTCTCATCCATACTGGCATGGATATCAAACGATCGGTTTTCGAAGGAGCTCTGTGATAGTACCGACGAAGGGTACGCTAGACCACGTGGTGGTGGATGTCCCGTGACCTTGCCTATTTTTCGGAAGCCCAGATGTGATTCACAAACGCAGTCAGGTGGGTGTCAAAGGAACATGAATCGCAAGAGCTACGCGATGGTACACCCGTAGCGAACGTCAAATCACGTGAGAGACGCTGTCCCGTGACCTCACGTATATTTCGCTGACAGATGCGTGATTCACAATCACACTGACGTGGATATAAAACGATAGGGCTTCGAACAAGGTCTGCGATTGGACGCACTTCGCGTACGTAATACCATGTGAAATAGAGTCACGTGACGTCACGTAATTTTAGCCTCACCATGGGTAATTACAAACCATGCCGACATAGATATCAAACGAATGGGAATGCCAAACTCTATGCGATGGTACCCCCGTAGCGAACGTCAAATCACGTGGGAGACGCTGTCCCGTGACCTCAAGTATATTTCGCTGGCCCATGCGTGATTCACAATCGTACTGACGTGGATATAAAACGATAGGGCTTCGAACAAGGTCTGCGATTGGACGCACTTCGCGTACGTAATACCATGTGTAATAGAGTCACGTGACGTCACGTAATTTTAGCCTCACCATGGGTAATTACAAACCATGCCGACATAGATATCAAACGAATGGGAATCCCAAACGCTATGCGATGGTACCCCCGTAGCGAACGTCAAATCACGTGAGAGACGCTGTCCCGTGACCTCACGTATATTTCGCTGGCCCGTGCGTGACACACAATCGCACTGACGTGGATATAAAACGATAGGGCTTCGAACAAGGTCTGCAATGGGAGGCACTTCGCATACGTAATACCATGCGACTGCGTGGTACGACCAAACAAATGAAAATCAGAACCGCCGCCATCATATATCAGCAGAAGCAATGTCCAGCACCCGCGCTGAGCTAATGGCCATCCTAGATTATTTGGAGTGGGCCCTCGCAACTTCATCTCAAACTGACCCTGTTCACCATCATGTGTACACGGATTCTCAGGCTGCCCATCGGGCATGTGCTAATATTATTTACACAGATCCCGTACTGCAGAATATCCGGCACCAGGCACGCCTGCTCCGCGAATGCGGTCACGATGTTACCATTCACTGGGTCCCTGCGCACTGCGGTATCCCCGGAAACGAGAAGGCTCATAGACTGGCGCGCGCTCATCTCTCTACCGCGCTAGCCAGAGCCTCCGATAATCCTTATCCTCTCTTAGCTACCACACCTGAGGTAGCAGACCCAATGGCAGACAAGCATGCGACCAAAGAACGACGTGCCGCCTACCTCGCAGCAGTGGGCAATCCACTCTCTATACCGTCACTTCCACCGAAGGTATTCACACGGCGAGAGTCAGTCTTGCTTCGGAGAATCCAGACAAGCACCCTCTTTACTCCTCACTTGTTGAACCGTTTCCACAAGGGTGGCACCCCACCACCCGTAAGTGGGTTCTGTTCCATGTGCACATGTCGTGCTGATCTAAACCACCTTTGTTGGGAGTGCCCCCTCTACATCCCACCAAGGCTTCGTGCCCTGGCCACCATACAGCGGGGACCCTGGCCTTCTTCTCTCCGGACTTGGGCTTGCCCGGATACCACGTCTCCGGACCACGCCATCGAGCACTGGCGAGCACTGCTGCTGTTCCTTCAGGACCCTGCAGCACCACCCGTCGGCGATCGGCTCCGCGACAGCCACAAGCGTCATGCCGCCCCCACTTAGCTGCCTCCAGGACGTTCTTTAATAAAACGGAGGCAGCCTTACCCTTCCCCTTTTCCAATAACACCCCTCCTCTTTCCACCGCAGCGTCTTCGACGCATTTTAATGTGGAATAAACGTGGTTTCATTCATTCATTCATTCATACGTAATACCATGTGAAATAGAGTCACGTGACGTCTCGTAATTTTAGCCTCACCATGGGTAATTACAAGCCATGCCGGCCTAGATATCAAACGAATGATAATCCCAAACGCTATGCGATCCCGTAGCGAACGTCAAATCCCGTGGGAGACGCTGTCCCGCGACCTCACGTATATTTCGCTGGCCCATGCGTGATTCACAAACGTACTGACGTGGATATAAAACGATAGGGCTTCGAACAAGGTCTGCGATGGGACGCACTTCGCGTACGTAATACCATGTGAAATAGAGTCACGTGACGTCACGAAATTTTAGCCTCACCATGGGTAATTACAAACCATGCCGACATAGATATCAAACGAATGGGAATCCCAAACGCTATGCGATGGTAACCCCGTAGCGAACGTCAAATCACGTGGGAGACGCTGTCCCGTGACCTCAGGTATATTTCGCTGGCCCATGCTTGATTCGTAATCATACTGACGTGGATATAAAACAATCGGGCTTCGAACAAGGTCTGCGATTGTATGCACTTCGCGTACTTCAGACCCCGCGGAGAATAGCCACGATACATCACGTAGCTTCAGCCAGACCATGGGTTATTAGCAACCATGCCGACATTGTCATCAAAACGAACCGGAGAATCAAAAGCTATACGATGGTGTACACGTAGTTAACGTCCAGTCACGTGGGAAAGGATGTCACGTGACTTCACGCATCTTTCGCTAGCCCATGCATTATCCCCAATCATACTGCCATGGATATCAAGCGATCGGGCTTAGAACAAGGTCTGCGATGGTGCGCGCTTTGCGTACTTCAGACCACGTGAAAAAGAGTCACGTAACATCACGTAACTTTCGCAAGCCCAGGGTTAACTTACAACCATGGCGACATGGATATCAAAGGAACGGGAAAATCAAAAGCTAGGTGGTGGTACCCACGTAGCGAACCTCACACCAGCTGGTGAACGGTATCACGTGACTCCACATAACTTTAGCGGGTCAATGGGCGCTTCCCAATCATATTTTTCATTTGTTTTATTTTCCTTGGACACGGATATTAAACGAACTGCCTTCGAAAACGCTCTGAAATGGTACCAACGAAGAGCACGTCAGTCCACGTGATAAAAAGTGTCACGTGCGCTCACGGGATCGATGATTCACAGTCATAAAGACGTCACGTGGACAGGCTTTCGCCGAACTTTAACAGCGTCTGCTTGAAGTTAGAACCATATTGGGCATCGGAGAGGGTCCGGCAGAAGAGACGATATGATGTAAAAGCCAATATCGCCAGTTTAATGCATCATTACGGAGGAGCGAACGTTCTGCGTGCGTGCCCCTGCACGCATGGATAGAGAAGATCTGTTCGTGGCGTCTCGCTTACCTTCATACATGCTGCACCATTCCGGTAACTTCACTCTTTCTTGCTCCCTGGTAGAGGGACTTGTCAGCACACTCGTCAGCCCACACATTATTAATATTAGTATTATTAGTTATGGAAACATAAACAAACAAAAGAAAGAGGGACGGAGTAAGCTCACAACTGCGACCGAGAGGGGCACAATGCCTGCCTACTGCTTCGAGAGGAGGGAATGAAAACAGAAGAGGAGAAGAAGATAGGAAGCGAAGAAATAGGAAAGAAAATAAGAAATAAACAAATGACAGAGACACGGGAAACACCGAGAAATACGGAGAAGAACCACGCACTGGCAATCCACACAGAGTAATACCGGTAAATACCCCTCAGTTGTGTAGTGGCGGGGAGCGTAGGTCACGTCGCGCCAACACACTGGTTAACCAACTGGCCAAGCCGTACAGAGTAATTCGAAGCGATACCACTTCCTGCCGTAGAGGGAGAGAACGTAGGGCAAAGGAGAGTGTGATTTGCACTGGTGCAAAATCTCTTCGCACACCCCCAACGGACAAGCCTTTTCATATTGAGGAGCGTGACAATCAAGCACGTCATCTCAGGCGCTTAGCCTCCGTTTCATTCATAGCCTCACACAGTGAACCGTAGCCTTCATACTAGTGCACTTAACGAGCAATATGTGAGACAAAATGTACAGAAACATGAATGTGGTAGACAAGGAAACGCAAGATAGAGAAACAAATAGGGAAAAAAGGAAATGAGGAAGAGTAAAAGGGAGTTGATCATACATGATTATCTACAGATACAGAAAACTCAGGAAATGAACGCTGAAGAACGTCAATAGAGGCACAGCTCTTATTATGTGTTTTGGAGTCAAATCTTATGTAACACAAACTTGCAACAAGGCCAGGCAACGAATGTGGAATTCTGCCTGGTATACTGTTGAGGCACGAACAAATGCATATGATCCAGAAGCTTTAGGGAATGTGTCATGTCATGAACCACCCTATACAGGAACAAAAGGTGTGAATAATTAAGTCTTGAATGTAGAGGTGCGAGTTGAGGTGTAATTGAGAAGGCTCAACTGTGGTTTTCAGAATGGCAAAAGTGGGGCTTGATGATAGATATCTATTTATTCTGGACGCGTTCAATGAGGTCAGAATAAGATTTGCATGTTGCACCCTCTCCTGCAGAGGCATACTCTAGTAACGGGAGGCACACGGCAGAACTTCAGAAAAACAGCAGGTCAATGGAAATCATGCAATATACGGCATGCAATTCCGCGATCCTGAAAGGCATGTTGTGTAATTATCTATGTGAAGTGAAGCTTAGCATTTTGTCGAAGTACACACCAAGATCTTTAATTTTATAGACCCTAAGGAGAGGAGCATCCCGTACGGTGTATGAAAATTTCACAGGGTGTGTTTTCCACGTATAACTTACTGCCATAGTATTGGAAGCATCTAAGCGTACCTATTGTTTCTGCACCAGTATGAGAGTGAGAAAATGTCTTTCTAGAGGTCGATGCAGTGGTGAACACTGTTGACAGTCTCAATTTTTTTTATTCATCGGCACACAAAGCCGTGCTGTTCATTTATTAAAATGTTCTTAGCACTAACAGAAAGCAAGGAATGCAAAACCCATTCACGCACTTTCGACAAAATGCAGAGGATAAATATAGGCCAGCAGTTAGTAACTGCACATCTAGCACTGGATTTGTGCGAGGGCAATGCGTATGCTACCTTCCGAATGCTAGAAAACGTACTAGATTTCAGAGAACAATAGACGATGCTTGTGAGAACAGGGAACAAGTATGCATCTATACGTCTTAAGCTCTGCGGAAGAAATACCATCAGCACCACAAGAAAAGGAAGGTTTGAGGCTTTGCATACACTTGAAAACAAGGTTTTCATTGACTTATAGCGTACGCACTCTGCCAGACTGAGAAGCAAGGTTACTTGAAGCATATTCCACACCATATAGCGAACAGAAATGTTCTGCAAGGGCATCACCATTTTCATCAAGAAGACATACATCTTTGGCACTCTCTTTGGAACAGTGAGAGCGCACGAAGCTCCAGAAATATTTTGAATGATGTGTCACGCTGGCTTCAACACGATCAATGTGGTCGTAGGGATAATAATAATAATAATAACAATTTTAGGGGTAACATGGCACTCTAGACTAAAGAAAAAACAGATGCCAGTTTGTTAGAGCGTCTCATAGCCAGCCATCTAGAGCTGAAATTTTCAGGGGGTAAAAGACAACCCGTTCCCCTCCCCGTGCACACACATGCGCACACACACTCGCTCAATCACACAGCACGGCAGACACGCACACAATCGATGGATGCACAACACACAGGAGTGCCAATTCAGTCTGGTCGCAAGGAAGGGGAGTCCGAATGTTCAAGGAGGGGGAGAGGCTAGAAATCTCTGTATGGCCAGATGTAATCATGGAGTTGTAGTATTGGGCCATACAGGCGTGATGTGGCTCAGGCTGTGCTGACCACTTGTTCAGGCGAACTGAAGAAGAATGGTGAGTGCTGTCCAGAGAGCCGTCAAGCACCCTGCAGAAAAGACTAGTGCAATGTTGCACTGGTATTGGACGGTGTGCTATTTGAGGGGTTTGAGGCAATCCTCGTAGGCTGGCATGAGCTTGCGACAACCAAAAAGACGGTTGTAGAGGGTGCATGTTGTCCGGCACTGAACAACCTTAAGCTTGTTAGCGTCGCGAGTTTGGTACGGGGATTATACTGATGAGCAGTACTCAAGTCGAGAAAGAATGATAGAAGTGTAGAATGCTGGGGAAAACCTCAGGTCATCAGGGAAGGGAAACACGTGACACAAACCTAAGAATGGGCCGGCGCTTAGATACAGTGCTGGTGACATATCGGAAAAGTTGATAGAAGAGCTGAATGTTACACCCAGAATGTGAAGGGCCCGATCAGTCTTTATAGAGGTGCCTCCGAGGCAGTAGGTTGGACACGCAGCAGTTTTGTTGTGGCTGATATGCATGGCAGCACTTTTTGCAGTGCTACTAAAAAGTTTGTTATCGTAGGCACAGTCGTTCACCTA
The DNA here is from genome assembly GCF_023375885.2 of Dermacentor andersoni. Classification (NCBI taxonomy): domain Eukaryota; kingdom Metazoa; phylum Arthropoda; class Arachnida; order Ixodida; family Ixodidae; genus Dermacentor; species Dermacentor andersoni. Next base: position 100,091,904 of record NC_092816.1, read on the forward strand.
TATGTAATGTATTTATTTCAAACACATATGCTGTGCATCGGCATAATGTTGTTGTGCAAGTATTACCTTCTTAATCAATCACATTCTGCGCAGATGCATTAGTAACTAGGTTTTGAGTATATCTTTGTCCTGACTACAATCTATAGTATCGCAACAAGAAACATTTTAGTACAAGCTGAAGGAATTCGAGCAGTTTAATTATACCGACTGTGCAAAGCACTGATGATACCTTTTACCTTCTCCACAATGCACTCACACGATCTACACTTTCCATAAGCAAAAAGTGAGATGCAAAATCAATTACAGTTTCATTGACTCAGTATTTGCTGCTTCTGAAGCAGGCATCGAAGCAATCCTGGTATACGCTGCTACATGCATAGCTATTGCATGATGCAGGTCGTGCTATGCACTGCACACGGTGCACAGGTTGCAAACAGATCATTTCTTTTGGCAGTGCTCAAGCATAAGGACACACTGACTCAAACATGACTGCGCTGTCACGTATGCTTCAGTGCGTCAGTGTTCTTGAGTGCAACACGAGCGATATATCCCCAACTACAGGGGTGAGCATACAGGGATGTGAGCATCCGGGGTGTGAGCATCAGGAAATCAGCTGTGTACAGTTTTCTGCCGTACAGAACGGCAATGCTAAACTTTTACATACAAGCTTACTGGCATTTAAGGTTTTATGACAAACGGAGAAGTAACATGATGAGTGCCAACTTGTTTCGTTTCAAGTCATTATAGCCATGACGACGAGAAGAGAAACAATGCAGCAAGCTCTTACTTGCTAATACACAATATGTCATCTGCTCTTTGCAAATCAGTTTGACGAGCATTGCCACAATGTATCACATGCTCCCTTACAACGTTAATTTGTTACGGGAAAATGTAAATAATCTCAAAACCTTCAAAAACGCTCAATGCGATTTTGAAGAAATTATACCTCATGATTGAAATCCTGGGAGACACTCGTCAGTTTATTATTCGATATTTTATTTAAGGTACCCTCAGGGCCATATGACATTAAAACGGGGAATGGTCACAAATAAGTAGAGTCAAGCAAACACACATACAAGTTCAGTGACTTCGGGCAGCGTAATGATTCTTCCGAATGCACAATGTTAGCTAATGCTTTCCCATAAATTTGCTATTGGTGATGCTGCCAAACTTCAGGGAACGTGGTGGAATTGTTGAGATGTACGGAGGATGAGATTCAAAGAAAACTTCGTGTAACAAGAATAAAGTCCTACCTAACTATGATGATTAACGCGGTTTGAAATGTACTGAGGTCGCAGTATCAAGTCGTGAAGTGTGGTGTCATGGAAACTTCTATGAAATAACAAAATACTGGCGACTTTGAGGTGGTTAGCTAGTGGAATGAGTGTTAGGTTACTTTTCATTGAGGTGCTCGTGGTACGGCTATAATGAGAAAGAATGAAACGAGTAGAGTGAAGTAATAAGATTTATGCTACTAGAATCCCATATTTCATATGCATATTCAGGTTTCCAGGCTATTAGTCTTGTAAAGCTGTAGTTTTGAAGTAGATGGTGCTTTGTAAAAGTTGCGCCTTAAGTACCTGAGCATCTGATTAGCATTGGTAATGACCTATTTTATAATAATTGTCTAATTTAGGTTATTTGTATTGTGTACACCCACATATCCATATGACATGATGAAATCTAACAGAACGTTGTTCAGATGGTAAGGGCTACGATTAGAATTCCATCTGCATACGCGCGTTATTTTACATTTGTTAATTACAAAAGGCTCATGTACAGTTTGCATGAAGTCAATAACCAGGCTAGCCCTGCACCGTAAGCGAAAGCTAGAACAGGGAAATGCATATAGCTGGCCAATTCCACACTTCTCAAACATGAAAAATTTCTAAAAACAAATTTTCGTTCTCATCAAACAGCAGATGACAAACCTGAGCAGTGTCTTTGCAAAAGCATTTTGAAGTATACTCCGAGTAGGTTTGCCTTAACATTTAGCCAAACAATAGTGGACGAGCAACCGAAGCCTTAGAGTGGGGAACTTGTCTTCGTCAAGGCCCTCACAAACACGTTCGCTTGTTGAAACGTTGGCTCCAGCCTGAGGCATTCTTTGCTCACCTCTGTTATTCAATTGAAATGTTCATCTCCTTGCAACCTATTTGACTTGTTTGAACACACAAACCGAGATGTTTTTCCAACATGATACAATAAATTGCATTTTCCAAGGATCACTGAGCATTATTTAGCCTGCTATGTTTAGTATCCTTGTTTATTCACACAGTATTTGCAAAGGTCCTTTTAAGCACTGTTGTCTCCATAATGTTGCTACGACTACTCCATTTGTGTCGAAGCCTTTCCTGCCGCACCTGAACCGTAATTCTGCAGCAGGAATATCTGGAGCAGACAATGTGGGATGTAAAATTTAGCATAACATTTCCTTTTTACCCCTATACTTCTTGCCTCTGGCCAATGTGTAATGAAAACGAAGGGACATTGCAGCTAGAGCTTATCTTGCAGAAAGCACGTGTTTGCCAAGCATTTTTTCTTTCTTTTTTTTCAAGCAACACTTCACACACAAAGAAGTACGAGGGTAGCCACCATAAATACCGTTGTCGGAAGCTTCGTTTTCCCTTCTTTGGCCGAACACGATGAGAAAACTCGATTTCAGCTTTCAATTTCATTAAATAGGTGGCGATTTGTGTTTCTGCATGTTGTACACTCCGTGACTGACAGCTGTAACTCCATCCGACCTGTACGAACATTGTGGCATATTACTGCTTGCTTCACCGTGGCAATAAACGACGTAAGCTTACTTGTTCGAAGTGTTTTTTTTTGCCAATTGACACCTCTTGGTCACCTGGGGATATAATAAAGATATATGTAGTCATGTTACAGTACTGCATTAACGACACCTCCCGAAAGCGGTTACAAAGCGCCGAAAATAAGCGAACGAGCAGCGCGATGATCCCCACCAGCCGCAACCGTAGCGGCCATATTGCTCACTATGTATTAATGATGATATTAATTTGGATTTAGCTAGCACCATCTCTCGGTCGTATACTTTAGTTCACAACGCCACCACTACTCTTATTTCCGTTGCACTGTGGAAGGTACAGTGTGCCTACTCTTAGTTTATATCGGTGTTCTGTGGCAAAGTCACGACCGTACACGGTCATGGTAAAGCTTCCGCCAATGTGTTTTGGCCGTATCGTAATATGAAATCGTACGTTCTCCGCCACATCCACACCACAGCCGCCTTCTCGCGCTCTTCGTGACAAATGCAGTATGCGAGAACTGCTGACACCGTTTCTGGCGCTGTGCCAGAAAGTCGTTAGTCTATACTACAAAGCGTCCCATGAAGAGGCGTGCGACATATCGCTGAAATGATAGACAACCGGGAAAGATTGCTCGAGAATATCGTCCATGATTACAACTTACCTATGGTTTCTGTGCGTCACTGTCGCTCATAGTACTTATAGTCATCTATAGAAAGTGTTTCAAGCAGATCTTCCACGGGTAAGTGAATCTGCTCGCTAAATGTAGCCTATGAAACTTCGTCAAGAGCGGCTTACATGCTTTGTGCCCGTTGGCTGGCCCGCCTCTCAATTGCCTTTTATGGGGCGGTCCAAGCTTGCACCCTGAAAGCCAGAACAGGAAAGATAGGTTCTGCTTTCCTTTGAATATTGTTCTGCAATGTACAGCCATCGTTCGTGTTCAAATAAGTGTTCGAGAACCCCACGGCCACGTATCGCGTCCGCATTCTTGCAACTGCTCAAATTACGTTAGCAACGCATACGTCGGGTACGCAATGCATACGAGATATGCACCCATCAACTTGCAAATGTTGAGGGAACCACGCACCTCTACAATATTTATTGGTATGGTGTGCCTGGCTGCATTGACGCAACTGAGAGAGCAACAGTCATGTACTGTTCAAGGGCATTCGATATATCCGCCTCACTACCGCTCACCGCCAGGTGCACGCGTCGCCTTCTAAGGCACTAATTAAAGGCGGCTAATGGAATGATAGACAATTACCAGCCCTGCGAGTTCACCTAGATTAATGCACCCTATTCACTTATAGACAATTTAGCTCAATTCAACTTTCGCCAGAGGTGGCCTTAAACGCTTTTTACCGAAGTCGAAAAATGCCATTTCACGTTAAAATACATTATTTCGGAAATACTTTGCCGCTAAGCTAACTTCAATGCGCTCAGAAAAAGCGCATGACAATCAAAGATAGCTTTTGATCCCCTTCGCTGACCCTAGTCCTTATTCAATGCCTTGTAGGTCGAAGGCTACGGCTGAGCCGGGTGGGGCCCGCGACGCTCCCCCTGTTGGACTTCACCGTGGCGTTCATTTCACCATTGAGTCTGGGAGTTCGCATAGGCGCCACTACATCCAATTTTGGAGCCTTTGACGCGCCGAACTCTGAGGCTATACCTCAGCGTACGGCTCATCCTTTTTCTGTATTACAGTGCTTTAGATAGCTGCGCGCGGCTATTCTCGCACCTAGTGACACGAACAGATCATTTACTTTCGCACTTATTGCAATTCAAATCACACAATTTCTGAGGCCCGCCCAAACGTGATCTTCGCGTTCGCACGTGCGAGTTCGTCGGCAAACTGAATAAGTAATTGAGCACTCGTAGATCGCATACCGGTTTTACTCCCTCACATACTATTGCACGGCGGAACAAAGTAGTAAAAACGTGCAGTAGAACATGTAAGTTGGGCGTTCACTAGGTAAAGAAAAGTAAGAACTAGGCAGGTATAAAATATGGAAGCTCCTTAGCATTACTTATTGCGCAAGCTGGCTCCTTTGAGCGAAGATGGAGAGAGTATTGATGATCTCAATATGGGCGTTGTGCCTCCCTCTCCTTCAGTTGAAGCCAGTTTATAACTTGTTCTCGAAGCCAAACTACGAGGTATAAAAGCAGGCTTGGCAGCGATTCGAATTAGAAGCTTCTGCTCCTCCGACGGATTAGGAACACCACAATGGTAAGCCACCGGTGACATCTTCACTCTCACGAAGCGATGTTACGCCGACATTTCTGAATGCGTTGCTTCAAAAAGCACCGCTTTCTCAGAGGTAGGGTTACCATAAATGCATAGGCTTACTAAAGATGCTGTTCCTTAAACTCATATCAAATATAGCCGTTGTTAATACTAGGATGGTAATTCAGAAGCACACAAGTATCTTCAGCAATGTATTTTTTCTGAAAGCGAAAGTATTATTCACGTAAGCGATGTTTAGGTGCCATGCCCAGCAGAAGCCGTTTCGCTGTTCAGTAGACCGCGACTGAGCTACCTGCAACGAGATCCGATAGCATTCCCTATTGTAACTTGCAGTGAGTCTGCACCAAGAATTTGAAGCAGCAAATAATTCCTGTTCATGCAAGACATTAATTAGAAACGCATGCTCGCCGGCTAAATTTGCGTCAGTAGTACTTCTAGAGGCAACATGTCCTTTACTTCCCCGCCGCGGTAGCATAGCGACTATGGTGTTGCACTGCTAAGCAAGAGTTGGCGGGATAAAACCCCGGCCGCGGCGGATGCATTTCGATGGCGCCAGAAAGCAACAACACCTGTGTCCCTTGCATTGAGGCGCCATAATGATCTCCTGGTGGTGAAAATTAATCCGAAGTCCCCGGCTACGGAGTGCCTCATAATGAACTCGTGGTTCTGGTTTGTAAAACCCGAGAATTCAATTAAAATCTATTTTACCTTCCCAGCTGCGTGCCTGCATCGTCCTCGCCTTGGCCACCAGCGCCTTTGCTGGTCACGTTGGTCACGTTGCCGGTGGCTACACCCTCGCCAGCAACCTCGGCTACGGCCTTGGCTACGGCAGCCTCGGCTATTCCGGTCTTGGATACGGTGGCCTTGGTCTCTCCCATTATGGCCTGTCCCACGGAGTTGGCTACTCCGGCCTGACCGGATACGGTGCTGGCTACGGATACGGATACGCCCCCGCCGCCAGCTACGCCGTCGCTGCTCCAGCTGTTACTCGCACGGTCTCCACCTACCACGCTGCTCCAGCTGTGACCGCTGTCCACGCCGCTCCAGCCGTGACCGCTGTGCACGCCGCCCCAGCTGTCACCTACGCTGCTGCCCCAGCTGTCACCAGGGTGGTCCAGGCCGCTCCAGTTGTCCAGACCTACGCTGCTGCCCCAGCTGTCACCAGGGTGGTCCAGTCCGCTCCAGCTGTCACCTACGCCGCTGCTCCAGCTGTGACCAGGGTCGTCCAGTCCGCGCCAGCTGTCACCAGGGTGGTCCAGGCCGCTCCCGTTGTCCAGACCTACGCTGCCGCCCCAGCTGTGACCAGGGTGGTCCAGTCTACCCCAGTTGTCCAGAGCTACGCCGCCGCCCCAGCCGTCACTCGTGTCGCCACCTACGCTGCTCCAGCTGTGACCAAGGTTGTCCAGTCCGCTCCAGTGGTCGCCAGCTACGCCGCTGCCCCAGCCGTGACTGCTGTCCACGCTGCCCCAGCCGTCGCCACCTACGGCGTTTCCCACGTTGCCCACTCTGCCCCAGCCGTCGCCACCTACGGCGTTTCCCACGTTGCCCACGCTGCCCCAGCCGTTGCTACCTACGGCGTTGCTCACGCTGTCCCAGCCTACTACGGCTACGGTGTTGGCTCTCTCGGCTACGGTGCCGGCAGCTATGGTTACGGCCACGGTCTCCTCGGCTACGGCCTGAACTACGGCTACGGCCTTGGCTCTCCTCTCAGCTACTCCACCCTCCTCCGCAAGAAGAAGTGTAAGTTCCGCTGTATTATCTTTAGCGAACAATTCTATCGGGCATCGGTCTGTTCTAGATGTGCGCAGCGCTAACCTGTATTTTTTGTTCTCGTTCCAGAAATGCTCTTTCTCTTGAGTCTTGGACCAGAAAGAAACCCCACAGTCATGGACAACCAGATTTTCTGGTTTCAATGACGTATAGTCATTGTTATGGGAGAATAAACTGTTTGTCTGACATTTCTCTTTCATGACTGGTTTACCACCTTCGAAGACATCATAGAATCCTTAATGAAATTCCGGAAATCCACCACATCGTAGGAACAGGCTTAAGTTAATACTATATTCCAATGGCAGATTCTAAATGGCCGACGAACTATGAGCCGGAGATTTCCTCTACGGCGGCGAGTAACAGAAAATCTGTGATTGAAACAGAGGCACTCACGCTACACCAATTGGCAGGAGGCGATAGCGGTCATAATTCCTCACGTTTTCTTGTCGTTGTCAGCCTTTTCGGCTTGAACTCGCGCTCGCGTGTTGTTCAGAAGGTTCGCGTTTCTTTTTAGCCTCGTGAGATCTAATGGAACTCACACCGAATGTAAGTCTGCTTCGCTCGACCGCCGTGATTGTGTGTCAACAACGTCAGAGAAACAGCGAAGCCTGCGATTAATGCGGTGGCAACTCATCGAGACAGCCTGAAGTGCCTTAGCAACTGCATTTGATGAACAGTAAAATCTGTCAAAAGCGAACTTGCGAAGAGGAGCAGTTGTTACCTCCTCATTTGAATACTGGCAAAAGAAGTTGTTGACAAAACGTGCAACTTTGTGATGTGATCGTGATCAATTATCTGTCTTATCAACGATGCATTGACTTTGGATATCACCTTTATTTTCTGCGTTTTATTTGTTTGCTGCGCATAGTAATCATCCTCGTCTGCAAATGAAATTTGTTGGAAGTTAGCCCACTTTGCACTTTTTTGTCTTTTTCCTACATTCGCGGGCTACGCAATACCACCCTTATGAGGAGTGTCGAAGTGGAAAAGAGTGTATATGTGTTAAGTGTGGAAAGCCAGTCACGTGGTAGAGGCATATGGCATGAGGGAGCTCGGAAGAGCCGTCAGTTGTGTATTATACCGTTTTTTTCTTAGCTGCACCAATTTTTTTTTATTTGCTTCGTCAGTTAGCACAGTTCCAACCCTTGATATAAATTGTTCAATGAGGCGACCATTACTGCTAAAATAAATAAAAATGCTTAATTGAATGATTAACACAATTACGTCACATACCCTTTTTAGGTATTAAGGCACATTTCAATCTTCTAATTTCACCTAGTAAACATGCAAGGCTTACTTTCTACGCATCGACGCTGCTGCAATCTCGGAGGCCACGAGTAAGGCCAGCCAAGCAAGCGCGACGTAGTTCGTTGGCTTCCTTATTTACGCAAAGGACGGAGCCTGGTGACAGCGGTGGGTCAGGCTAAATCAGCTGCGTATGAGGCGCATCGTGTTGGGTGGCACGTGCTTCTCCAGCACGATGGGCTTTCTACGCGTCCATGCGCGCAAGCTGATTTCTTCTTCTTATCATCATCATCATAATCATCATCATCATCATCATCATCAGCAGCAGCAGCAGCAGCAGCAGCAGCAGCAGCAGCAGCAGCAGCAGCAACCTGCTTACGCCCACTGCAGGGCAAAGGCCTCTCCCATACTTCTCCAAATACGCCGGTCATGTACTACCTGTGGCCATCTTGTCCCTGCAAACGTCTTAATCTCATCCGCCCACCTAACTTTCTGCCACCCCCTTCTGCGCTTTCCTTCCCTTGGAATCCAGTCCGTAACCCTTAATGATCATCGGTTATCTTCCCTCCTCATTCCATGTCCTGCCCATGCCCATTTCTTTTTCTTGATTTCAACTAAGATGTCATTGACTCGCGTTTGTTCTCTCACCCAATCTGCTCTTTTCTTATCCCTTAACGTTACACCCATCATTCTTCTTTCCATAGCACATTGCGTGGTCCTCAATTTGAGTAGAACCCATTTCGTAAGCCTCCAGCTTTCTGCCCCGTACATGAGTACTGGTAAGACACAGCTGTTATACACTGTTCTCTTGATGGATAATGGCAACCGGCTGTTCATGATCTGATAATGGCTACCAAACGCACCCCAGCCCATTCTTATTCTTCTGATTATTTCAGTCTCATGATCCGGATTCGCGGTCACTACCTGTCCTAAGTAGATGTATTCCCTTACCACTTCCAGTGCCTCACTACCTATCGTAAACTGCTGTTCTCTTCCGAGACTGTTAAACTTTACTTTAGTTTTGTGCAAACTAATTTTCTTCTACCGCGTCTCAATTTTTCCATTTTCAAGGTGCTGCAGCTGGGACAAGTAGAAAGCTGAATGGCTATCCGAACATATGAACAGATGACAGCTATCGTAAAGACAGTCACGTCACTGTACATGGTCGTGTGTTGCGTGTGCAGAAGATTGTTTTAATATGTATATTATGTTTCGTTATAATTTTGTCGCATCCGCGGTTCCGTGGGCCGGAAACTCGTCTTCTTGTATTCATTTTTATTGCTCTGCACACCGTTGAGCAAACTGCAGTAAATGGCAATAATGGATTGAACGAAGTAATGAACATAATGATGTATTTTTGTTCCCTACTTCCACTTCGTCTTAAGAAGGTTTTCCTTTTCTTTTTCTTTTTTTATGTGGCTATGGGGCTTGCTCGTGCACCAACTTGGAGCTGCTTCCCACATAAGCGAAATCCCCGTGTTCAATATAGGTGCACACGTTCACGGCTCACTGCGCTTTGATCGCACCACCATGATACCCAATCTTCCCTTCTGACCCTGATTACCATGGAAAGTTGGTGGTTATGGAATGTTGAGTGAAGATTTGGGTAACATATGAAATTTCAAATATTTCGAGATTTCAGTCTATCATCTTTCCTTGTAGAATCCTTCGCGACGGCTACCATAAAGAAAAGACGTCCGAAGAGGCATTATGCCAAAGTGCATTAGTATTTCCGATTACTGAAGCACTGGAAAATTAACTTAGGACCGCTCGGCAAATCGGTTTCAGTAATTCCACTTGCCGCACAAGAGGGACGTCAATGCTAGTGCCCATATGACGAAAAATCTTGTGAGCTACATTACTTCGTGAGAGCCTGTCGCACTGTGGCCAGTCGTACTGTTGGAGTTATCAGAAGGCAATGCGGTCAACGAATGGTAAGAATCACTTGACACCAAAAAAGTTCGTGAATTCGGTCCAAGAAGATCTCGCAGTGCATACCATGCGATATTGGAACAAAATGTAAAGAAATTGTGAGCAGAGTGATCCGTTGCAGCACAAAACCTATTTTTCATGAATTTACGCCTATGCGATTTGTTATATTCGAAGCAAAAACAGCACTTCAGAAACGGAGATGCCAATTATCAAAAGCCATGGGCCCTTTATGGTCAAATTGGTTGAGACGACGTACTTCTGTTCTATTAATGTCATTATCCCTCTGCAACTAGCCCAAACATTTTCTGTCCCCGTCCACTTCGGCAGTCTCACACGCTGCGTCACAGAACAGCGACAACACCTCTTCTCTCCACAGAGGTGAACAGTGTTTGGTAGCCTCGTTCGGCTGTTACATGGTTTCACGCTTGATCGCAAGAAATATTCCTCGATTGAAAGTAAACCTGAGTAGCCCATACCTAGGTTCATCTCGCTACACTGAAGACGCGTAATGGAAACGCACCTGGTGAAGCCGATCAGTTGTTTTCCCTGCGGATGCCATTTCGCTGTCACTGAACGATATAGCTGGGTTGCCACGGAATCGACGAATTTGTCGCTACAGCTTTAAGAAGTGGAGTCCTTCCTTTCGTTTCTAAATGTATTTGAACCAAAGCCAAATTTTCTTTCAGTAGCGTGCAACTGTTCATTGGTTTAGCGTTTCTTTTCATTTTCAATGGCATCATGCTATACAGCCCCTTTAAAAAACCATGCTGAAATCATCCAAGATGACTATGTAAATAAAAGAAAAGCTTTGTTATTCCACTCAGTCGTCCGTGAATCACTGAAATGTAACGGATAAACAAGCAAGACAACTAGGAAATCTCGCTTAAATTGTTGATGATTTTTCGATGTTACATGCATGAATTTTCACTTGCGACCCTATATGTGTCCACACTTCATTGCTGACCTGCAACATGTCCATGCTGGCGGGCTGAAATGCATCCTCGTCTCCGCATCCGTTCACTTCCGATAGCCAACTTTGCCGCTTCCAACAGTCCCCCAGAAAGCTCGCCGCGACAATGACCAGCCCGTACAGAGTTTGGCCGTTGGGTCCCTCGTCTGGCTCACACCCCAATTCCACTCCACTGGCTTCATTACCAAGTTTGCTACCAAGTATGACGGGCCATACCGCCTCTTCGAGGGCCGGTCTCCCGTCCCCAATGTCATTGATTCGGTCAACCGTCTTCGGACAAGCGCCGTCCCAGTCAGCCCACCGTCCACGTCAGGCGCCTAAACCCGCATGACGGCCCTCTCATCATCGCATCGCCTTGAGCCGCCAGAATGGCTCCCCTTTACTTCCGGGGCTATTGTAATGAAGAAGAACAGGAAGCACGTATCGGACGGTGTTAGTTTCATATGACGCGCCGTTGAATATGAGCGCCAGCTGCAAGCTGGAAAATGAAGCACGCTTTACCACGTTTATAATTCCGTCATACCTCGTCATAAAAGAACGGTGCATAACGAAATACCGCGTATAACGAAGCAAGTGATGTTTTCTAAAACAGCTCATCTGATTAAGCATTTAAGACCCTCTTTTACCCAAAGTAGAATTGCCTTGCCAATGAATATTAAGAACTATAGGTTAGTTGCTATAAATAACCGAAGTTCCACGGATGTACAGTCTCGTCTGCTCTTAGGGGAAACACGTGAACGCGTGTCTGGGATCCACGGTGTGCCACATACAAAGGCCAGGAGTACGGCCAATTTATGAAAAACAAAAAAAAAACGAGAAAAATGGTGGGGCCTCCCACGTCAGGCGGGCTGCAATGGGAGAGCGCATGTCTCAGCCGTAGTTGCATTCTAAGCCGCTTGGCTGGGCCGAACGGCGCTAGTTGTCGGGGACGGGACACGTCGGTTTCCACGGGCGACGGCATTCGAAGCGCGTTCCTCAAGAATTTCCTATGCTCATCCCAGACAACAGTCCCCGACTGGTGGAGTCGCGGCGGACAACAGCGTTTTCGAGGCACGCGGCAAGCCGCACTTTCCTTCTTTTCTTTTTTTTTTTATCCAGCGGCCGTAGTAGAACGTTTTGCTAAGGCGGGTTGAAAGCCAGACGTGGCGCATACGGCATGTCGTGTGCTGATATCGCAGCATGCGCAAAGCTTCGCCTGATTCTAGCACCGCAGCTTTGCTTGCATCACGGCGCGCGAACGCCCGTTTTAGAGCACACCTCTGAAGAGCCAGTTCCTGTGTTGAACGTCGGCGTACCAGCCGTCGGCGTCATCGGCGTAACTGAGCGAACGAGCAGTGTAAGGGATGAAAGAGCAAATGCGCAACGCAGCGGGGGATGGAAATCGAAGAGAGCACAAGGATAAAAGCGGAGAAGGAGCCAATAGTGAAAGCATGAAGCAGAAAGTGGAGGAGGAGAATATGGCGAAAGCGTGAGAAGAAAAACGTAGGGCCGCTCTCCGGCGACGAAGCTTACCAGATGACAGCCAAGTCGCACACGTTGTCTGTTCACCAATGACATGCGGCTTCCGCGTTCAAGGATTTTATATATGCAAACAAAGCGCTGCACTAGTGGTCGTCTGACTGCTGCGGCTGCTGTGAACCGCACCCACGCGTCATCTACGCGCAGTCTCTCGCGATCTGCCGATTAGCGCGGCAGTTGTCGCAGGATACACATTACCCACGCCAGCGAATACATCGCGAAATGAAAACACGTATAGAGCTGCTTTCAAATTTCGCGTTAGAGAGTATCTTCATCGTCACTGGAATCAGGGGCGCTATAACGTAAAACTATTCCAAACTTTTCTATTCCAATTCTGCTATCAGCCCTCCACGATTGGTCAAAAACTTTTTTTCGACCACGCCCACTTCACCTGTCTGTCACGCGACGTCACGAAAACCGCGATACCTCCCCATCTGATATTATGTGTACACACTGATTATGCATGATTTGACAGAAAAAATAAAAACAGTTATTTCTGATTCAACCCCTCTTCGCCATTAGCCCTCGGCTATTGGTAAAAAGCTTTCGGGCTGCACCCACTTCACCTGCCTGTCACGCGACGTCACAAAACTGCACAAACTCACCGTGTCAAAGTGACGTGCACGCGATAAAGATGCATTAATATGCCGCACAAAACTGAATTTTCGTCGGAATAGCCGCAGGCTGCCCCGTTCCGAAAGAAATAAAAGATGGCTGCCACTGATCGCTGAGACGCTGGCTACTCGCACCTGCCGGAGAGCGTGGGTGTATTTGCGTATAATAAACTTCTTGCGTGGCCGTGTAATGTTTTCGAGGCCTTTCGGCACATTTACCACCTCATTCAGCCAACTCTTCTTCGCTGAGGGTCAGTTTTAGCGTTATTCTTAAGCTTCCGTTGCATGCCGCCGTGATTTTCGACCAGCCACCTCAAGGTAAGTAAGGAAAAGCCGACCAATCGCAGACGCCGGCCCCACCCTCTTCATCCGGTTATCGATTTTCAGTGCACTGGCTCTGCCCCAGTGAATCCCTCTCCACTTGAGCGTTCTCCTCGCGTCTTGTCAGCCAATTAGATACGACAAGCCGCTCAGTGTAGGCAATGTTATTCGTTTTTCAAGGAAACAAAAGTGACCTCCTATGAACGAGGAGAGCGTTTGATTGGTCTGTTCAGACAACCCTGCGGGTGACCGCCCGGTGCTTGCGTCGGTGGATACGCAAAGTTGACGTCAAGAGATTGGAATAGAAACATAGTGGAATAGTTTTACTTTATAGGGCCCCAGATCCCGCATTTCGGTGGAGGCGAAACGGGAAAACACCTGTGCACTTAAGTTTAGGTGCACGTAAAGGAACCTGATGTAATCCAAATTTCCGTAGTCCCCCACTACGGCGTGCCTCATAATCAGATGGGGTTTCTGTTACATGAAAGCTCATAATTTAATAAATACTTGCGTTTCTAATGCATAAGCATACCTTGGTGAGTAACCCAACTTCGTCACGCCAAATGTGTAATGCCTTGTATCTGCACAAAATGCCCAGGTTTTAAACTTAAGACATTTAACTATTAATATAATCTAAATATAAATGATTGGTAGCTTCATAAGCAATAACGAACAATTCTAGAACCTCCAAAAATAAAGAAACGGAGAATACCCATAGAGATACATAGGGCTCCTTAGAAAATGCATGGGAAGTTTATAGTAAAGGTGGGCCGATTTGAAATCAGGGGGCGGGCCAACTTATATTTGTGGGTTGGCCAACTTAAACTTGGGGCTGGCAAACTTAAATTCGGGTCTTGCTCAGCTTGAAATTTCGGGGTGGGCCAACTTAAATTTGGGGATAAGCCTAGTTGAAGTTTGGCGGTGGGCTAACTTGAAGTTACGGGGTGGTCGAACATGAAGTTTAGGGGTGTGCCTACTTGAAATTTGGGGGTGGGCCAACTGAAATTTGGGGGTGTGGTTCGGATACTTAGACAACTCCAGTGGAGTTTCTGCGTTATCTTTCAATTCTTGAATTTGCTTTGAATTGGGCTTCTACGAACGCATGATTGGGTGACGATTATTATTTGGTTTTCTCGCGGATACAGGCAATGTGCAGGGGGCGTTCTCTTGATAGCGCACCCTTGCTCGCACTGTAATTGCACAACCGTCCCATTAAGTTTCGCAATGAGCTACATAGCTTTTTTCGCATTGATCAAACAAAGAAATGGACAGACGTGGCACTCGCGACTAACTCATTGTACGAAGGCACGCTGAATATAATAGCTTCGGTGCACATGCGCGCAAAGGCAAGAAAGAAAATGCTAAATACAGAGGGATGTGCCACAAGCAATACTAGAGCAGATGCACAAAGTGAAGCATCCTTTTAAGTGGCAGAAAAAAAGATGTCTGGAGTATTGAACTCGCCTCAGAGCTTCTTCATCCTCAGTACGGCCCTTTGACACAGCTTTAAAAAGAAACCAACCTCCTCGTAAACGTTAGCTTCAGCACAGGCACGTACGCGGGGGAGCGCCTTGCCCTCCCCCCCCCCAATTTAGGAGGCATACCCTCACCCCACCCACACCACCACTCCTTACACACATTCCTAAAGCGCCGCCAAATCAATGTTGAGACTTGACAGCTATTCGGTGGTCAACATCTTTCTGCCTTTTCCCCTCCTTTTGTATGGCTGTGGTTATCGGCACCTGCTCGGGTGTGAAGGCCAGTTCTCGCATCGATTCGGTACCCGCGCAATTACCTCGACATGCGTTCAGTTGTCGGCATCTGTTGAACGGTCACGCGCATCGCTGTTGTTTCGTTAGTTCAACCTGCTTTGTTTAGACTGATCCAGAGACCAGGAAAAGGATTCGGCTCGTGGTCAGCTGGTCCGTATGCTCGCGGAACGACTTGCGGTAGGAGAAAACGCCAGTTGTGTTTAACTGTTTTTTTTTTTGCTTCATTATTTCCTCGAGTGAGGCCTCGCCGCGACGCTGCCACATCCTCGGAACCATATACCCGTGATATGGGTCAGATAAGGTGGAAAATAAAATCACGCGAAGCAACGTCCATCATGAAACCCTGTAATAGCAATTGAGAGGGAGCTTTAGCTCGGGTGCTCCTATCTAAATACATATAAAAGAAGAATTCGTTTTTCTCGGCAACCACTGCACAATATTTGCCGTGTTTTGTTGTATTTTTAAGAAAACCCTAAAATCTAGTGACCGTTGGTTAGGAATTTTCGATGTGGATCGTCTATTTTTTATTAAAAATTGCGAAATCGAAAATCTTCAGGAAACGACGCTATCAAGTTTACAACTCGCAAACTCAACAAGGAAAAATGGCATCTCACTTCCGTGAATTGCATCTGATAGTACATAAAGCGGACAAAATTGATATGTTACATATGAATGCAAATATATTCAGTAATATGTAAATACAGCTGTTACAGAACCCTTGTGCACAACGTAACAAATTCAGGTACGATGTAAATTGACATATCGAATTTTCCCGCTTTAAATGGTCTAATGGATGCCGTTTAGCGACCCACGGTATATGTTCTTGATGCAGAGCAAGTAATTTATAAACTTCGTGCGTCGATTTTTTTCCAAATTAAAAATTTTTGAAACTTCTTTTCACAAACTTTACGCCCTGAATCAAGTCTGCTTCTAACATTCACTAGAATTTACCTTTCTTTCTCAAATGACACAAATTTCATCAAAATCAGTGAAGCGATTACCTCAGAAAAGCGCTTTTGCCTTTTAGATGTACTTTAATAGGCCGCGTCGGAGTTGAGGCCAAGCTAAAGCTTCCTGTTAAACTGACTGTCACCCGTTACATCGTCTTGTTCTTCCCTATAGCACACCACTTTTCGTGCGAAATTGGCAACTGGAAACAAGAGCCCCAAGGAGTTGAGAAATTAAACGATCTACAAAGGGAGAGAGCCATGCAACAGCCGAACGGTAAGTAAAGCGAAAATTAACAAATTTAACCGTTATTCGTAAAAATATTTGTGGTTGAAAATCTCCTTATTAAAAAGCAAGTAGAGAAAATACCGCCGGAAGTGGAGAATGATTCTGTGAGTTTCGGATGGCGCTTGTACAGTTATCTGTCGAGCAGCCCCACGTTGGCACTTCTGTGCTGTGCCTATGTGGGTCCATTTCTAACCTTCCGCGGTGTGCGCTGTACGTCTATTACCGCAACGTCCTGCGCTCTATGCGGTTTTGCGGGACTGGCGGCCACGCATCGTTACACGACTTCCCAAATAACAATACCAGTCGGTTTTGGCTCTTGGCAGAGCAGTAAACGATGGATCCAAAAGCACTGTGATATATACAGCAATATATATTGCTGTATAATTCTTCCAGAGCAAATTCAAAATACGCTACTATAGTCGGATCCAACCTAAGTCTTCAGTGAAGCCCCGCCCTGGTCCTCATAACCGCCACCCATTGTTCCTCCGCGAGGCTGCAAAGGAGGAGTAGATTTTAATGAATAGAAAGGAGGAGAGGTCGGCCTGGAGAGCGTGCCTCTAGCCTGCTACTCCTCACTATGGAAAGGGGAAGGGGGAAATACAGGGAAAGGTAGGTGGCGGGTGATTATGTTATGGTACAATGAGATACTATATAGACGTTGCCCTATATGCGGATGCGCACTGTAGACGCAATACACGTAAGAGCAATCTTGTCCATACAAAAAGTAATCTTGTCACAAAACGTCATTGCGCAAACACATTTCGCACTAACTGCACGTCTCACAGCTTCTAGAGGCGATCGTCTAAACCAGTCTCACTTAAAAAGTTCAAAAGTGATTTTGTGGCACGTTGGGCAGAGTGAACACTCCTCCACGCGCCCAAAAGCTTTTCTTCTGAAAAGGGGCGGGAGTACAAGCTGTCAACTGTAGATTTGAGTGTTCTTCGTTCGGCCGGATATTGAGGGCACACACAAAGTACGTGAGCTATTGTCTCGAGAGTGCGACAGACGCTACATTCAGGGTCCCGTATTTGTCCAATCTTGTGAAGGTATCGGTTGGTGTATGCCACACGCAGCCGTAATCAATGAATGAGTGTTTCCTGGCTTCTCCGCAACCGAAGTGGAAGGCGGAATTGTAATCCAGCGTCAAGTCTATGGAGGCGCTCTTGTCGATGTTCGGGGTCGTCTCAATGTCGCACCGTAGAAGCTTTAAGGGAGGTATGGAGCAAGGCGTTAATGTCATACCGGGAAAAATGAATTTTTATAATAGTTCCGTCAGTGTGCGCCTTTTTTGCTTCTACGTCAGCCTGTTCGTTTCCAGCTATTCCACAATGGCCAGGAATCCACTGCAGCACGATGGTATGCCCGGAATGAGACGCCTCAGCAAGCAGGGACATGATGTCATAAACTAGAGGACTACATGTGGTTCTGTCACTCATATAATTGCTGATGAGTTGCAGTGCTGGTTTTGAGTCACAGAACACTGTCCACTTCTCGAGACTCTGTTGCAGTATGCAGCGACCTGCTTCTCGAACTCTGGTCAACTCAGCTGCTGTAGACGACGTCCTGTGTCCTATCTTGAACCGTTGTGCGATCCCCTTTCCTGGCACCGAGTAGGCCACCGCGGAAGAGGTCTGTGTCACAGAACCATCTGCAAAAACATGTTCGTAATATCCACACATGTAAGCAATGTACGATAGCGCGAAATGCTTGAGCCCAGCAAGCGGCATCTTCGACTTCTTCGTTATTCCAGGGATTGAGAGTCTCACCGTTGGCGTTGCCATCGTCCAGAGTGGAACTTCGGGTATGTCATACAGTTGGAAGTCCGACGGCAACAAGTCTTGCTGCGACAACACGGATTCTCAGTAGGCGGACACAGGCCGTACAGGCTGCAAAGAATTCGTACGTCAAACTTGTCGTGTGGCCCAAATAACACTGTAACCACAAAAATAAAATTATTAGAACGTAATTTTATACGTTTTTCCTAGCCTGTTATAGTCGAATGGCTGAAGCCTAATTCTTTATTAGACTGAAATAAAATGTTTGCTTCACTGCAACTATTTTATGTCAAGTTTCACTTCAATTGGCAGTACAGTTTATGAATAAAACGTGTTCAACACTGTACCGCATGTACCGCAGTGTTCAACTGTACCGCAGATTTTGAGGAGTGAAGTGCTCAAACTCCATACACTCTGTGTGTGCTGCACACCTCATTGCTTCTGCCCATGAAAAGATTCTTCAAGAGCAGCAGACGCTCCGGACGAATCAAGTACGACGCCATTTTAAAAAGGCCGCATGATGACGATTTTCTTGCTTCTGTGATTGGCAGGCGGAGTAACACATCCCGCGTCTTCCCTGTGCCTTAGCTGACAACTGCTGTTTTGTTTTTGTCTTCTGCTGCAGTAATGTTTATTTCAAACGTTCGCTTGCTTGTTCTTGGCAGTGTTCTTTCTGCGCTTCTTTCCTGCGCGAGTCCATTTGACGTGGTTCCTTGTTTGCCAAGTCAAGTAGAGGTGTATCTCACAGGCGTACCTATGAGATACACGTTATTTCGTCTCACTTTTGCGGGTTTACGCGTCCTTGTAACGAATTCTGGGCGTTATTCACATTCGTACTAGTAAAGGTACCCTCCGCCCTCATTTTCAAAGAAAACTTACCTTGGCGTGCCCCCCCCCCCCCCCCCCGGAAGTAGTCCTGGGTACGTGTCTGCTTCAGCATTCTCAATGCAGTTATCACCACGATTCCAAACTTTCTACACAACTGGGACGCGCAACCGCACCAAAATCATGCGCCTCCATGGAAACAGTGGCCCGTCCGCGGGAGCCAAGGAGAAAGAGCTTGCAGGGCGCAGAGAGCGAAATTGGCGCGCGAGGAGAATTCTAGTGTTCCTGTATATGCTCCCGTAGGGAGCAGAGTTGCGCAAAACTTTTCCGGCAACGCTCGCACCACTATTCGCCAAGAGTTACCACCTGGTGTAAAATGACTTCAAATGTTCAACAGCACCGCTGCGAAGTAAACTTTACGTGTGTGACGCCTACTCGCCGTTACCCCAGTTTCAACGACATTGCAATAAATGGACCGCCGAGCGTGCGTTGCGTTCATCGACTCAGGGTTGTAGGTACGTTATTCGTCGATATTAAGTCAAAGACCATGCTGAAGTGATACGAAAAACACATATTCACACTTGTATTTCCGTATGACGGGGTGCAGCGCACCAAACTGCACAAACCGCACGGAAAATGGCACGCGGGCGGGTGGACGTGAGCTGGCGACTAGAATGGTTACATCGTATTAGCCGAGTGCGGCCGGCAACTAAACGGACCAGGATGTGCGGGATGCGTTCACCTTATTTAAAGAGGAGAGTTTTGCCTTCTTTACACTAAAGCAACATTTATCTCAAGTAACATTCCCGTTAACGCTGCGATGCATGCGGGTGGCATGAAAGGTTGTTCACTTGTACTATTTTTTGAGTATACGTGAAGCGCGACAAAGACATGGACAACGAATGAACGACACCTCTGTGTCACGCGGCACGTATACGCCAAGATTGTTAACTTGCAACTCGCCCAAATGGCTGTCTTGCTTGTACAATCGTTCTGACTATGCGGCTCTAGAAGAGTGTGTTCAAAATGGAGTATATACTAGCGTGTACAAATTTCCCGATCCACCCTGGTTCTTCCCTCCTGTCTTTTTCTTAAATTTTTTGTCGGCGTTCTCATTTTTGATTGATGTGCTAGTGTTCACATTTTGCAGTAGGCGAAAACCTCGCGCGCTCTCGCTTACAAGAGAGGTGTGATAGCTTCAGCATTTATCGCCCGCAATATCTTGCTTGTTCGATCGGCCTTAGTCGACGTCCGCCATGTAAAATTATGCCTGTATGTTTAGTAAGCGCTTTGTTATAGCAAGTTGACCCGAGCAGTATGAAAAGAACAAGCAAACAAGCAATTAATAATAACTTCGCAGGTTTGCCATCGTGACGTGATTAGCGCCATAAAAATAACCTGTTGTCACTATTAATAGCTTTTCGCCTTTCGAGTTGCTTTGAATTCTTCCCCCCAAGGCTTCAAGAACCAGCACTCTTGCCCGTCTGCCAGCATGCAGCCATTGCTCATCCATTCCCTTGTACGAAATAAATTTAATCTATACGCTCGTCGATCTTTATTCTTTTTCCACTTGAATATTTGCTGATTCGAAGGTAGCTGGTAAGTTCGTGGTATGAGGGAATCGTAAAAATAAGCTTCGGATAAAATGTGTGCACGTGAGCTTTTGAAATGCGTTTATATCTACGTGCCGGCGCTGAACATATCGAAAACGTGTAGCTGCTGTGAACGACGGTTGGTGATAAATAACGCACTGTTAACGGTCCCGGACATAACTGCAGCCACGATAGTTCTCTTGGCAACGATTATTATTCGGCGGGTTTCGGCAGCCAAAATGCACTCACCTAATTGCCCACTTTGCCTGCGTGAAGTTTTCTTTAAACACCCTTTAAGATACGTTTTTGCATTCCGGCCTCGGTGGGAAAACTTCATATGTATACTGGAAGACATTGCACTGCTTTTTGTTGCAAGGTACAGCGCGTTTGCATGTGAACTTTTGAGGTGTTCGAGCCACGGGCCTAGTAAGGATTTTATTTCGGGGGATCGAGGGGGGTCCTACCCCCTGTATATTCTTTCGAGCGTGTGTTTGTACACGTGTGGGTATATATGTACCGTCGTGAGCAAAAGTGGAGAGATCATGGTTCCTCTCCAACGGGGTGTTAGTTTTATTTGAGCAGCGTCACGCAGGTTTGCTGAAATTAGATGACAATAGTGTCTTAGTCAGTTTATGCGTCCAACATTTTACAGCCGCCACCAAGCGAACGTGTTTAAAGAGGGTGAATTTTATCAGCTGCGACGTTTCACTGTCATAACGGCTGCATTCCCGGCTTCCATCGTTAGTGATCAGCTGCGTCTGGCCGCGCAATGACGTGTTGTTTTAAAGAAAATATACTAGCTGGCGTGAAAATTCGCCGCTAGAACCGAGCACAGTCCGTTTGGACACTACCCGCGAAAATGGATTAACCTTGCAGCCTCTGGGTGTGTGGACCGGTGAGTAAAAAAGCAATGCTTCACATTTTCAAATTTTACTGCGTGCGAGGCGGATCAAACAGATTGCAGTAGTCATTTCTTAAAACTGAAAAATAATATTTATAAGATCATTGCTCTTCAAAGAGGATTCAAACAAAGATCTTGTTATTGTTATTATTGTCCCTCGACGTACAAGGTAACAGTGAATGTGTCACCCCTCACAAGGTATGTTTCTGAACACTTTACCTAGAACCGTGAGTTGTTTATTTGCTTGACTAACTTTTGTTTCGCCATTGCGTGCTTGCATGTTTGTCGTGGTTTCATCATTTCTCTTTTCAGAAAGACGGACAAAAGAGATAATATCGGTCTGCAAGCTGCCCACGCCAACCCATAAGAAGCTCAACAGTCACCATAATGATAACAGGTCCTCTTGAACTATATGACTCACCATGAAGTGTTTGCAAGTTTACCAGATAGAGGGGTGTGTGCATCTGGAAAGCAGCAGTGTAGAGTTTTGTACCGAACAGAGTGGCAATGCTAAAATTTTACATACAAGCTTGCCGAGCCATACTTGGCAAGCTGGGAGATAACCCCACGGTCGTCGGTCCTGACGCTGTGAAGCCGCCCAACGACGTGAGATCCAATATTTCCATACACCGGATGCCACGCAATGTGCATCCCACCTACAACGAGGGACGAAGACGAGCCAGGGGTAAAGCTCTGCTCACCAGCGCCCGCTTGAACAAGAATAGAACATGCTTCGTAGACGCTACTTCATACGCTCAAGAAGAAGCCTTCTCCTCAGTGGTCATCGACTGTTATTCCAAAGTCCTCAGCTGCGCTACCATCCGCACTTCTAGTTCCAGCGTTGCAGAGGAGGTTGCTATTGCTCTTGCCTTGACGGACAGTGTACATGACACGATTTATTCAGATTCCAAGGCCGCTGTCAGGGCCTTTCAAATGGGAATGGTCGCTCCCCACGCCCTACGTATAATCGAAAATGCTAAAAAGATCGAACATTACGCATTGGTCTGGTTCCCTGGGCACGTTGGAACCATTGGGGGTGCCTCGCTAAACCCCAACGAGGAGGTGCACTCGGCTGCACGAGGTTTGACCGTGCGCCGGGTAACGCGTCCTCTCCTGGACGACCCGAGGCTCTCTGCTCGTACAATGAGATCTGCAAACATAATTATCTATCAAGAAGACTCCTGCCTTTCCCGCACTCCTCGCTGTGCAGGGCCCAGGCAGTCACTCTCAGACTTCTGCAACCAAGCACTTACCCGAGCCCCGCGGCGCTGCACACAATGTATCCCGCATGGTTTCCAAGCCCGGACTGCCTTTGTGCGGTGGTTATGCGGACTTCGAGCATGTCCTGTGGGACTGCGCCTCTGCCGGTCTTTCTTTCACCCAAGAGGAAATAATGAAGCTCATTAGGGCCCAGGACCAGACCTCTCAAATTCTGGCACTCCGGAGGGCTCGCGAGAGGACCATCAGGTTTCACCTGATGGTGCCCGACTGGGCCTAGCCAGGTGACGTTGAGTTCGCTCGCCTCTATTGCGGACCAAATAAAGTTGTTTCATTCACTCACTTACAAGATTACTTGCATTTAAGGGCGTTTCATGACAACCGGAGAAGTAACATGTTCAGTGCCAACTTGTTTCTTTTCGAGTCATCATAGCCATTGCGATCAGAAGAGAAACAATGTAGCAAGCTTGTACTTGCTAATTCACTATGTCATCTGCTCTTTGCAAATTAGTTTGCAGGCATTACCACAAAGTATCACGTGCTTCCTCACAACGTTATTTTTGAACGTGAAAATGCAAATTAACTCGAAACCTTAAAAAACGCTCGATGCAATTTTGAAGAAATTACACTTCATGATGACTGAAACCCTGGCCGTCGCTCTTCTGTTTATTATTCTAGCTTTTATTTAAAGTACCATCAGGGCCCTATGACATTAAAACGGGCAATGGTTACAAATTAGTAGAGTAAAGCAAGCACACATAAAGGTACAGTGAGTTCTGGTAATGTAATTACTCTTCTGAGTATAGAGTGTTAGCTAATGCTTTCCCAAAAATGTTGCTGTTGGTGATGGCTGCCATACTTGGGGGAAGGTGGTTTCATTCTTGAGATGTACGGAGGATGAAAGATTGAAAGAAAGACTTCTTTTAAAATGAATAAACTCCTACCTTACTGTGATGATCAACGCGGTTTGAAATGTACTCAGGTCACAGTATGAAGTCGTCGTGAAGTGTGGTGTCATGGAAACCTTTATGAAATAGCAAAATACTGGTGACATTGCGGCTGTTATCTAGTGGAATAAGTGCTAGGTTACGTTTTTATCGAGATATTCGTGGTACAGTTATAATGAGACAGAATGAAACTAGTGGAGTGAAGTCATAAGATTAATGCTGCTAGGATCCCATATTAAAGATGCATACTCTGGTTTGAAGCGCATTATTCTTGTAAAGTAGTGGTTTTCAAGTAGACGGTGCTTCGGAAAAGTTGTGCCATAAGTACACGAGCATCTGATTAGTATTGTTAATGACGCATTTTATATTAATGGTCTAATTTAGGTTATTTGTAATGTGTACAACCAGATTTCTATATGACATGATGAAATCTAACAGGGCGTTGTTCAACTGGTAAAGACTAGGATTAAAATTAGATCTGAATACGCGCATTATTTTACTACTACAAAGCATCCCATGAAGAGATGTTTTAAGGGTTTCGGAGGACAATCTCCCTACTGTCATCCAGTTGTAAAGTTTAGACGTAGTTGAAGGGAGGGACTTTCCATCGCTGGCTACCAGTTGTACGGGTAGTCAGCGGTGTAGTCGTGCTTGAAATATGTGGTAGCTGGCCCATGCCGTCGTCCAACTCACCCACGCTTGGGACGTGGTTGTAGGGAGGAACTTGCTCTCATCAAAAACTAGGAGTACGGGATTTATTTGCAGTATTTACATTACGACAGGATGTACATTTCAACAGTCTGGCATGACTCCCAAATGAAGCACGCAAGACGAGGCACACAGCACAAAGCATACGAGCACAAAACACACAGCAAGCAGCCGCAAAACTGCTGCTTAAAAAACCTCAGTCCTCTCTAGATCCCTTGGTGAGGAAAAATGGCTGTCTAACCTTCATCCGATAGGACCATTCACAGTCGCTGGAGGCGTAGTCGACCCGCCTTTGAGGGTGAGTGCTCACACACTCACATACGCACTTCGGATTCCCAGAACCCACCAAGTTGAGTGGGTCCTTGTAGACAGGTGGTCACGCTTGACCCCAGCGGGCACCTCTTCATTCCAGAGCTGACTTCTCAGGTAGCCGCCACAACTTTAAGCAGACTGAGACGAATTCTGGAGCCCGCGAAAACGCAGCGTAAAACACCCTTTTTCAGCAGCTCTCTTGCTGCAAGTAGACCATGAAGGCGACAGTAAATCAAGTAACAATACTCTGTCCGCCGAACGTGGCTAGACTTGCTTGCGCCGTCGACTCTTCGAAGGAGGCGCATGGTTGATTAACTTTGCTGTGGTCTCCACTTCTCCGAAGGTGGTGCGTGGTCGGTTAACTTTGCTGGCGTCCCCAGTTCTCCTACGATACGCATCGTTGGCTCTCCAAAGCCCCTCGTCACAGCAGCCGGGAAGGGTTCGAAGGTCGCTTCACCGAAGGACGCCACCCCCGCAGGCCGATCGTAACAACGTGCGACATGTTCCTAAAGTTATGGTCCTCCGGAAATTATCGCTCGAGAATATCGTCCCTGATTACAACTTTGCTTTATGTGCGTCTTTTATGCTCACAGTACTTATAGACATCTAGAGAAAGTGTTGTAAGCAGATCTTCCACGGGCTGCATTGTCGCATTATTACCGTTATGTCGCTAAGTTTACATTTCCGTTGGAATGTTGCGTTAGTAACTTCTCTCTCTTTCTTTTAATCAATAATACTGTTTACCCCTCTGGCCTTGTTAATTACACTACTTCACTCAACACAATCTGTGTGATTTATTCTTTGTTATTATATTATGTTATGTTTTTTTTTCCCTAGTGAATCGTGAACCAAATAATTCTTTTGCATCTCGGTTGCACTTTACATTGTAGTTTGTAAGCTGATACTGTTTCATAGATGTCATATATTCTATGTATTTTCTACGCACTGCCCCCCTTAGTCAATGCCTCACTTTGAGGCCTGTAAGGTCTTTAAAAAAGTGACTGCTCGCAAAATGTAGCCTGTGCAGCTTCGTCAAGAGCAGTGTACATGCTTTGTGCGCGTTGGCTGGTCTGCCTTTCACTTGCCTTCCGCGGGGCGTTGAACGCTTGCGCCCTGAAAGCTAGGATAGCAAAGAGGTTTTCTGCCTTCGTTTGCGGAGTGTTCTGTGAAGTACAACCATCGCTCGTGTTCAAATATGTGTTCGAGAACCCGACAGCCACGTATCGCGTCCGCATTCTTATAACTGGCATAATTACTGTGCGCAACGCGTGCATTGAGTACGCAATGCATACGAGAGATAAATCCATCAACATGCAAATGTTGAGCAAGCAACGCGCCTATACAGTTTCTGTAGGTATTTTGTGCCTGGGCGCCTTGGAGCAACTTAGAGTTCACCAGCCATGCGCTGTTCTAGGGCATTCGCCATATCCGCGTCACTACCACTCACGGCCGGCCAGGTGCACGCGTCGTCTGATTAGGCACTATTGAAAGGCTGCTAATGGAATGATAGACAATTACCAGCCCTGCGAGTTTGCCTAGATTAATAGTATACGCTATGCACTTATAGACAATTTAGCCCAAGTCAACTTTCTCCCAAGTGGCCTTAAACGCTTCTTATCGAATTCCTAAAATGCCACTGGACGTTAAAATACACAACTTTGGAAATACTTTGCAGTAAAACTAACTTCAATGCGCTCAGCAAAAGTACAGGGCAGTCAAAGATAGCCTTTGATCCCCTTGGCAGTGACCGCGGTCTATCTTGAATGCCTTGCCGTGCGAAGGGTACGTCGGAGCGGGGTGGGGTTCGCAACGCTGCGCTAATTGGACATCACCGTGGTGTACATTTCACCGTTGAGTCTGGGCGTTGGCATAGGCGCCACTACTTCCAATTTTGCAGCTTGTGATGCGCCAAACTTTGAGGCTATACCTCAGCATACAGTTCAGTTCAGATTGTCTTATCCATTTCCTGTAGTACACTGCACTAGATAGCTGAGCGCGGCTATTCTCGCACCTAGTGACACGAAAGAACATATACTTTCGCACTTATTTCGATGCAAATCACACAGACTCAGAGGGTCGAACAAAGGTGATCTTCGCGTTGGCACGTGCGAGTTCGTCGGCAAACTGAATAAGTAATTGAGCACTTCTAGATGGCATACCGGTTTTACTCCATCACATACTATTGCGCGGCGGAACACAGTGGTAAAAAGTGCAGTAAAAAATATGTAGATTGCGTGCTCACTACGTAAAGAAAAGTAAGAACTAGGCAGGTATAAAAAATATGGAAGCTCCTTAGCATTACTTGTGGTGCATGCTGGCTCCCTTAAGCGACGATGGAGAGGGTATTGATGATCTCAAAATGGGCGTTGTGTTTCCCTCGCCTACAGTCAAAGCCAGTTTATAACTTGTTCTCGAAGCCAACTACCAGGTATAAAAGCAGGCTCGAAAGCGGACCCAGTTAGAAGCATCTGCTCCTCCGACGGATTAGGAACACCACAATGGTAAGCCACCGGTGACCTCTTCACTCTCACGAGGCGATGTTACGCCGACATTTATGAATGCGTTGCTTTAAAAAGCACCGCTTGCTTAGAGCTAGAGTTACCATGATTTCGTAGGTTTACTAAAGATGCTGTTCGTTAAACTCATACCAAATATAGCCGCTGTTAATAATTGGACGGTAATTCAGAAGCACACAATCATTTTCAGCAATATATTTTTTCTGAAAGCGAAGGTATTATTCACGTAAGCGATGTTTAGGCTCCAGGCCTAGCGGAAGCCGTTTCGCTGTTCAGTAGACCGCGCCTGAGCTACCTGCAACGAGATCTGACAGCATTCCCTATCGTAACTTGCAGTGAATCTGCACCAAGAATTTGAAGTAAAAAATAATTCCTGTTCATGCAAGACATAAATTAGAAACGCACGCTCACCGAATAAATTTGCGTCAGGAATACTTCTGAGACGTCATGTCATTTACTTCCCCGCCACGGTGGGTTAGTGGCTAGGTTGTTGAGCAAGAGGTGGCGGGATAAACCCCGGCCGCGGCATATGCATTTAGATGCGGGTGGAGGGAAAGCAACAACACCCGTGTCCCTCGCATTGGGGGGAGAATAATGATCTCCTGGTGGCGAAAATTAATCCGAGGTCCCCGACTACGGCGTGGCTCATAATGAACTCGTGGTTCTGGCTTGTAAAATCCGAGAATTTATTTGAAATATCCTTTTCCTTTGCAGCTGCGTGCCTGCATCGTCCTCGCCTTGGCCACCAGCGCCTTTGCTGGTCACGTTGGTCACGCTGCCGGTGGCTACACCCTCGCCAGCAACCTCGGCTACGGCCTTGGCTATGGCAGCCTCGGTTATTCTGGTCTTGGATACGGTGGCCTTGGTCTGTCCCATTATGGCCTGTCCCACGGAGTTGGCTACTCCGGCCTGACCGGCTACGGTGCTGGCTACGGATACGGATACGCCCCCGCCGCCAGCTACGCCGTCGCTGCTCCAGCTGTTACTCGCACGGTCTCCACCTACCACGCTGCTCCAGCTGTGACCGCTGTCCACGCCGCTCCAGCCGTGACCGCTGTGCACGCCGCCCCAGCTGTCACCTACGCTGCTGCCCCAGCTGTCACCAGGGTGGTCCAGGCCGCTCCAGTTGTCCAGACCTACGCTGCTGCCCCAGCTGTCACCAGGGTGGTCCAGTCCGCTCCAGCTGTCACCTACGCCGCTGCTCCAGCTGTGACCAGGGTCGTCCAGTCCGCCCCAGCTGTCACCAGGGTGGTCCAGTCTGCTCCAGTTGTCCAGACCTACGCCGCCGCCCCAGCTGTGACCAGGGTGGTCCAGTCCACTCCAGTTGTCCAGACCTACGCCGCCGCCCCAGCTGTCACCAAGGTTGTCCACTCCGCTCCAGTGGTCGCCAGCTACGCCGCTGCCCCAGCCGTGACTGCTGTCCACGCTGCCCCAGCCGTCGCCACCTACGGCGTTTCCCACGTTGCCCACGCTGCCCCAGCCGTCGCTACCTACGGAGTTGCCCACGTTGCCCACGCTGCCCCAGCCGTCGCCACCTACGGTGTTTCCCACGTTGCCCACGCTGCCCCAGCCGTTGCTACCTACGGCGTTGCTCATGCTGCCCCAGCCTACTACGGCTACGGTGTTGGCTCCCTCGGCTACGGTGCCGGCAGCTACGGTTACGGCCACGGGCTCCTCGGCTACGGCCTGAACTACGGCTACGGCCTTGGCTCTCCTCTCAGCTACTCCACCCTCCTCCGCAAGAAGAAGTGTAAGTTCCGCTGGATTATCTGTAGCGAACAATTCCATCGGGCATCGGTCTGTTCTAGATGTGCGCAGCGCTAACCTGTATTTTTTGTTCTCGTTCCAGAAATGCTCTTTCTCTTGAGTCTTGGACCAGAAAGAAACCCCACAGTCATGGACAACCAGATTTTCTGGTTTCAATGATGTATAGTCATTGTTATGGTAGAATAAACTGTTTGTCTGACAATTTTCTTTCATGACTGGTGTACCACCTTCGAAGACATGATCGTATCCTTAAAAAAATTATTGAGATCCATTCCACCGTAGGAACAAGCTAACGTTAATACTTAATTCCAATGGCAGATTCGGAGTGGCCGACGAACTCTGGGGCACTCACGCTGCAGCATTTGGCAGGAGGTGCTAGGGCACATCCGCTACCTCAAGCGCTCATAATTCCTCGCGTTCTCTCGTCGTTGTCCTGTCTAACCTAGCGTGAGGGAATGGGTATATGCTTCTTTGTAATTGGTAGTGTGCCGTGATGTCGTGAAAACTGGTCATACGATCTTCCCATGCCCAGACGTTTGCAGTGCCCCGCGGGGGCTCTTCCTCCGATGCTGCTCGGTGAGTCAGGCCTCGAGCAACGCCTTACAACAGACTCTTACAGAAACCCCGGACTCATGCACGCCATGTATCCAGACATGTACACTACAAACAGATGCACATCGTGTGGCGAGGTTGCCACACTAAATCACATGTTATGGGAGTGTCGGGACCTAACAAACAAGTCGGGCAGTGCCGACCCCTCCGTCTCTTCCACCGCCAGCCTCCGGTCACGCTGGATGACCGCACTGCTCAGCTCTGACCTGACAGCACAACTCTGGGCCATCCAGCAAGCCGAGGAAGCCGCTTCGAGACAGGGTCTCGGAACCGCGTCCGCGGCGGGTGCCCAGACCCACTAAAAAGACGCCGGACTCAAATCTTGTTGATGTGAAATAAAAGTTTGCCCTCTCTCTCTCTCTCGTCGTGTTCAGCCTTTCTGGCTTAAACTCGCGCTCGCGTGGTGTTTAGAAGGTTCGAGTTTCTTTTTACCCTCCTGAACTCTAATGTAACTCGCACCTAGCGTAAACCTGCTTCTCTCGACCGCCGTGATTGTGTGTAGAAAACGTCAGAGATACAGCGAAGCCTGCGATCAGTTTGGTGGCAATACATCGAGACAGCCTGAAGTACCTTCGCAACTACATTTAATGAACAGTAAAGGCTGTTAAAAGGCGAACTTGTGAAAAGGAGCCATAGGTACCGCCTCATTCGAATACTGGCGAATGAAGTCGTCGACAAAACGCGCAACTTTGTGATCTGGTTGTGATCGATTATCTAAATTGTCAACGATGCATTGGCTTTGGATATCACCTTTACTTTCTGTGTTTTATTTGTTTTCTGCGCATATAAATCATGCTCGTTCGCAAATAAAGATTAATCTTAAGTAGCCCGCTTCGCACTTTTCTGCCCTTTTCCTACATTCGCACGCTACGTAATACCGCCGTTATCAGAAGTGTCGAAGTGGAAAAGCGTAGATATATGGCATGAGAGAGATCGGAAGAGACTGCAAGTGTGTGTGCTATACCTTTTCCTTTTGTTTAGCTGCGCCAATTTTTTATTTCCTTTGTCAGCACAATTCTAACCCTTGTTCTAAATTGCTCAATGCTTACAACGAAGGCGCCAAATAAAACAACGGACGAAGGAAGAAGACACGAGACACCACGTAGGCGCACTAAGAACTGAGCGTTTTATTTCTTGACACAGGAATAAATAGCTGCTGTCAAGGATCAAAACTACAAGAAGAAACAGGGCCATCATTCGCATCGCACACGGAACCACAATACAGAACATCTTCTAAGTACCGTTCCCGCGATACCGCTCCCATGGTGTCTCGTCTCTCCTTCCTTCGTCCGCTGTTTTATGCATAACGAACTCGCCCACCAGCACGTGCTCAACGAGGCGACCATTACTTCTAGAAGAAATCAAAATACTTAACTGAATAATAACACAATTACGTTGAATAGCCTTTCTAGGTAATAATTTAGGGCACACATTTCAATCCTCCAATTTCAACTAGTAAACATGCAAGGCATACTTTTGACGCATCGACGCCGGTGCAATCTCGGAGGCCACGAGTAAGACAAGCCAAGCCATCGCGGAGGAGTTCGTTGGCTTCCTTATTTACGCAAAGGACGGAGCCTGGTGACAACGGCGGGTCAGCCTGAATCAGCTGCGTGTGTGACGCATCGTGTTCGGTGGCACGTGCTTCTCCAGCGCAATGGGCTTTCTTCGCGTCCAAGCGTGCAAGCTGATTTCTTCTCATCATCATCATCATCATCATCATCATCATCATCATCATCATCATCATCATCATCACCATCACCATCACCATCATCATCATCATCATCATCATCGGTACCTACTTACGCCCACTGCCAGGCAAATGCCTCTCCCATACTCCTCCAACTACACCGGTCTTGTACTAATTGTGGCCATGTCGTCCCTAAAAACGTCTTAACCTCATCCGCCCACCCAACTTTCTGCTGCCCCTGCTGCGCTTTCATTCCCTTGGAATCCAGTCCGTAACCCTTAGTGATAATCGGTTGTCTCCACCTGTTCATTACATGTCCTGCCCATTCCCGTTTCTTTTTCTTGATTTCAACTCAGATGTCATTGACTCGCGTTTGTTCCCTCCCCCAATCAGCTCTTTTCTTATCCCTTAACGTTACACCCATCATTCTTCTTTCCATAGCACGTTGCGTCTTCCTCAATTTGAGTAGAACCCATTTCGTAAGCCTCCAGCTTTCTGCCGCGTACGTGAGTACTGGTAAGACACAGCTGTTATACACTGTTCTCTTGAGGGATCATGGCAACCTACTGTTCATGATCTCAGAATGCCTACGAAACGCACCCCAGCCCATTCTTATTCTTCTGATTATTTCAGTCTCATGATCCGGATTCGCGGTCACTACCTGTCCTAAGTAGATGTATTCCCTTACCACGTCCAGTGCCTCGCTACCTATCGTAAACTGCTGTTCTCTTCCGAGACTGTTAAACATTACTTTAGTTTTCTGCAGACTAATTTTCTTCTACCGCGTCTCAATTTCTCCGTTTTCAAGGCACTGCAGCTGGGACAACTAGAAACCTGAACGGCTATCCCAGCATAGGAGCAGATGGCAGCTATCGTAGACAGTCACGTTTGTGTGCATAGTCGTGTGTCGCGTGTGCAGAAGATTGTTCTATTATGTATATTAGGTTTCATTATATTTTTGTCACATCCGCGTTACCCTGGGCCGGAAACTCGCCTTCTTGTATTCATGTTTATTGTGCTGCACGCCATTGAGCACACTGCAGCTAATGGCAATATTGGATTGAACCACGTAATGAACATAACAAAGTTTTTTTTCTTCCCCTCTTACACTTCCTCTTAAGAAGGTTGTTCTTGTTTTTTTTTTCTTTTTAATGCGGCTTCGGGGGCTGATCATGCACCAAAGTGGAGCTGTTGTCCAAAGAAGTGAAATTACAGTGTCCAATACAGGTGCGCACGTTCACGGGACACTGCGGTTTGATCGCCCCACCATGATACCCAAACTTCACTTCTGACGCTCATTACCATGAAAAGTCAATGCTTATGAGCTGTTGAGTCAAGATTTGGGTGACATGTGGAATTTCAAATATTAAGAGATTTCCGGCTATCATCTTTTCTCGAAGAATCCTTCGCGAAGGCAACCATAAAAAAAGATGTCAGAAGAGGCCTTAACTCAAACTGCATTAGTGTTTCCGATCACTGAAGCACTGGAAACTTAACTTAAGACAACTCGGCAAATCGGTTTCATTAATTAAACTTGCAACACGAAAGGGACGTCAACGCAATTGCCCATATGACAAAAAATCTTGTAAGCTACATTAGTTCGTGAGAGCCAGTCGTAGTGTTGGGCTTATCATAAGTTAATGCGGTCGAGGAATGGTAAAAATCACTTGACACCACAAAATTTCGTGAATTCGGTCCAAGAAGATCTAGCAGTGGATCCCATGTGATGTTGGAACAAAATGTAAAAAAATAGTGAGCAGAATAATCCATTGAAGCACATAACCTTCTTTTCGTGAATTTACGCTTATCCGATTCGTTATATTCGAAGCAATAACAACACTTCAGAGATGGAGGTGTAAATTATCAAAAACCATGTGCGGTATATTGTCAAATTGGTTTAGCCGATGTGCTTCCGTTCTAGTAATATCATTATCCGTCTGCGACTAGCCAAACATTTTCTGCCCCGTGCATTTCGCCAGTCTCGCACGCTACGTCACAGAACAGCGACAACACCCCTTCTCTACACTGAGTTGAATGGTGTGTTTTTTTTTAAATCAAATCAGTTTGTTTTCATCTCAAGGATGAGGGCAGGCTCGGGATAAAAGTGACAATAGTCACTTGAAGGGAACCCGAGCAACCCTGATACATGGAATGCATTGAGGACAGACGAACAAAATTCGTTCATAGCAAGAAGGGGTTAATATTTTACGTCGTAATACACATAGATTCATCATGAACTGAAAATATAGATATACAGATTCATTTACGGTTAAATTACACAGTATAATACATGAAGACAAATTCCAATATACACGGAAAGTTTAGTTAGTGCTAAATAATGTTGCGTTGATTTCATGATAAAAGGGCTTCCCTAATAACACGTATGCCACATTCTTCAATTATTATCTTTTTTTTAATTAATTTGTTTAATAAAACAGGAACATTGAAGCGAAGCCTTTGTCTGCCAAAGTGTGTTCTGCACAATCTAATGATCCAGTGTTGTTGGTGACGAGTAGGGTATGGGATAGTGTATGGTTTAAGCTGAAAAATATCCAAAAATATCCAAAGAAACCCCTTCTCTACACTGAGTTGAACGGTGTTTGGTCACCTCGTTCGGCTGTTACATGGTTTCACGCTTGATTGCAGGAAATACTCCTCAATTGAAAGTACACCAGGGTAGCCCATACCTAGATTCATCTCGCTGCACTGGAGACACGTAAAGGAAACGCAGCTGGTAAAGCCGATCAGTTGTTCCCCCTTCGATGCCATTTCGCGGTCAATGAACGATATAGCCCGGCTGCCGCGGAATCGACAAATGTGTCGCTAAAGCTTTAAGAAGTGAAGTGCTTCCTTTTGTTTTCAAATCTATTTGAACCAAAGCTTATAAAACACTTTTCCATTGTGTAGCGTGCAATAGTTCACTGGCATGGCGTTTATATTCAATTAAATGTGGCTATGCAGCCCCTTTAAAAAATCATGCAGAAATCATTCAAGATGATTATGTAATTAAGAGAAAGGCCTTGTTATTCCGCTGAGTCATCCGTGGATCACTTAGATGCAACGGATAAACCAGCAAGACAATTAGGACATGTTGCTTAAGGTGTTAAGGATTTTTTGATGATACATGCATGAATTTGCACTTGCGACCTGATATGCGTGCATACTTCCATGCTGACCTGCAACATGCCCGCGCTGGCAGGCTGAAAACGCATCCACGGCTCCGCCAACGCTACTGCTCAGATTTGGTGTACACAGTGTCAATAAATATATTCGGTTCTGTCCCGCTTGTCAACAGCGGAAGACCTTTCACCATAAACCCGCTAAGCCTTTACCATGTCCCGCCAGCCTTTATGAACGCACTGGCATCGATCGTTACGGACTGGATCCGTGCTGTGTTGCTGGAAATCGCTGGATAATTCTCGCAATTGAACACCTTACGCGATACGCAGAAACAGGTTTACACCCTGCGGCTGGTGCTCGTGAGGCCACTTTTTCATATTGCATCATTTCATTCTCCATCATGGTGGACCACGGGAACTGCGAGTGATCGAGGCCGTGTGTTTTTGTCCAACGTGAACCAACAGCCCGCCCGCTCATGCAGTATTATTCATCGAAGATATACTGCCCAATGCCCTCAAACTAATGGTCTCCGGTTACATTTCAACCGCACGCTTGGAGACATGCTCGTGATACACATTGATTCTGATCATTCGAATTTACACTTCGCCTCTTCTTTGTTACTTGTGCATTTAACAGCACGACACCGTTAACTACAGGCTTTTCACTGTTCTTTCGTTGATCAAACCCTGAATCATCCTCCACGCTTTACGCAATTTTACCGTACTGTACGGACGCCTCCGAATTCATTACAATTTCTGATGACACACAGCGTACAGAAAAGCGTCGGCTACTGGCCCGGTCGCTCACTTCCGACCGCCAACAGTGCTTCTTCCAACAGTCCTCCATAAAGCTCGCCGCGCCAACGACCTTCCCGTACGTACAGAGTTTTGCCGTATAATCCGTCGTCTGGCTCACACTACAATTCCACTCCCCTGGCTTCATTCCCAAATTTGCTGCCGAGTATGACGGGCAATACTGCCTCATCGAGGGCCGGTCTCCAGTCACTTATGTCATTGAGTCAGTCAACCATCCTCGGACAAGCGCCTTCCCATTCACCCCACCGTCTTTGTCTAATTTGCTCTGTGTCGCACGGACGTGTAAGCCAAGATGGTTAACTTACCAACTCGCCCAATTGGCTGTCTTCCTTGCACGATTGTTCTGACTATGCGGCTCTAGAACCGTGTGTTCAAAGCGGAGTAAATACTAGGGCATACAATTTTCCCGCTCCACCCAGGTTTTTCCATCCTGTCTTTTTCTTGAATTTTTTATAGGCACATTTATTTTTCATGTAACGTTGATTGATGTGCTAGTGTTCATTGTTTTGCAGTAAGCGAAAACCTCGCTCGCTCCCGCTTACAAGAGAGGTGTGATAGCTGCAGCATTTACTGCCCGCAAGATCTTGCCTGTTCGATCGGCCCTAGTCGACGTGAGCAATCTAAAATTATACCTGAATGTTTATTAAGTGCTGTGTTTTATCCAGTTGACCCGATTAGAATGAAAAGATCAAGCAAAATGTGTGATAATAAAGTCGGCAACGTATGAATAATACATCGCAAGTTTGCTATATTGACGTGATTAGTGAAATAAAATAACCTGCTGTCACCCTTAATAGCGTTTCGCCTTCGAGTTGCTTTGAATTCTTCCCCCCAAGGCTCTGAGGAACAGCACTCGTGCCCTTCTGCCAGCGTGCAGCCTTTGGTTATCCATTCCCTTCTACGAAATAAATTTCATCTAGACGCTCGTTCATCTTTAATCTTTTTCCACTTGAATGTTTGCTGCTACGAAGCAGCCGGTAAGTCTGCGGTATGAGGGAATCGTAAAAATAAGCTTCGGATAAAATGTGCGCACGTGAGCGTTTGAAATGCGTTTAAATTTACGTGCCGACACTGAACATAGCGAAAACGTGTAGCTGCTGTCAACTACGGTTAGGGTTAAATAACGCTTTGTTAACGATCCCTGACCAAACTGCTGGCACGATGGTTCTCTTGGCAACGATCATTATTCGGTAGGTTTCGGCACCCAAAATGCGCTCCCATAACTGTCCACTTCACCTGTGTGAGTTTTTCTTTAAACACCCTTTAAAACATCTCTTGCCTTACGGTCTCGGTGAGAAAACTTCATATGTATGCTACAAAACATTGCATCACTTTTTCTTGCAAAGTACAGCGCGTTTGCACGTGAACTTTTGAGCTGTTCAAGCCACGGGCCTATTCAGTCAGTCAGTCCAGAACTTAATTGAGGTCCTGACGAGTGTTAAGCCGTTGGAGATCCCAGGCGGGGAGCTCCTCAGGCCGAAACCGTAGGCGACATCAAAGTTGGGACGGGAACGTGGTGACGCTCCGCCAGTTCTTGGGCCCTCTGGACGGTCCGGCATTTTGAGGGCTTCTTCCCATTCGAGCTCCCTTGAGAGAGGGCTCCTTGGTAACGCAGTAAATTACCATAGCATGTGTGAGAGTAAGCAATAAAGTAATGGGCAGTCTGGGCAATTTGCCGGGATGTCTCAGTTGTAGTGACTTAACACGCCTTGTGACGGATACGAGTCCGTTTGTACCATTCGAAGTAAGGATTTTATTTCGGAGGATCGAAGGGGTCCTACCCTTTATACGTTCGTTCGTGCGTGTATTTGTATACCTGTGTGTATATATGTACAGTCGTGAGCAAAAGTGGAGAGACCACGGTCCCGGCCGCGCGAGCAGCTGTGAGGCCGCTACGCGGTACTGCTAACTCGCGCCGCTCGCTCGCTTCGAGAGGGCCCCGAGTGAAGACAAACTTCACCCCCACTTTCGCGCGGGCGCTTATCTCGCTTGATAAAGTTCTTGTGCACCGTTCGATTAATCTGCTGCTGAAAGTGCGTGTAAAGCCAGGCCCCGCACACTCTCAAGTTCCAGCGACCGCCACAGACGGCGAAAAATCAACCGCGGTGCGTTCCAGCCTGAAGCGCGCAAGGGGAGCTACTGTAATTTCCTCGCGTACTTTAATTCGCATTTTTTTCTGCTATGGGGGCGCGCAACGCGGATAAATATTTGATCTATAAATGTACATATAATATCAAAAACACAGTTAACATGTCAGTTTCTTACAAAATAAGTTGACAGTTGTTTTAATGCACTTTTATTAAGATTTATGTTTCATTACTTGAATAAAACTTCGCGATCTCACTGACGTTTGATATGCAGCAGCCCTCTGGTATCGATCGCAGTACGTGCCGTTTCTCGATTCAAATTGTACGGCGGTAATCTTTGCGAACGAAGTGGTCGTTTCCTTTGAGCAGCATCACGCAGGTTTGTTTTAATTAGGCGACAATAATATCTCAGTCCGTTTATGCGTCCAACATTCGACAACCGCCGCCGAGCGAACGTGTTTAAAGACGATGAATTTTATCAGCTGCGACGTTTCACTGCCATATCGGCTGCATGCAAGGCTTCCGTCGTTAGTTGTCTGCCGCGTCTGGCCACGCAATGATGTGTTGCTTTTAAAAAAATGTGGTAGCTAGCGTAAAAATTCCCCGCTGCAACCGAGCACAGTCTGTTTGGAAACTATACCCGCGAAAATGGATAAACCTTGCGTGCACCGGTGAGTGTGTGTGTGTGTGTGTGTGTGTGTGTGTGTGTGTGTGTGTGTGTGTGTGTGCGCGCTTTTCTGTCATGGAGTGTCTTGTGCACTGTTCTTAGTCATGCAGAATCATAAATTCACCCGGACTCCCGCCATAGTGATTGAGGCTCTTTTTTTGTTCTACTACAGCCTGCAAGACGCTGCTCACATTTGTTCACCCCTTTGGACTCTATTGTTCCTCGACGTACAAGGCAACAGTGAATGTGCCACCACTGGGCCAGAATCCTCACAAGGTATGTTTCTGAACACTTCACGTAGAACCGTGAGTTGTTCATTGATTTGACTAACTTTTGTTTCGCAATTTTATGCTTGCATGTTTGTCATGGTTTCATCATTTCTCTTTTCAGAAAGACGGAAAAAAGAGATAATATTGGTCTGAAAGCTGCCCACGCAAAGCCGTAAGAAGCTCAGCAGTCACCATAATCACAACAGGTCCTCTTGAACCATGTGACTCACCATGACATGTTTGTAAGTTTACCAGATAGAGGGGTGTGAGCATCATGAAAGCAGCAGTCAACAGTTTTGTACGGTACAGAGCGGCAATTCTAAAATATTACATACAAGCTTCTTGCATTTAAGGGCGTTTTATGACAACCGGAGAAGCAGCATGTTGAGTGCCAACTTGTTTCTTTTCAAGTCGTTATAGCCGTGACGACGAGAAGAGAAACAATTAAGCAAGCTCCTATTTGCTAATACACAAAATGTCATCTCCTCTTTGCAAATCAGTTTCACGGGCATTACCACAAAGTATCACATGCTGCCTCACAATGTTAATTTGTTACTTGAGAATACAAATAATCTCTACACTTTCAAAAACGCTCAATGACATTTGAAGAAATTATACTTCATGAAGACTGAAACCCTGGCAGTCACTCTTCAGTATATTATTCTTTTATTCAAGGTACCCTCGGGACTATATGACTTTAAAACGGGGAATGGTTACAAATTAGTAGAGTAAAGCAA
This sequence comes from Dermacentor andersoni, assembly GCF_023375885.2. Lineage (NCBI taxonomy): Eukaryota > Metazoa > Arthropoda > Arachnida > Ixodida > Ixodidae > Dermacentor > Dermacentor andersoni. The sequence continues at coordinate 100,130,856 of NC_092816.1, forward strand.
GCACACATACAAGACCAGTGTGTTCTTGTTACGTAAGGATTATTCTGTGTATACAATGTTAGCTAATGCTTTCCCAAAATGCTTACTATTGGTGATGGCTGCCATACTTGAGGGAAGGTGGTTTTATTCTTGAGATTGACGGAGGATGAATGATTCAAAGAAAGAATTCGTGTAACATGAATAAATCCCTAGCTTACTTTGATTACCAACGCGGTTTGAAATGTACTGAGGTTGCAGTATGATGTCCTCGTGAAGTGTGGTGTCATGGAAACTTTTATGAAATAGCAATATACTGGCGGATTTGCGGCAGTTAGCTAGTGAAGTATGTGCTAAGGTACTTTTTATTGATGTAGTCGTGGTACGGTTATAATCAAAAAGAATGAAACGAGTAGAGTGAAGTAATAAGACTAATGCTACTAGAATCCCATATTGGAGATGCATATTCAGGTTTTGAGCGTATTAGTCTTGTAATGCTGTGGTTTTGAAGCAGATGGTGCTTTGTAAAAGTGGCGCCGTAGGTACCCGAGCATCTGATCAGCATTGTTAATGACGTACTTTATATTAATGGTCTCATTTAAGTTACTTGTAATGTGTACACCCAGATATCCATATGACATGATGAAATCTAACAGAACGTTGTTCAGATGGAAAGGGCTAGGATTAGAATTCCATCTGGATACGCGCGTTATTTTACATGTGTTAATTACAAAAGGGTCATGTACAGTTTGCATGAAGTCAATAACCAGGCTAGCCCTGCACCGTAAGCGATAGCTAGAAAAGGAAAATAGATATAGCTGGCCAATTCTGCACTTCTCAAACAAGAAAAATCCCTAAAAACAAAATTTTGTTCTCATCAAACAGCAGATGACAAACCTGAGCAGTGTCTTTGCAAAAGCTTTTTGAAATATAGCCCGACTAGGTCTGGCTTAACATTGAGCCAATCAATAGTGGACGAGCAAGGGAAGCCTCAGAGAGGGAATTTGTCTTCGCCATGGGCCTCACAAATATGTTCGCTTGTTGAAGCGTTGGCTCCAGACTGAGGCATTCCTTGCTCACCTCTGTTATTCAATTGAAATGATCATCTCCTAGGGACCCCTTTGACTTGTTTGAATACACAACCCGAGATCTTTTTTCAACATGAAACCATAAATTAAATTTTCCAAGGATCCCAGAGCAATAATTGGCCATTTATGTTTAGTGTCCTTGTTTATTCACACAATATTTGCAAAGGTTCTTTTAATCACTGTTGTCTCCATAACCTTCCTCGCTTTCCTGCGAGTACTACCCTTGTGTTGAAGCCTTTCCTGCCGCACCTGCACAATTAATGTGCAGCAGAAATATCAAGAGCAGACAATGCGTGATATAAAATTTAGCATAACTTTTTTTTACTTCTATACTTGTTGCAACAGGGCGAATGTGTTATGAATAGAATGGGACATTGCATCTCGAGGTCATCTTGCGGAAAGTACATCCTTGCCGAGCATATTTTATGTTACTTTTTTATTATAGCTGAAATCGCTGAATGGAGACAAAAGACTATGAAACACGTCAAGCAGCACTGTGCACAAGTACTAGGGTAGCCTAGCATAATATCGTTGTCTTAAGCTTCGTTTTCCGTGTTTTGGCCGAACAGCATCAGAAAACTCAATTTCAGCTTTCAATTTCATGAAATAGATTGATATCTGCGTTTCTGTATGTTGTAAACTGCGCGACTGACAGTATTAACTCCACCCGACTAGTACGAAAATTGTGGCATGTACTGCTTCATTCACGATGGCAATAAACGATGTAAGCTTACTTGTTTGAAGCGTTTGTTTTTGCCAATTTACGCCTCTCGGTCACTTGGCGATATAATAAAGATATATGTAGTCATGTTTCGTAAACGTACTAACGATACCTCCCGAAGGCGGTAACAAAGCGCCCAAAACAAACGACCGAGCAGCGCGATCAGCGCCACCAGCCGCTACCGTAGCGGCCATATTGCTAACTACGTAATAACGATGATATCAGTTTGTATTTTACTAGCACAATCTCTCGGTCGTATACTTTCGTTCACAACGCCACCGCTACTCTTATTTTCGTTGCGCAGTGGAAGGTACAGTGTGCCTACTACAAGTTTATATGGGTGTCCAGTGGTAAAGTCACGGGCTTACACGGTCATGGTAAAGTTTCGGCCAATGTGGTGCGGCCGTATCGTACTCTGAAATCGTACGTTCTCCGCCACATCAACACCACAACTGCCTTATCGCGTTTTTCGTTGTGACAAAGGCAGCATGCGATTACTGCTGACACCATTTCTGGCGCTGTGTCAGAAAGTCTTTCGTCGATACTACAAAGCGTCCCATGTAATGGCGTGCGACCCATCCCTGAAATGATGGTCCACCGGAAATGATCGCTCGAGAATATCGTGCCTGATCACAATACATTTGCTTTCTGTGCGTGAATTTTGCTCGTAGTAATTATAATCATCTAGAGGAAGTGTTGCAAGCAGATCTTCCACATCTTCCTTGCAAAACGTAGCCTGTGCAGCTTCGTCAATTGCGGTGTACATGCTTTGTGTGCGTTGGCTCGCCCGCCTCTCACTTTCTTCCACGGGGCTTTGAAAGCTTGCGACCTGAAAGCTAGGACAGGAAAGATATTTTCTGCCTTCCTTTGCGCAGTGTTCTACAATCGGCAGCCATCGTTCGTGCTGAAATACGTGTTCCAGAACCCGACGGCCACGTATCGCGTCCGCATTCTTGCAACTGCTCTAATTACGAGGGCAACGCATACGAGAGACACACCCATCAACTTGCAAATTTCGAGCGAGCCACGCACCCCTACAATATTTATTGGTATTTTATGTCTGAGCGCCTTGGAGCAACTGAGAGATCAACTGTAATGCACTGTTCCTGGACATTCGCCATATCCGCATCCCTACCGCTTACACTATGTGCTTAGACACTATGTAAAGGCTGATAGGAAGTTAGGCAATTACACGCCTTGCGGGTTTTCCAAGATTACTTGAATAGTATACGCTATGCACTTAAAGACAACTTAGCCGAAATTAACCTTAAACGCTTGTTATCGAAGTCGAAAAATGCCATTATACGGTAAAGTACACTATTTCCGAAATACTTTGCAGCAAAGCTAACGTCAGTGCGCTCAGCAAAAGCACAGTTTTAGGCAGTAAAGATAGCCTTTCATCCCCTTCGCAGTGACCGCAGTGCTTCTTCAATGCCTTGCAGTGCGAAGGCTACGACGGAGCCGGGTGGGGCTCGCAACGCTGCGCGTATTGGACGTCGCCGTGGTACACTTCACCATTGAGACTGGGTGTTCGCAAAGGCGCAAGTCCTCCCAATTTTGGAGCCTATGACGCTACACACGTCAGAGGCTACACCTCAACGTACGATTCAGTTCAGAGTTTCTCATCCATTTGCTATAGCACAGTGCGCTAGATAGCTGCGCGTGGCTATTCTCGCACCTAGTGGCACGAACAGAGCATTTACTTTCGCACTTATTTCAATGCAAATCACACAATTTTCGAAGGCCGAACAAAGGTGATCTTCGTGTTCGCACGTGTGAGTTCGTCGGCGAACTGAATAAGTAATTGAGCACTTCTAGATCGCATACCGGTTTTACTCCATCACATACTATTGAACGGCAGAACACAGTTGTAAAAATGTGCAGTAAAATATATGTAAATTGGGCGTTCACTAGGTAAAGAAAAGTAAGAACTAGGCAGGTATAAAATATGGAAGCTCCTTAACATTACTTGTGGCGCATGCTGGCTCCCTTAAGCGACGATGGAGAGAGTATTGATGATCTCGAAATGGGCGTTGTGTCTCCCTCGCCTTCAGTCAAAGCCAGTTCTTAACTTGTTCTCGAAGCCAACTACCAGGTATAAAGGCAGGCTCGGCAGCGAGCCGAATTAGAAGCTTCTGCTCCTCCGACGGATTAGGAACACCACAATGGTAAGCCACCGGTGACCTCTTCACGCTCACGAGGCGATGTTACGCCGACATTTCTGAAAGCATTGCTTTAAAAAGCACCGCTCGCTTAGAGGTAGGGTCACCATAATTTCATAGGTTTACTAAAGATTCTGTTCTTTCAACAATCAAATTATACCCGCTGTTATTAATTCGGCGGTAATAAAGAAGCACACAATTACTTTCAGCAATTTATTTTTGCTGAAAGCGAAAGTATTACCTAAACGATGTTTAGGCTTTATGCCAAGCAGGAGTCGTTTCACTGTTTAGTAGCTCGCGCCTGAGTTATCTGAAAAGAGAGGATCTGATAGCCTTCCCTGCTGCAACTTGCAGTGAATGTGCACAAAGAACTTGAAGAAACAAATAATTGCTGTTCATGGAAGAAATTAATTAGAAACGCATACTCGCCGACCACATTTGCATGAATACTGCTTCTACAGACGTTATGGATTTTACTTCCCCGCCACGGTGGCTTAGCGGCTAAGATGCTCTGCTAAGCATTAGGAGGCGGTATAAAACCCCATGACGCGGCGGAAGCACTTCGATGGGGGCAAAAAACAACGTCCTTGTCCCTTGTATTGGGGGCGCAATAATGATCTCCTGGTGGCCAAAATGAATCCGGAGTCACCAAATATCGCGTGACTGATAATGAACTCGTGGTTCTAGTCTGTAACACCCTATAATTCAATTCAAATCTCCTCTTCCTCTACAGCTGCGTGCCTGCATCGTCCTCGCCTTGGCCACCAGCGCCTTCGCTGGTCACGTTGGTCACGTTGCCGGTGGCTACACCCTCGCTAGCAACCTCGGCTATGGCCTCGGCTACGGCAGCCTCGGCTATTCCGGTCTTGGATACGGTGGCCTTGGTCTCTCCCATTATGGCCTGTCCCACGGAGTTGGCTACTCCGGCCTTACCGGCTACGGTGCTGGCTACGGATACGGATACGCCCCCGCCGCCAGCTACGCCGTCGCTGCTCCAGCTGTTACTCGCACGGTCTCCACCTACCACGCTGCTCCAGCTGTGACCGCTGTCCATGCCGCTCCAGCCGTGACCGCTGTCCACGCCGCCCCAGCTGTCACCTACGCTGCCGCCCCAGCTGTCACCAGGGTGGTCCAGTCCGCTCCAGCTGTCACCTACGCTGCCGCCCCAGCTGTCACCAGGGTGGTCCAGTCCGCTCCAGTTGTCCAGACCTACGCCGCCGCCCCAGCTGTGACCAGGGTGGTCCAGTCCAATCCAGTTGTCCAGACCTACGCCGCCGCCCCAGCCGTCACTCGTGTCGCCACCTACGCTGCCCCAGCTGTCACCAAGGTTGTCCAGTCTGCTCCAGTGGTCGCCAGCTACGCCGCCGCCCCAGCCGTGACTACTGTCCACGCTGCCCCAGCTGTTGCCACCGTTGCTCACGCTGCCCCAGCCGTCGCTACCTACGGCGTTGCCCATGTTGCCCATGCTGCCCCAGCCGTCGCTACCTACGGTGTTGCCCACGTTGCCCACGCTGCCCCAGCTGTCGCCACGTATGGCGTTTCCCACGTTGCCCACGCTGCCCCCGCCGTTGCTACCTACGGTGTTGCTCACGCTGCCCCAGCCTACTACGGCTACGGTGTTGGCTCCCTCGGCTACGGTGCCGGCAGCTACGGTTACGGCCACGGTCTCCTGGGCTATGGCCTGAACTACGGCTACGGCCTTGGCTCTCCCCTCAGCTACTCCACCCTCCTCCGCAAGAAGAAGTGTAAGTTCCGCTGTATTGTCTGTAGCAAACAATTCTATCTGGTATCGATCTCGTCCGCAATCTCGCAGTGCTAACACGTATTTTTTGTTCTCGTTCCAGAAATCCTCTTTCTCTAGAGACTTGGACCGCACAGAAACCACACAGTCATGGACAACTAGATTTTCTGGTTTCAGTGGTGTATAACCATTGTTATGGCAGAATAAACTGTTTGTCTGATATTTTTCTTTCTTGACTGGTGTACCACATACGAAGACATGATCGCATTGTTAAAGAAATTGTGATGATCCATAACACCATAGAAACAGTTTTAAGTTAATACTGAATTCCAATGGCAGATTCAAAGTGGCCGACGAAGTGTTCGCCGGAGCAGTTCTCTAAGTCGGCGAGTACCAGAAAGTCTGCGATTGAAACACAGGCACTCACACCACTGCAATTGGCAGGGGGCGCTATTGCACATGTGCTTCTATGTGCTTCCGAAAGCGTCCAGCATTCCTCATGTTCTCACGGCATTGTAAGCCTTTTCGGCTTGAACTCGTGCGCGTTGTGTAGAAAAGATTCGTGTTTCTTTTTAGCCTTCTGCACTCAAATGGACATCAGACCGAAGGTAAGTTTGCTTTTCTCGTTCGCCGTGATTGTGTGTCGGAAATGTCGGAGAATCAGCGAAGCCTGCGATCAGTTTGGTGGCAATACATCGAAACAGCCTGAAGTGCTTTCGGAACTGCATTTGATCAGCTGTAAAGACTGGTAAAAGGCGAACTTACGAAAAGGAGCTGTTGTAACCTCTTGATCCGAATACCGGCGAACGAAGTCATCGACGAAACGTGCAACTTTGTGATGTGTTTGTGATCGATTATCTGACTTATCAACGATGCACTAGCTCTCGATATTACCCTTTCTTCTGTGTTTTATTTCTTTGGTGCGCTTATAAATCATGCTCGTCTGCAAATAAAGAGCAGTCGGAAGTTGGCGCTCCTGGCTCTTTTCTCTTTTCCTGCATTCGCGTGCTACGTGTAACCGCCGTTATGAGGAGTGTCAATGTGGAAAAAGTATATATGCGCCATGTGTGGAAAGCCGGTGGCGTGGTGAAGGTAGATAAATCACATGGAAGAGCTCGGAAGAGCCTGTGGGTGCGTATAATAACGCTTTTGTTTAGATCAACCAATTTATTTTTACAGAGGAAGCTGTATATGAAGAAACCTCTGTAGTTCTTTCGGCATCCGGCAACAGAAATGGACTTCGCGATTTGTAGCAAACACATACACAAATAGTTTCTTTGTTTGCTTTGTGTGCGATGACGTACGGATGCAGTGCGGCGGCGCAGATGTCAAAATGCGGAACATATTAGAACGCTCGCCCTGAAAAATAGCGTGAAGTCAAGGTTTAATTATTTATTTATTTTTTGTTTGTTTACCTATTCATTTATTTATTTATTTCCAATTGACTGAAAGGCAAATGCATTTTTAGAGGGGAGTGGTTACAAAGCAACTGTAATTTATTGAAAACTTTAAAGAAACGGTAATACAGTAGCTATTAAGGCAAAATACAAGAAAGTAACTACAAAAAAAAAAAACAAGCAGCGTGATATAAACAAAATGACTCGCTATGTGGCACAGTTCGTTACAATGCAAAAATGAAAATAAGGATGGTCTGAACAGAAAATGATTCGTGATGGCAACAAGATTGGTAGGAAGGTGGTTACAGCCACGTGATGATTTCGGTATGAAAGGGTATAGAAATGTATTCGTGGGAGAGGATGCACACCCTACTTTACTAATAGGGTCAACCCGCGACGAAAGATACGTAGGTGAAGGGGTGAGCTAGGAGTGTAGATGTTGATGATGGTAGACTTTCTGAAGTAAGCATAAGCCAAAAAGTATGTGCGTAGCGATAGTGCGCACCCACAACGCTAAAGTGGCTTTTACTGCTGTTATACTGGACGTTCGAAAATAATTGGCCAGTATAAAATGTGTGGCTTTATTCTGAATCGGTTCAAGTGCATTAGAAAGATAGAGAAAGAGAGAGAGAGAGAAGGATGCATAGAAAGGCAGGGAGGCTAACCAGAGGTAGTTCCGGTTGGCTACCCTGCACAGGGGGATGGGCTAAGGGGGATCAAAAGTGAAAGAGAGTGGAACGGGGAGATAGGGAGAAAGACAGACGAGCACGAAGAAACCGCGTACACTATAGAGCGATAGGGTTCTGCGTTGTTAATGTCTATCGTGAAGCCCCGTTGACCGCAGGAACCTTAATAACGCGAGTAAGGCCTTCAGTGCGGATGTTCTTTGGGAGCACGGACCCAAAGCTTTGAGTTCTGGTAGTGGACGATTATCCAACTGTTCCAGTACTTTGCACATCATTTTTCTGTGGGCCCTTTATCGCGGGCCGACAATGATAATATTTGCGAGCATCTCAATGCTGTTTCATGCGTCGCATAAGGTTATCATGGTCAGGTGCCCAAACAGCAGCGGCATACTTTAATTTGGGTCGCACAAGCGTTTTATAAAGAAGCAATTTTAGTGCTGTTGGAGACTTACTGAAATTTCTACTTAAGTATCCTAGCAATCAATTCGTGTTGATAATTATAATGGTGACGTGAGTTTTCCATGTTAGATCAGACGTTACATTAATTTCAAGATATCGATAGCACGAAAGTTGTTCAAGTGTACTACCTTTAAGTTTATAAACTGGGCGGCATTCGTTTGTGCGAGAAACATGCATTAATTTGCATTTATTATTGTTTCTATAAAACTTTTATCGCACCAACCCATCATGCAATCTAATCCAGATTGTAATGTGCGTTCATCGTGCTCACTGGTTATACGAATATAGAAGCATAAAAGTTATCGGCGCTAAAAACAGTTGCGTTATTGATTGGGTCGACATGTATAGTTCGTACACCCGAAGAACAACATGCGTACGAGAAGCGCTGGAGGGAACAGCAACGAGAATGAAACGACGCCGGCACGGAACGACTACCGATGAACTTTACAACGCTGAAAGAACAAATGACAACCATTCCACTTTGTGAAGATGGAATGCATCGAAAGCAATTTGCCTTTCGTTTTAGAGCTTTGATTGTCGTCAGCTTTCGCTGCCCTTCCATCTTCCCAGAGTGGAATGGTTGTCATTTTTTTTTCCTTTGTCAGTTAGCACAATCCTTACCCTTGATGTAAACTACTCAGTGAGGTGAACATTGCGTCTACGAGAAATAAAAATGCTCAATTGAATAATTAACACAAGTGCGTTCAATAAATAATTTTTCTATTACTTCAGGGCACATATTTAAGTGTACCGATTCCAGCTGGTAAGTGTGCAAGGCATTGCTTCCTACGCATCGACGCCGGTGCGGACTTGGAGGCCACGATAGAGGCAAGCCAAGCCATCGCGGCGGAGTTCGTTGGTTTCCCCATTTGCGGAGCGGATGAAGCCTGGTGAGAGCGGCGGGTCAGCCTGGACCAGGTGAGTATTCCACGCCTCGTGTTGCGTGGCAGATGCTGCTCCAGCACGATGGACTTTGTTCGCGTCCCAGCGTGCAAGCTGATTTCTTCTACCGCGTCGAAATTTCTCCGTTTTCAAGGCGCTGTAGCTAGGACAAGTAGCAAGCTGAACAACAATCACAACGTCGAAACAGAAGGCTGCTATCGTACTGGCAGTCACGTCAGTGTGCAAAGTTGTGTGTTGCGTGTGCGGAAGATTGCTTTATTATATTTTTTGTGTTTCATTAAAATGTTATTGCATATGTGGTTCCGCGGGCCGGAAACTCATCTCCTTGTGTACATGTTTACTGTTGTGCGCGCCGTTGAGCACAATTTAGTCAAGGGCAATAATGGGTGTAACGAAATAATGAATATAATGAGCTTTTTCTTTCCTCTCTTCAACTTCGTCTTCACAAAGTATTTTTTAAAGGGCTGCGGGGATGGTCATGCACCAACCGAGAGTTGTTTCGCACCCAAGTGAAATTCCCGTGTCTCATACAGCTGTCCACGTTCACGTGTCACTGCGCTTTGTTTGTGCCACCGTGATTCCCAAACTTCACTTCTGACGTTGGTCACCAAGAAAAGTCGGTGGATACGAACTGTTTAGTCTAATATTGGATAATACATGAAATTTAACTATTTAGAGATTTCCAGCTCTCATATTTTCTCGAGCAATCCTCCGCGATGGCTACATAAAAATGCCGTCAAAAGACGCGTTAAGTCGAATTTCATTTGTATTTCCGACCTCTGAGGCACTGGCAAATAAATTTCAGACATATTGGCGATTCGGTTTCATTAATTACACTCGAAACACAACAGAAACGTCAAGGCAATTGGCTGTATGATTTAATAAGGTGCACTTAAAAAAATGCTACAATAGTTCGTGAGAGCCAGTTGTGATGCTGCCATTCATAGGATTGGACATATCATTAGCCAATGCAGTCAATGAGTGGTAAAAATCCCTTACCACGCAAAAACTTCGCGAATTCATCCCAAAAAGATCTAGTAGTGGATCCCATGTTACGTTGGGGCAAAAACGTTAAGAAATAGCGAGCAGAATAGCCCATCGCGACACATAATTTGCACGAATTTACCCCTATGCCATTTGTTATATTCGAAACAAAAACAGCACTTGAGAGACTGAGGTGCAAATTATCAAAAACCATGGACGCTATATCACAAAACTTGGTAAAGGACTTTGCTTCGTTTCTATTCCTGCCCTTATCCCTTCGAAATTAGCGAAAAATTTTCTCTCCCCGTCCACTTCGCCAGTCTACCAAGCTGCGTCACAAAATCACGACACCTCCCTTTCTCTCCAATGAGGTGGACTGTGTTCGGTCACTTCGATCTGTTCTTGCATGGTTTCACACTTAATTGCAGCAAATACTCCTCGATCGAAAGTACACCTGGGTAGCTCATAACTAGATCCTTCTCCCTGCACTAAATGCAAGCAAAGGAAGCGCAGCTGGTACAGCCGATCAATTGTTTCACCCGTGGATCAAATTTCGCGGTTACGGAACGATATAGATCGGCTGCCGTGGAATCGACACATTTGTCGCTATCGCTGTAAGAAGGGGAGTTCTTCGGTTTGTTTTTTAAATGTATTTGTACCGAAGCTTATAAAACAATTTTGCGTTCAGTAGCCTGAAATTGTTCCTAAGCGTTTCTTTCCAATTAAATGTTGCTATGCAGCCCCTTTAAAATTATTCATGCAGAAACAAACCAACATGATTATGTAGATAAGCGAGAAGAGAGAGAGAGAACCCTTTAATGAAATGTACAGATTTCAGCTGGCGTATAGATATCGCTGACATGCTACTCTGAGTAGGGAAGGAATTGGGGAGAGAAAGACAAAAGGAAGCAATGGAAAATCTTTGTTATTCCACTTTGTCGTCCATGGATCGCTCATATGTAACGAATATACAGTCAAGACTGTAAGACCAGTCTAATTAAGGTGTTAATGATATTTTAATGATACACGCATCAAATTGTTATGTATTGTTCTGGACCCACAAAGGCTCTAACGTTTTGCTGGAGCAAACAATGATGGTTGTTTTTATTTATTTCTAAGTTATCGGTCCTGAGTGTCGTACTGGAACCAGAAGCGATCTCGCGCCTAAACAGTCGATAACGAAATGCTTCTCGAAGTACTTGTCAGCGCAGCAGCCCAAAAATGACTGCGGATGTTCCTGAATCCCCGCGGTGAGCGCTGGACTTTCCTATCTGGTCTAGGCATCATTGCCTTTCCGCACCCCTCTAGCCACTAGATATAGCGCCCTCAATCCTTTCTTGATCGTAGACGACGTCGCCCAGCTAGTCTACATCCCCGAGGATCAGTTCTGACGGAATTCTAACGCTTCGCTGTCACGCCACCATGACCATCGAGAAGCCACCGCAAGTAAAGCGAATGGAGGCGGACCAACGGAAATACCGGTACCACTGTCCTCGCCCTTCGCTCTCCTGCGTGGGGCCGTAATGACCTCAGCGCCGGTCTGACGACTCGGAGAGCCCTTCTCGCACGGTGACGCACTTTCGCAGGGCTTACTCGGCCCACCCGAATTCATTTCTACGTCTGCGTACTCCTCATCTCTCGTCAGCCGACAGAAATCCTGTCATGGTATAAAATATTATTGATCTTTAAACCAAAATATGCACCCCGTGTAAATGAGGACAGCCTTTTATTGGGCCATTCAGAAAGCTTTGCGAGGCTCCGCTCGCGCTTGCATCGCTTCTTACGAAACATCAAGAAACAATGGGCTATATAAAATCTCTTTTAAATTGTCAACGTAACCCGTCTCATAGGATAGGGAAAATAAGATTTTCAGGGTATGCACTGTTTGGAACTGTGGGCGCTTATGTAGGATATCGAACAAGTCATCGAACAGCCGCAATTTGACCAAGTTACTTTGCGGTCGTGCTTACATCATATAGACATGCTTAATTTGTAAAGACATTACTTGTGTCCTGGCCTAGTCCCAACAGACGTTGTTGCTGGCAACCTTGTGCCCACACTGGGTTGCCGCCACCATCATGAAGGATAGACCAGCGGGCGAGTGCAGAACTCACGAAGAATATTTCTTGACCACGCCCGCTCTGCTACAGGTTTAAGTTTGCTGTGGTGTTCTGACATGCACATATCGTTTCGCCGCAGAACTTAGTCCTACGAATACAAGTTTGGTTCCCTGCAATGCGAAATTGGAAATGTCTTGGCATGCTAGCGCGCGTGCACCACGAAGGTATCGGTGATTGTTACAAAGGAAAAGCGGTGATAGCCAGGGATTTCCATGTTAGAACGGCCACGAAGGGCGCCCGACATCACAGGTTAGGTCGGTGCCTTGAACGGCGTACCGAATTTTGCATAATTTTGCGAGAACTGTACACGTGCACACAACGCTTGCAAACAGCATGCACCTGCAGGTTTCCATGTAGAATTTCAGTGAAGGAGCGCAGGAGAAACAGCGCAAGACATGCATGTGCGCGGTGGGGAAGATTACTGGCTACCGGAATCCGCTTTTGATCGATTCCTCACAATGATGGGCAGAAACCAACGCTGCCTGACTTGAGAACAGGGTTCTCAGCATTACGCAAGTCCCCTATAAACAAGTATAAACTGTGAAAGCCTTTAACAATATTCCGGTTGACAGTAATCACATTATTTCCTTTTAACTAGAGCTATTTGTGTCATGTAACGTTTACACATGCTAACCCATGAATAAGTTTTCGTCATGGACATTTTCTGTGAGTTGGTGCGGCGTGCATTTTTTATGACAATTGCAATGTCACAACTACATTGCGTAAGAAACATTGCATAAGCTCCACTGCCAACTCAACTACTTCAGCATCAGTAGTAACAGGCCAAGCGCTCGCTTTGCAGTACGCATTATATTGCCACGACCAACTTGGTGACATTTAAGTTGCGCGCCCTTTGCATTGGGCACCGTGCACGCCGTACAGTGGTGGTGTTCAGCAACCATAGGCAGCGATCTTCGTGGCACGGGCAGCCAGTTGGACTCGGCTCGCATGCGCCACGCGCACGAGGTGTCACGCGAGGCGAAGAGGAAGACGGTTCGAGCCCAGTTTGAGAACGCGACTGCCGCGGATATTCTTCACGACCGCAGTGACTTTTACTAGTGGGCACAAGTTCGCCTTTAATAAATATCGTTCTTTTACGAACATCGTTACATTTCTGGTGGAGGTGCGGGGTATGAGTCGAAGCCCCACGAACGAAAGTCAGCGTAGCCCCGACAACCTGCGAGTCCATCCCGTGGAACTGACACCTGTACACCAGCGGACCAGCCGCCGTCTTCGAGGCGACTCGCCTGAATTCGGCCCTCTTCTCTTCGTGCCAAGAGAAACTCCCACAACGGACGCCGCCACAATGACTACCCAGGTAACACCGGCACAGCTAGTCGTAAGCCAACCTCGCAAGCCGCCAACATTCCATGGTGACTCGTTCGAAGACGTGGAAGATTGGTTGGAGCTGTTCGAGAGAGTGGCGAGCTTTAATGAATGGAATGAGAGACAGAAGCTCCGTAACGTATATTTCGCTTTGGAAGACTTCGCAAAAACGTGGTATGAAAACCACGAACCCTCTTTGACCTCTTGGGAGGAATTTCGACGACAACTGCTAGCAACGTACGCCAGCACGGATCGTAAAGAAAAGGCGGAAATCGCACTTCAAGCCAGGAACCAGCTCACAAACGAGAACGTGGCGATGTACATCGAGGACATGTCCCGCCTGTTCAAGCGGGCTGATCCCACCATGAGTGAGGATAAGAAGCTACGCCATCTCATGCGTGGAGTAAAGCAGGAACTCTTCGCAGTTCTCGTCCGCAACCCACCGCGCACGGTCGCCGAGTTCAGATGTGAAGCAACGACCATCGAAAAGACCCTGGAACAGCGGGCTCGGCAATACAACCGTGAGGCAAGCTGCGCACCTGTCCATGTCTTCCCTGGAGGCCTGCCAAACGACCTGGAAGCCCTGCGGGAGCTTGTCCGGTCAGTGATCAGGGAAGAGCTCAACAAGTTGCAGATACCTCAGGCTCCAGCTGCACTATCTATAGTCGACGTTGTCCGGGACGAACTCAGGAACATCATACGGGATGCAGAGCGTGAGCCACAGCCGACGCGGCGCACCCCAACGTACGCCGACGTACTCAGGCAACCCGCGGTGCACAGTAGTGGAGCAGTTGCGACGACCGTTCCCTACCCGCCTACAGTACGCAGTGCACCTCGTCTACTGGAACCACCGGCTGCCTATCAGCCTTTAGCACGTAGTGCACCTCATTTTGCGGAACAAAGGCCCCGGAAAAGTGACGTCTGGCGTGACCACGAGCGCAGGCCTCTGTGTTTCCACTGCGGCGAAGCGGGTCACCTGTATAGGTTCTGCCCGTACCGTCAAGTTGGGTTAAGGGGTTTTCCCTTAAGCGCACCATGCCCCCGAAACGGTGAACGGCCAGCGGAGATCGAAGAATACTTGTCGACGCGCCAAAGCCCCGTGACTCCTCGCCAACGTCAACCACGATCACCGTCGCCCATGCGCTACCGATCGCCTAGCCCACGCGCGCCTCCAAGATTGCCTAGGCGTCGTTCACCAAGCCCACACCAGGAAAACTGAAGCAAGCGACCTGTGGAGGTGAGGCCGCTGATAACCAGAGTTACGAAGATCCTCCAACGCGATTCCAGTGCGGTGACGATTCCAGTCTACAGGTGCAGGAACGAAACGATTACGTCAGATTTGCCGTTGATAATAGACGGATGCGAGCTGAATGCCTTAGTCGACACCGGCGCTGATTATTCGGTAGTAAGCTTCAAGATGGCGAAGCACCTTAAAAAAGTTGTGACGAAGTGGACTGGTCCGCAGATACGCACGGCAGGCGGTCATCTTATTACGCCCCTTGGACGATGCACCGCAAGACTTACGATAAAAGGCTTTACTTACGTTTCTGACTTTATTGTACTGCCAGAATGTTCACGGGAACTTATATTGGGAATGGATTTTCTACAAGCTAACGGCGCCATAATTAACCTACGTAGGTCCAGTGTATCTTTCTCCACAAAACAAGCTATACCTGTGGAAGAATCCGAGGAGCGACGTCTCGCTGCACTGCGCGTCGTTGACGATGACGTAACTGTGCCGCCACGCTGCAGTATAATGGTTCTTGTGGAAAATGAAAGATTTTCCGACCGCGAAGGCATAGCGGATGGAAACATAGAGCTCCTTTTCAACAAAGGTATTTGCGTGGCTCGGGGCCTTGTTCAGTTAAGCGATGGCCGTGCACATGTCGCACTTACAAATTTCGGTAATGAATTCCAACACATCGCACAAGGAACAGCTATTGCCTATTTCCGCGAGTTCTGTGCAGCGACCGAATTATGCAGCCTAACTACGTCAACTGCCCTTCCAGGAACCTGCAGTGTCGACAGATCAATTACCGTCAACCCGAGACTCCCGGAAGCCCAAAAGAAACAGATATATGCCCTGATAAAGGATTTTTCTGACTGCTTCTCCACGTCCTCGAAGGTACGGCGCACGTCTGTTGCGAAGCACAGAATCATTACAGAGGACGCCGCAAGACCAGTATGCCAGCACCCGTATCGAGTTTCACCAAAAGAAAGGGAGATCATCAAGAAGCAAGTAGAGGAGATGCTTTCAGATGACGTTATTCAGCCTTCCAGCAGTCCATGGGCGTCTCCGGTAGTGCTCGTTAAGAAAAAGGATAACACACTTCGATTCTGCGTCGACTACCGTAAACTGAACAGCGTAACCAAGCGGGATGTGTACCCCCTTCCGCGTATCGACGATACGTTAGATCGGCTCCGATGTGCAAAGTTTTTCTCCTCCCTGGATCTCAAGAGTGGATATTGGCAAATAGAGGTGGATGAACGGGACCGTGAAAAGACAGCATTCGTAACCCCTGATGGCCTCTACGAATTTAAAGCACTTCCATTCGGCCTCTGTTCCGCGCCCGCAACTTTCCAGCGAATGATGGACTCTGTGCTTGCAGGATTGAAATGGCAGTCATGCTTAGTGTATTTGGATGATGTGGTCGTATTTTCCACCACATTTGACCAACATCTCGAGCGCCTGCGACTAGTATTAGAAGCTATTCGCGCAGCAGACTTGACAATTAAGCCGGAAAAATGTCAGTTCGGCTTCGATGAACTTCGGTTTCTCGGACACGTTATCAGTGCTGCAGGCGTTCGTCCAGATCCCGAAAAGACAGCAGCTGTTGCGAGGTTCCCGACACCCACAGACAAAAAGTCAGTACGACGTTTCCTGGGTTTATGCGCATACTACAGAAGATTTGTGGAAAACTTCTCAAACATTGCTGAGCCCCTTACAATACTGACAAGAGAAGATCAACCTTTCATGTGGAAAAGCGAACAACAAGACGCATTTGACGAGTTAAGGAAACGCCTGCAAGCTTCTCCAATCCTTGCCCATTTTGATGAGACAGCCGACACTGAAGTTCATACCGATGCGAGTAACGTCGGCCTCGGTGCCATACTAGTGCAGTGGAATAACGGCCAGGAGAAAGTAATTGCTTATGCCAGCCGTAAGCTCTCGAAAGCAGAGGCAAACTACTCCGCAACCGAGAAAGAATGCCTTGCAGTCATTTGGGCAATATGTAAATTTCGGCCCTACCTCTATGGTAGACCATTCAGAGCGGTCAGCGATCACCATTCGCTTTGCTGGCTGGCGAATCTCAAGGATCCATCCGGACGACTAGCAAGATGGAGCCTTAGGCTTCAAGAGTATGACATTACTGTCGTATACCGATCCGGGAGGAAACACAGCGATGCCGACTGCTTGTCCCGCGCACCCGTCGAGACAACTGTGTCAGAAGAAGAGGATTTCCCGTTCCTTGGCATTGTTGACGCGTCACAAATTGCTCAACAACAACGAGATGACCCGGAATTGCTTCCCCTTATACAGCGCCTGGAGGGACTCGACGTTCAACTCCCGCGTATTTTCTCTAGGGGGCTATCTTCGTTCTGTCTGCGAGGCAGTGTCCTCTACAAGAGAAACTTCGAGAACAGTGAGATAAAGTTTTTACTTGTCGTACCCACATCTATGCGAGACGAAATTTTGCATGCATGTCACGATGAGCCGACGTCTGGACACATGGGCGTGAGCCGTACAGTCGCCAGGATTCGTCTGAAATACTACTGGCCCAAGTTATTAGCATCCGTGCAGCACTACGTCAAGACTTGTCGCGAGTGTCAAAGGCGCAAGACTCCATCCGTAAAACCGGCCGGCCTCCTCCAGCCAATAGAGCCACCAAACGCCCCATTCCAACAAGTCGGTATGGACCTCCTTGGACCCTTCCCAACATCATCTTTAGGCAAAAAGTGGATAGTTGTGGCCACGGACTATCTGACCCGTTACGCAGAAACTGATTCCCTGTACAATGCAACGGCTGTCGAGGTTGCAAAATTCTTTGTCCACAATATCGTGCTCAGGCATGGCGCTCCCACAGTTGTTATTACCGATCGTGGAACGGCCTTTACTGCGGACCTAATGAAATGCTTGTTGCAAATGACACATACTGATCATAGGAAAACTACGGCGTACCACCCGCAGACAAACGGTTTAACTGAACGCCTCAACAGAACACTGACCGACATGCTTTCGATGTATGTCGACGTTGAACATAGGCTGTGGGACGAAATTTTGCCATACATCACCTTCGCATATAATACGGCCGTTCAGGAAACAACACGAGTCACCCCGTTTGAACTTGTATTCGGTCGAGCAGTAACCTCAACTTTGGATGCTATGTTGCCGTTAGATGAAGAAAACCATAACTCATCTGACCTAGATGACTTCTTGCAACGAGCCGAGGAGGCACGACAGATGGCAAGGTACCGAATACGCCGCCAACAACGCATCGACTCCAACCGGTACAACCAGCGCCGTAGTGAAGCTCATTACCAGCCCGGTGACAAGGTGTGGGTATGGACCCCAGTGCGACGCCGTGGACTGTCTGAAAAGCTTCTGTGCCGATACTTCGGCCCCTACGAAATACTTCGTCGCATAAGCGACGTCACTTACGAAGTCAAATCCGCTGGACACGAGAGCCCCAGACGGCGCAACTCCACGGAAGTTGTGCATGTTGTCCGCATGAAACCCTACCAGGAGAGGTCATGAACAACAACAACAACAACAAAAAAAGTGAGAGCCCACAGGAACCCCTACTTCCTCTCACGCATCGGGCCGATGCGGTAAGGAGGGGGATAATGCCACGACCAACTTGGTGACATTTAAGTTGCGCGCCCTTTGCATTGGGCACCGTGCACGCCGTACAGTGGTGGTGTTCAGCAACCATAGGCAGCGATCTTCGTGGCATGGGCAGCCAGTTGGACTCGGCTCGCATGCGCCACGCGCACGAGGTGTCACGCGAGGCGAAGAGGAAGACGGTTCGAGCCGAGTTTGAGAACGCGACTGCCGCGGATATTCTTCACGACCGCAGTGACTTTTACTAGTGGGCACAAGTTCGCCTTTAATAAATATCGTTCTTTTACGAACATCGTTACAATATGTAGACATCTGCAACTTATAAAATTCTTAGTACTTACTATGGTAGAGGATAGCTAGGCCATGCTACTAACACAGCTAAGTGAAATATGGGCAAAGTGTTCCAAACAAGACGGACTTTAATTTGCCTCAACCACCCCCAGGCGCTCAGTCGGGTCCTGCCAAAAAAACAAAACAAACTCCGTAGACCCGTTACGTCGATCACTTATGTAGCCTTACAAAGATGGGTATCGAGAAATCATGTGGGCACGTGCGGCTAATTGCAGATTTTCACACGTGCGCGTAGATCTTGGAAGATGTTGGTACCTGCACTTTAGACTTCCTGCACGGTTGGTTCTTTCCAGCGCATCGCATAGCAACAATTTTCCAACAAAAATTGAGCGTATGCATCTCATAGACTACGATGAAGAGAGAGGATACGAGACGCGCGTGTCAGCGAAATTCTCTCCATCTCTGACATGGTATTGTGGCCCTGTGGAGCGTTTCTACTAGGTTGAGCACATCGTGTTTTCTTATTCATCATAGTTTATTGTCGATTAAAGCTTTAGCTTGATCTGCAAGGTCCACCATCGTGGCGGATAGAATTCGCGGTGCGTCTCTCGTCCTACTATATGGTGCCAGGGCACAGCAGTGCTGTTCTCTGTAAATAAAGAGACCTACGAATTGTATCTGCCGTGTGTGTATACATGTGTTGTGTTGACACGCACCGTCCTACTGGGAAGTTTTGACTACATGCCGGGATATGGGGGTTGCGTGCAGCATGATTTGTATTTCATTTCAATTGAACATAAGAAGTTACATTACCCCTAGACTTCCTCTAGCTTCATTATCTGCTTGGTCGTATAGTTGTCACTAACGAACACATGGAGATGCAATGAAATGTTGGAATCCAAATAATGTGAAGCCTCTTTGAGCTAGCGAGGCAGCAGCAATAGCGGATGCCACAAGCGCAGCATTGTCGCCTGCAGCTGTTGGCTGCCTGCGTCTCGAAGAGGAAGGCGTTGTCTCATGATCGTTGAGGGAAGAGTATAGACTACAGTCGCAGGCACGGAGAAATACTAAACATGTGTAAATCAGTTTGATGCATCGAACCCCTTGTGTTACACTGGCAGATGCATATTGAGGGCCTCATCGTGGAAAGTTTTGTGCACACAAAACAACGACAACAAGAAAACGACACAAAGGCGAACGCAGACTGACAACTGAACTTTATTCCTAGAACAGCCCATATGCACCCTCGATACCCATCTCATGATCACCGCGAATGGGCAACAGAGTATCAGTTCCACATGATAACAACATGCAGAAATGCAGCATAAACGACGCACTAGCTCCTATTAATGAGCAAGTTCATTTCACTGTCATTCAAAGCTATAGATAGATGGATAACACATTCTCCTTGCACTGTAGATATGTGCCAAGCGTCGACAATTTCTCTCACTATCTGATTAGGTTTCAGGTACAATATAGCGGTTTGGTCAAAAATGGCTTACAAGGGCTCGATGAACATTGCGCGCAGTGCGTTACCAAATGTGTGTAGGGCATTCCCTTCAAGTTGGCCAGGTATAAGCCATTGTTTCACCAAATGGCTATATTGTATCTTAAGCCTAATCAGACAATGAAAGAAACTGTAGGAGCTTGTAACATTCCTAGACTGCAAACAGCATGCGTTAGCCATCCGTCTATCACTTTTAATGAGAGTGAAACTAACTTTCTCAATAATAGAAGATAGTTTGTCGCTTATGCTGCATTTCTTAATGTTGTGACCATGTAGGACGGGTGCTCGTTGCCCATCCGCGGTGATCACGAGATGGTTCTCGTGGTGTATATGTGCTGTTTTAGGAATAAAGTTCAGTTCTCAGTCTGCACTGGTATTTGTGTCCTTTTCTTGTTGTCGTCGTATAGGGTGCGCAAAACTTTCCACAACGAAGTCAAGCCAACTAGTCTGCCTATCGGTGTTATTGCGCACTGCAGGATTCACCCCCGACTGGGCACATACCCGCAGTTGCACACTAGGATCTTGATCTCCGTGGGTTTCGGTACTGAGTGGTTGTCTATATACACCGTGATGTTCTGCGCCAAGGGTGTCCTCGGGTTCTTCAGGATGAGCAACTCGGACTTTTCCGGCGCACACTGGAGGCCTCTTTCCCTGGCGTACTGGTCCACCGTGTCCGCTGCTGCTTGAAGACGCTTCTCGATCTCGGCGTCACTCCCCGAGTTGCACCAGACAGTGATATCATCCGCATACAATGTGTGTTTGATACCCGGGATTCCGGAGAGAAGGCCTGGGAGTTCTTTCATAGCCAAATTGAACAAAAGGGGTGACAGTACCGCCCCTTGCGGAGTTCCTATCGGGCCTAGAGTGATGGGATCTGGTTTTATTCCACCGAAGTTTATAGCGGCTTGCCTTGCTGATAAGAAGTTTTTGACATAGTTGAAGGTTCTGGCGCAGGGGCGACAGAACACCATCACTATGGAGAAGCTTACAACATCCAACGAGCAAATCCTCCGCATGATGTATCGTATCAAAAATAAGCACCATGGCATGAAGGAAAGGGATGCCATCCGCTTAGTGCCGGCTTTCGTGATTTCTCGGATAATGTACGGGGCGGCATTCCTTAACCTCTCCAAGTCAAAAGTTGAAAAGTTGGAGACACTGATCCGGAAGGCCTACAAGACGGCACCGGGGCTACCAAACTCCACGCCAACGGCAAAGCTCATGGCACTAGGAGTACATAATACCCTCAAAGAGATGTGGGAAGCACAATGCCTCTCACAACTCAATAGGCTCGCACTCACAAAACCAGGTAGAGATCTGTTCGAAAAGATCCATATTAATCTGCCCTATACGATAGACCAAAGGGCAGAGGTACCACGTGATGTGAGGAGACGCATCAACGTGTACCCCATTCCGCGGAACATGCATCCCGCATATAACATCGAAAGGAGAAAAGCAAGAGGGGAAGCCCTGAGGAAGAAATGGGACGAGCAACCTAACACCCTCTATGTGGACGCCGCAGGGCCAAAGAATGGAGTGATGACTATTGTGGTCTCAACGCCTTCAGGATCGATGGTGAATTGCGCCTCGATGAAAACATCCAACCCCTCTCACGCAGAGGAAGCAGCTATTGCATTAGCTATAGCATCTAACTCCAACGCCGATGTGCTCACTGACTCCCAGAACGCCTGTCGCAACTTCAATAACGGATTAATTCACAGGTCAGGGTTGTCATTGCTGACTAAGCATCCACCCAGCCAAGCCTGTCACCTGGTTTCCCGGTCACCTGGAACTACCAGGAGGAAACGAAGCTGCTCACAGGCATGCCCGAGCTCTTCTATACCGGGCGTTTCCCCCTGATGACCGTGAAGAGTGCTGGGACCTAACTGCTTTAGCAGTGTATGCTGACAATCTCGCACCGTACAGAACAGCCAGGAAGGAGTACCCAACACCACATAAATCCCTCAATAAGTTGGAAGAGAACGCTCTTAGGAGACTACAAACTAATACACACCCAACAACAGCTAAGTTACACCAGTGGTACCCTACACTATACTCCCCGCAATGCCCACACTGTGGAGAGGTAGCTAACCTCTACCACATGGTGTGGGCTTGCCAATTTAATCTCATAGTTGACCCCATTCCAAATCCCTCAAAAGAGCAGTGGGAGGCTATTCTGCTCAGCGATGATCCTGACCGTCAGCACTGGCTGGTGGGGAGGGCTAGCGCAGCAGCAGTAACCAGTGGGCTACCGGAATAGGCGGCCCACCCACGAGTTCTACGGATATCCTGCAAATAAAGATGTTTGCAATCAATCAACCGCAGTTGCCCATGCCCAATGGCAAAGTTGTCTGCTCGGGCACATACCGAGTCGCACGTACCCATTGGTCGAAGTTTTCTACTCCTAAAGACAGCAGCCAGCACATACTCAGTGGCCAAAGTTGTCTATACATATCCACAAATTTGTCCAGCGTGGACCAACGCCGAACGGCGGGGCACAAGCAAAGGAAGCTTAGCTTCAAATTCGAGCCTTTCAAATCCCCCTAGTGTATTGGCCCAGTTGCCTGCTTTTAAGTTCATGTACTGCATGAAGGCTGCGGCTGAAAGGATGTTATCTGCCGCCTTGGGCGTGAGTTGCACGCTCTAAGACTCTTCCCTCCCACTCCCCGCACCCAAAGGAGAATCTTGTACACAAATACCCAATAAATTAGACAGCAGAATGACATGCTGCGGCAGCTTGGTTGCTGGTAAACCACGGCACATGTCATGCGGAAAATGTGGATTTGGGCCACACCTGCAGCAGGTTATTTTTCTACGCGCTTTCACTTACGTTGAAATTGAGCTTGTTCAGTGACTGCAAGGCTGCTCTTCATTGTTTGGTTTCTGCCTTACGCCACGGACACCATGAACAACTACTTCTAGAAATCAGAGTGTTGCTTCACCACCTCGTCGAGCAAGGACACGACATCACGTTACAGTGGATTCCAAGCCACTGTGGCATGATGAACAATAAACATGCCGTTGCAGCAGCCCAATTCGCAAATGAGAAGGGCTTGCAGGACTCCATTCCATTCTCAAAAACAGACGCAGCCATGAAATATCGTGTGCTTGCAAATGAAGCCGTAACATAAGTATGAAACACACCAAGCTTGAAGCACACACGTCTACACCGACTGGACCCGCCCTTTTGACTTGGACCGCGATCTGGACTCTTTCGACTCGAGACAGTAGTACGTTGCCGACTGTAGCTTGGTGTCGCTTTCACAAGATCTTTCGCCCTCCGAGTCGGCCTGGACGAGAGCGCGGCTTGCAGTCACTGCAGCGGTGAGTAGACTATAGAACACGTACTTTGCCACTGTCCTCGATACAGAGCGCACCGGTTGTCCCTAGCAGCCTTGTTGGTACGCTTTGGCGACAGGCCACTTTCAGAACAGACAGTCTTGGAATGCCGGCGTGAACTGTCGTCGCACCGAAAGTCGATCAAGACTTTGTTGAACTTTTTACGTGGCAGTGGCCTATTAGAAAGACTTTAATGATCCCATCCCGTCCCTCTCTCTTTTACGCCTTTCTCTTTGTCCCCGCTCTTCTTTCCGTCTTTACTTCCCCTTTCCTTTGCCCTAGTGCAGGGTAGCAAACCGGAGGCTTTAACTCTGGTTAACGTCTCTGCCTTTCTTTCATTTGATCTCTCTCTCTCTTCATTTACGTTTAGCTTTTTTGTCAGGCGGCATTAAATCCCGCAATCGAGCACGCCACCAACGCTAGACAGCACTGTCAAGGTTAATGGGGACATCGACGTGCGCGCTGCTGTGCGAACACGCTACATAAGCACATTTGGGCGTTGTGGCCTTAAGCCCTTCACAGATGTGAGTCATGTCTTTTGAGACATATGGTACATTGAGCTATGCCAGCGGTATCCTAGCTTCAATGCGACAAAGCAGTGGTGGGGTTACCAACAGAACCTCGGCCGCACAACTGAGGATGCCGTAACGACTGCGCGCAATACGCTAGCAACTGCAGAGAAGATGGGTGGCAACGGTGTGCCCATTTTCACAGGCTTCCCCGGCCCACCGAATAGATGCCGCAGGCAACGTGGATTTCACCCAACGCCGCCAGCGTGTCGACGACCGCAGATCATCTTGATGCCCCCGTGAACGTGGCGTGCCGGAACGCCACCTGATTCCCGCGTTGTCAATGGCTCGCGCAGTTCGTAATTCCCGTAAGTTGCCGTGTTTACGGGGAGCATGCTTCTGTGAAACTCTGGACCTACCCAATACGCTTACGAATGGACTAATGATAATCATGGGCAATAGTTTGCTATGATAACTAGGCGTACAACAACCAATACGACAAAGCAGTACATGAATTAGCATGAAACACATCCTTAACAAACACGCATACAAAATATGTTTGCCATTTGGCAAGCATTCTTCTGAATAAAAAAAAAATTGGAAGGACGAGAAACAATTTACTCGTGTTGCCGCCAGTGTCATAAATGAGCAGCATAAAAACTGAGTCCTAATATTTGAGCACTAGGAATTTTTCCCCTGTCATTCCAATGAAATTTCCTATCAGACGAATATTTCTTGTGAAAGAACTGCTGGGCGACTAAGTTGTCGTGGTTGTTATGCTATCAAACTAGCAGGTGCGCTCACGAAAACGAATGATGACAAATAACAAATTGAAAGGCAGAGAAGCGTGCACTATTCTACAGTTTAACGAGCTACGTGAACGTTTGTAGAGAATGGCGACGAAAGCCTCCGCATGATAGAAACCGCGATAGCAAATCTTGATCTAGAGAGTGCTGACACAACCGCCCGCGACAGAACGTAAAGCCGCAGCGCCTATTAACGTAAGTGATAAAGGGATGCTCACGCAGGGTTAAACCCGCCAGGTGTGATTCGCGAAAACTGAAAACGTTCGTTTCTCGGCGGGAGGATCGCTTGCGAGACGGGTTTTCATGGCTAAATTATACATTCGTCCTGGGCGCTGCCAAACGGGCGGATCCTTGAGTATAAAGAAAACTGCGGGCAATTAATGCACCATCAAGTGGGCCATCGCAGTGAAGTGCTCCATACTACGTGAATGCTTTGTGGGAGTGCAGGCGACCCTGATGAATAGGTGACAGATAGCAGAACGGAAAGAAAGGCGAACAAGTGAATCGGGTAAGGGCGTACAAGGGAATCTAGAGCCAATCTTCGATGCAGTTTTCTTTTCCCCTCCGTGCTCTTCTCGGTTTACACAATCCGGCGCTCGTTCCTCTTCGCACCGCTGCAAGACGGGTTTGCGGCGTGTTGACAGAGGCGGGTGCCTGCACCTCGCCCAAATGCCCCTCGGCCTGCTTTTCACACAAAATTTCGTATATAAGGAGGCGCACTGCATTTGAAGTCTCAGAAGCTCCTTCTCCTCGAAGAAACTGACATCATGGTAAGCGTGCGGCAGTTTCCTACGTCTTTCGCCCTGGGATCGAAACTTCCCAGCGGCTTTTGTGCAGATTATACTTCAACCTCTTTTACCGAATGCCACCTTCATACCTTCACCCGCATGTCCCGTTATATTTCGTTGAGGTAGGCACGTAATCCGGCTTGCAGCATGGCGCAAATGCACCTAAAGCACACACACGAAGACTATGCCCAGACAGAAAACAAAACGAGCAAGGAAAGTCAACGATTTACGGTTTCCCTGCATGCTTCGTCGCTTAGGCCAGCAACCGCGTTGCATTCACATTAAATGCGAGGGGGCCAAGTCAAGGCGCTTTCCTTAGTTAGTGTTCAAAAGAAAAAGATCAGTAATGTAAAAAGAAATCTATATTAGGTGAGAAAAAGCGCACACCTATGTTTTATTTCACGTTGTTAGTCACCGTACTTTGGCTATGAGATTGCACGCTTTCGCTATGTTAGAAGCGCTAAAGTTAAGCTGCCCCACGCCTACTTCTCGATGCCCGAACTAAACGATTTCTGTACACATAATTGACCCTTCCGCTTTGGTGTGAAGAAAACTGGAATAATCAGTATTCTATGGCGACTGAAGTGTGATAGGCTATGCCATTTAAGGTTGTTTTTTTTCACATGCTGCAGGCGGAATGTAATATACTATGTTAATAAACTAGGAACGATTCTCGTGAGTTGTTTTTCCTATTTTGAATAAGGTCCTGGACATCTTAAAGTGAAACGCCCATTGCGACATGAATGAGTTACAAAAGAAAACCACTCAACATTAGGGCTGCGATGGTCCCCAAAGAGCGAAGTCTATATCAGTTTTAAAGAAAACAACATGCCTCAGGGAAGTTAGTGCCCACGCCAAAATAAAGCAGGAATGCTCTGAAAATCAGACATAGACAATTGTGCCCCTTACGATTCTGAGGTGTTTTACCGAATATATTGGATTATTGCATATAAAAACATCCTATTATTGAACCGTAAAGCAACCACAAGTACAGCAACGAAACCAACTCAATGCGACATCTATGTTTGTATGAGTTTGCCCACATCACAATAATACACTATGCTTAGCAATCTTCCTGCAAGCTAGCTTCCAAGTCCTCTGTTCCCGTAGATGCTCCAGCTTTTAGCTAAATATGTATCCTTATTTCACAGCTCAAGCTATAAATACAGAAAATAGTGTTTTTTCATGCAGTTTGCATTGTGGCACATTTTTTCAGCGATGACACACGTACCATAATGCTGATTAGAGACCAACACACACACGAAAAGAATGCTTCGAATTTAAAGTCATCAAGCACAGGAAAGCAAAACAATACCAGTGAACGACTCCAGATCATGAACTTGGAACTGTCATTTAACGAGCCAAACTACACAATTAGTATCACTGCTTACAAAATCTTGAGAATATAAAGCCATCATAATCATCTGGCCATTTGTGTTCACCCAAGGGCGAAAGCCTCGAAGGTCATCACCGCTTATCTCTATTATAACAGGGAATATGTGAGAAAAATTCATGCCCTTGTAAATCACCCTGACGCCATATTGTAACTGTCTACTTCCATGCAGATTCGCGCCGCTATCCTCCTCGCCCTGGCTACCAGCGCCTTCGCTGGTTACGTCGGCGGCGGATACGCTCTCGGCCATGGTGTCGGCTACTCTGGCCTAGGCGGATACGGTCTTGGATACGGTGTCGGCGGATACGGTCTTGGATACGGTGTGGGCGGATACGGTCATGGATACGGTCTCGGAGGCTACGGCTATGGCGGATACGGTCTAGGCTATGGATACGGATACGCTCCAAGAGCCAGCTATGCTGTTGCGGCTCCCGCCGTCCACACTGTCGCTACTGCTGTTCACGCTGCACCAGCCGTGGCTGCTGTGCATGCTGCTCCAGCTGTGACCGCAGTGCACGCCGCTCCCGCAGTGGCCACCTACGCCGCTGCTCCAGCTGTCGCAAGGGTTGCCTATGCTGCCCCAGCCGTTGCTAGGGTAGCCTACGCTGCTCCCGCGGTGACCGCCGTGCACGCTGCTCCAGCCGTTGCCAGGGTTGCCTACGCTGCTCCAGCCGTTGCCAGGGTTGCCTACGCTGCTCCCGCTTACGCTGCCCACACTTACGCTGCTCCCGCTGTGGCCGCTGTCCACGCTGCTCCAGCCGTCGCCAGGGTTGCGTACGCTGCTCCGGCCTATACCGCTGTCCACGCTGCCCCAGCCGTTGCCACCACGGCCGTCCACCACGCCGTGCCCGCAGTAGCCTCCTACGGTGTGGCCCACGCTGCTCCAGCCGTGGCCTCCTACGGAGTCGCTCATGCTGCCCCAGTCTACGGATACGGTGTAGGTTCTCTCGGGTACGGTGCCGGCCATTACGGATACGGTCACGGCCTCCTCGGCTACGGTCTCAACTACGGATATGGCCTCGGCTCCCCCTACCACTATGGCGCTCTCCTCCACAAGAAGAAGTGTAAGCAACATGATCTCTTTTTTTCGCAATCATTCTAAAAACATTCCGAAAGGAGAAGATGGATGAGATAGTCGAGACTGCTATTATTTTCACGACGCTCAGGCCAAAGTTATCGCGTGTAAGAACTTCGAAACCTGCTTCATACAAAAATGTGATTTTAGGTGTGCCCTGCGCGCTTTTTAGCTCGAGATCTCACATTTATTAGGGTAACATGGCTTTTGATCTCCATTGTGCGGTTAACCTTGCAACGTCGTACACGTCTCCATCAACTAGACAATGCAATTCGCATTCTAATTACACTCGAAGTGTGTGTCGCACCTATGGGAAGAAAAAGCAGAAAAAACAATTTAGAGTACTGATCTCTCGCTTCGTCACTAACGATATAAATCATCACTTCGCAATACTTTTGCAGGATTACCTTAAGTGGATGCTGTAATCCTGCAAATTTTACAAGAGAAGAAATTCGGTTCAAAAACATGTGCACCCTACTAATAGACTTAGAAATAATTGCATCGATTTGTAACAAGACATGTTATAAGAAACCCAAGATATTCCAGTTTAGAGTTTACTACTCTTGTACAACCGAAATTGCATATGCTCTGTTTGCTGTACCTCAGCGCTTTAGGACCCATGCCCATTTGTGACGAAGATTAAAAAAAAAAGGCTTAATCTCTTTCTCTTTTTGGATGTGACGGCGTACGCTTCAGCAAACAGAGGAAAAAACGCTAACTTTGCATAAGACTTTTCTACATTGCTGTCCGTCTGTTCTCTATAAACTTTCAGAAATTCATCCCTTGAACTAAACGGATGGACTCAACGACGCAAGTCATCGCATGGACGTTTCTCTTGGAGTTGTGACGCTTCGAAGGAAATAAACCTATGTTTTGTTAAGTATCTGTAATCGTTTCCATGCTTCTCACTCCATGGAACACGACCATGTCTGTGTTCCAGCGAGTAACACATCCTCAAGCCGCACATGGACGAGTACAATTTATAATCAACCACGAAGGTTCCTTTATTTGGTATGTCTGCGTATAGAAAAAAAAAAGAATATCTCTGTAAAGCAACAACCGTTGTCGCTTTAACGAAGCATCCATTAAATAAAATAATAAACTTGCACCACATTGCGCAAGATCCGCCAAAAAGAAAACTTTATGCCACACTACGGTATTTTCGGTACATATCTGAACATATAGGTTCGGGCAATAAGCCAAATCGTTCAGCATATTTCCCACCGTAAGGGTAATCTTAAATTCTTTTTTGCTTAGTACTAAACTTACAATATGCACCGTTTACTTCTCCTTACAACAGTTTTGTGCAAACAGGAGCAAAATTTGCCCAGCACGCCTTACTCAAGTATAACCAGCGAAACTTCAAATGGGATTCAGAAATTACAGGCTAAAGAATAGTGAACATCCAATTATTTCAATTACCCAAATACGTTATGAATTTACAATCTTAACGCGCACTAAACAAGTGTAGCGATGCCGGATACTGTCAGTAATCCCATTAACAAGTTAAGTCAGCAATAAGTATTAAAAGACTGGCAATGAATGACATGAAGTTCTTGGGTATGTTATTGATACCTTTCACTTACCATCACTCACATTCACGTTTATACGTCTTGTACTGGTTGTACACTGTACTGTGTTGTCAGGGGGCTGAGAGTTTTTTCAACCCGTCTCTTCACGGCTTCCTTTTTCTCACCGTCCTCCATGCTCAATGCGAAATAAAGCTTCATTCACGCTATTTCTATTAGATTGATGGCGTTACACTTCGGTATCCACGTTCTAGATGTCCGTTATATCCATCTGTTAGCTTTCCGAGAAGTATACTTGAAAAGAATTGAATCGGTCTAGCGGTTTCTCTTGCATATTATTAAAGCTATCACACTTTATTCTCCTTCCCTGGGAGTCAGAGAACCAACATTATTGTTTAAAGAATCTTAGTCCGTGTCGTCGCAGTCGGGGTCCAGCTGAATCGCTCGTCTTAGTGCCCAGTCAATTTGTCTATAACTGGTAACGGTTTTTATGTGGATGACCAGCAGTGGCCATATTGTAGGACGTAAGTCTTACGGAGAAGCGTGTCCAGCACTCCCGGGTGTAGGGAATGAACGGTGGAATGTTTGAACAAATTAATGTGTGTAGAAGGAAGTTCCTTCGGCGTTCCAAATAAGTAGAAAATGCATTGGCCTCTTCGCCATAAACTAAGCATGTCGGTTTACCAGGTCCGTTCGCAAAGTGGTTTGAGATAACGTTGTTGGGTATAGCGTACGCGTTTGCGCCTAGCTGGTTAGTACAGTGTCCTATACAGATGCTAAGAGGAGTCTGTTGCTTTACAAATTGTTGAGACGATTACGGAGTTGTTTTTAATGTTAGGCTGTGATATCTTTGGTGGAATAGGCGTCAGGACACTACGCGGGGCTGTTCCGTGTTATGGGAACGCGAGAAACATGAGCTTCTTATTGCCCTTTATCGCATGGTCATGTGGTACCAACTCCAGGATGACCTGTACCGCAGGGTGTACGGGCGCATATTTGGTGAGTATAACGGAGGTATGATCCGGGAGCGTATTTTATTGTTAAAGCAGTTAATGTGCCCCGACTGTCTGAGTGTATTGACAAAATGTCCATAGTATGGACGTGCAGGCAAATGGCTTCTGCAATAACCTGAATCTCTGCGCCTGTAGGAGGCATTACTGATTCATGGCCTGGCTTCCTGGTCATGTGACTGCTTTGGTAGTTTCCTCCGAGCTACGAGCAGCATCGGCATGGCACACCTGATGTTCAGATGATCAGGACGAGTATGTTGTCTGCCTTGGTGAATGTACACACGCATATTTTGGAGATAGGTAGGATCTTGATGTTCGCAGTAGTGTCCCATGGTGGAGGACCTGGCTGGATATCAGGCACATGCCGAGACACGTACACCACGCTTCGCAGGCTACAGCAACCTTGGCTAGATGTACTCTGCCGGTAGTGTTGAGCTTCCATTTACTCATTATTTTTCTTATATCGTGTTTTTTGTTGCGAGCACTTGTAGTTCAAAGTCTTTGGCATAATGTGGAAATGCAAACTCTGTTCTTTGGTACCAGGGTATCATGCCTTCTAGTTTGTTTTCTAAGGATTTGTTTAGACCCAGGGCAGTATACGCTTACACGCTGTACTGAAAAGTAGCCTCCATTAGTCTAGGTTTTTTTTTTGTTGCTTAGGGCCAATTTTCTTTAGTAATTCTGTGCATCGTGGGCAGGACCTTGTATATTTGCTGTGTAATGCGCTTCACCCACTCTGCACTGCGACCATCTTGATGTCAAGAGAAAGCAAGAATTTCGACGACACGTCTTCGTGAGATGGCAGAGCCGTGTAAATGCTATGACGGATACGACTTCACTTTCTGGTGTATCAACGGCAACATTGGGCAGCAACAGACGGCTCTAAAGTGATCCGCATGCACAACAGTTAAGCATACACTGCTTTCTTGAAAGTAAATGGTGTCGCCGTTCTCAGTTTAAACCGCAAGCCCGCCTAACACAGCGGAGATTCTATAAAACTCCCTGTTGACATGTATCGATAAATTCCACCTTTTATTTTTCGACATAACGGGGTCAATTTTTAAATATCGTACGTTGTTTTAGGATTATGTCATATAGACAAAGATATCATTTGTAAGAATGAATATTAAACGCGTTAGTGCACCTGAGGCAAAGTTCGAAATCTTAGTATTCAATAACATTACCAGCTGTGATGTTGAAGACATACAAATGAAATCTGTGAAATTTGTCATTGTAGTGATAGCACTAGTCGTAACGCACTTGTTTAATGTATACTTCAGCAAGAGAATCTTTTATATAGAAATTCAGATTGCGCAGGTGATAGAAATTTCATAACAAAAGGTAATTTAAATTATTTTGCGAATTACTACCAGTTTATATCACTAAGTCTATTCAAAGGGCCTAGAAAAACTGACTTTGATGAGAGTTTAGGACACACTTATTGAACTATCCATTCTTTCCGAAGCGCAGAACAGTTTCCGCCCACATTGGGGAACGCAAATTGGGCTACGTATGGATAAGGAGTATATTATTGTAAAGAATGGAGACACCAGATAACTTGAATTGCGAATGTTTGTGAATTTTACGAAAGCAGTTGATTTTTTTACAGTAAAAACGACTAATTAAGAAATTGCAAATTTATCGAGCACGAGGCGAACCCTTGAAGATAATATATTCTTATCTCTCAGCCGTTTTCAGTACGTAGACATGATTGGCTACTGTGATTTCACTCCCGATTACCCCAGGTGTAACTCAGGGCAGCATGCGCGGGCCTTTTTTGTTTATTCTACAATTACACGATTCTTGATTGCCTGTGAAGGAAATTGCGTGATTTCCTATTAAGGTCCTGAAATATTTGAGGACCTTAAGAGAGAAAGTGTAATACTGGGGTAGAAGAATATTACGCAGAAAACAGAGATTATGATGAATAGCCTGGCAAGGAAACAAGGGTTAAGGATCGCTAGTCAGCCTCCAGAGTATCTGAAGGAATACGTTTATCTAGGTCAATTGCTCACAGGGGGCCGTGATAATGAGAAGGAAATTTAAAGAAGAATGAAAATGGGTTGGAGCGCATACGGCAGACATTGGGCGCTATAACGAAAAACTATTCCAAACATTTCTATTCCAATTCTGCTATCAGCCCTTCGCGATTGGTCAAAAACTTTCTTGGACCACCCCCACTTCACCTGTCTGCCACGCGACGTCACGAAAACCGCAATACCTCCCCCTCTGATATGGTGTGTACACACTGATTATGCATTATTTGACCGAAAAAAGAAAAACAGTTATTTCTGAATGGACGCATTTTCACCATTAGCCCCTGGCTATTCGTCAAAATTTTCGGGCTGCACCCACTTCACCTGCCTGTCACGCGACGTCACAAAACAACCCACCGCGTCAAAGTGACGTGTACGCATTGAAGATGTATTAATATGCCGAACAAAACTGAATTTTCTTCTGAATAGCCGCAGCCTGCCCCGTTCCGAAAGGAATAAAAGGTGGCTGCCACCGATCGTTCAGGCGCTGGCTACTCGCACTTGCCGGAGAGCATGGGTTTATTTGCGTATAATAAAGTTTCTTGCGTGGCTGTGTAACGTTTTCAGCATTTTCGGCACGTTTACGATCTCATTCTGCCAACTCTTCGTTGCTAAGGATCCGTTTTAGAGTCATTCTTAAGCTTCCGTTGCATGCCGCCGCGATTTTAAACCAGCCACCGCAAGCAAAGTAAGAGGAAGCGGACCAATCGCAGACGCCGGCACCGCCCTCTTCATCCAGTTATCCATTTTCCGTGCACTTGCCCTGCCCCATCGAATCCCTCTCCACTTGAGCGTTCTCCTCGCCTATTGTCAGCCAATTAGATACGACAAGCAGCTCAGTGTAGGCAATGTTATTCGTTTTTCGAGCAAACAAAAGTGACCTCCTATGAACGAGGAGAGCGTTTGATTGGTCTGTTCGGAGAAACCTGCGGGTGACCGCCCGGTGCTTGCGCCGGTGGTTGCGCAAATTTAACGTCAGGAGATTGGAATAAAAACATATTTGAATAGTTTTACGTTATAGGGCCCATTGTCAGACCCTGACAAGAAGCTTAACATTATCATTGAAAAAAAAGGTGCAACATCAGCGCATTCTACTGGTGCTAACATACGGGGCAGAAACTTCGAGACTCACAAAGAAGCTCAAAAACAAGTTGACTACCCCGCAAAGAGTGATGGAACGAAGTATGTCAGGCGTAAGGTTAAGAGACAGCAAGAGAGCGGTGTGGATCAGAGAGCAAACGGGGATAGCCGATATTCTAAATTGCATTAAGAGAAAGAAATGGAGCTGGGCATGTAATGTAATAAGTAGGTTATAATAAGGTTACAGAATGGGTGTGAGGAGAAGGAAAGCACAGTCGAGGATGGTAGAAGACTAGGTGGGGTGATGACATCAAGAAATTCGCAGGCGCTATAGTTGGAATTGATTGGCGCAGGACAAGGGTAATTGGAAATGGCAGGGCCTTCGTCCTGCAGTGGACATAAAATAGGCTGATGATGATAATGCTGATGAAATCATTCTTGATCTGGATCTAGAGCTCAAGTTCGTAATCAAACGATCCCCAGTATCGATCTTCTAAGCTTCTGCAAATACCGCAAACTTTTTATCCAGCAAACAAGGTGCTAACAAATATTAGTACTTGGGCAGCTCAACATGCGGTGCTGAATAACATTAGCCAAACAAGAGCAGTACTTTTGCATCTAGAAAGAAAGATAAATGCACCATGACAGAAGCTCATGCAGTGCGACATCGAGAGAGAACTGGGAAACGAGTTCGAGGCTTTGGACGTGATACTGACAGCAAACATGTCCTGGGATAGAGGCATTGAATATATGTCGTCAAAACTTGTGCATATTACGCGACTTCTTTACACGCAGAATGACCACCCACAAAGACATGTGCTCTATGTAGCACCTGAAGAAGTAATCATTCGCAGGTGCGCCATTCTCAGAAACTGATACATCATCGACAGCGAAACCGCGTAAGCCAGTTCTCAGATCCTTCTGAAGTAATAGGGGTCTGTTTGCTTGCTGGTCTTGTTAGCGATTGCTCCCGCAAAAGCTGCATTGTAGCGTTACGCTGCCAGCTTTAGCCACCACAGTCGTACCAACCCCTTGATGATCTGCAACTTGAAGCCGGTGAAATGCGACTTGAGAAAGAAAAACGAGCTACCAGCCTAAGGAAACGCCAGTCTCCTTTCTCTAATCAAATGAGGTATGCCGAAGGAGCGCTTTGCTTTATGATAATTTATAATTATATTGCGAAGCCAAAACCAGTGTACCTGGATGTTCTTTGATTACCATTTCATACCTAGCTCACAACCGTAAAAAAACAGCTGTAGAACTAGCCTTACTAGCTTCGCTGTAAAAGAGCGCGACAAACTTAGTAAAATGCATTACCCGAACTTCAGATGGATGTGGCTCTCGGGCGGCAGTGAAGACGCACTGCGTAATATCATCTTTGGTTAAGCGGCGAAAAAGATTTTCGCTAAGTCAGGAAAACTGCAGCCGAGCCTATAAGATACAACAAATACAGATGATTTTTACTTTTCCTACAATAAATTTCTTTGAATAGAAGAAAACAGGTTATTTTGTTTTAAAAGTGTCTTATTTCTAATTACCAAAAAGGGAATCTTTCTTTATTTGTATGGGAACCAACAGAATTGGTTCCCATATAGCAAAGTGCAAGAATTTGCGTCACTGCTACGAGCGAAATGAGATTAGATCGTCTCTTTACTATCCTTAGTTAACATTTACGTCCAACTTCACCAGCCACGCAACGCAAATGTAGGCGAGCCAGTCCGTATTAGTTTCTGAATAAGATACAGATGCCTTCAGCACAAGTAACCCCACTCAGACTATGGCTATATAAACTCGCAGAGTGAATACATGGATTTGTGGCGCAATGCTGGAAGTCTTCGCACCAGATGTCTTGTCGGTAGTCGCATCTTACTTATTCTGCTATAATTCTGCGTAGCTTTCCTATCTGTACGTATGTGACCTGTTATAACCGCCATCGCAGCATTCGACTTTTTCGTACTACAAAAAAAGCTACAGTTGTGAGGGCAGGACAAGTCACTCCTTTAATAAAATATACTATCGAAGAATTTATTCTGTAAAATTATATAACACAATCTAATAGTAAAGAAAAGAAAAGAAGATATGTTACATAAATTGCCACACTTTTCGTGTGTTCCTCAAAAATTTTTTTAAAGAGTATCGCAACGCCAAGAAAGGGCAATTTGGAGCCATTTCTGTAACAGTAACATTCGCCACTGACTGCAAATAGCTAGTGCTTATCCTGCACGTTGTAAGTTCATTTCGGCGTCCCTACAGGCCAATGCTTGGGTGCTTTACGCAAATTCCACTATAACCTCTCAACTTTAATCCAATATACGCCTACAGCCACTTCTAAACATCCGTTTCTTTAGAAAAGCGAGTAATCCGCCGTGCAGGCGCAGATTTCAAGCGAAGTTATCTCCTGCACGTAGATTCTCCATCATGTTTGTGCAGAACACAACCTCCAGCATTCACTACTTATTGTAGACGAAGCAGGATCGAATTTTAACTGTGTGCGCCTGCGACAGAGTATGATATTAGCATATGCAGAACCACTACTTCTAACACAACGCCTTCTGCGCGAGCTACTAATTTCCAAACTTTTATTTGTGGCCAGCATAGCAGTATGAATACATCACAGCCTTCTCAATAAGCGTCAAGAAGAAACTGCTGGTGAGGGACAAAAGCAAACGGTCGGGAATAATCAGTGGAAGCTGTAGGTGACTTCCAGAGTCCTCGGCGGGGCTAAGTGTCGCTGAAGCGTTCTGCTTCGCTGCTTCGGGTTACATAACGTTTCCTTTATTTTTGTGGAACGCAGTTTGGACTTCGACATGTTCGCAAATGTCATTTGTGCGAACAGCTGCTGCAACACCGACGCACCTCCATCGATCGCTTCGGCGGATCGGTCGTGGAGCGTAATTGCATCATTAATTCATTTGCGAGAAGCGCACGTTTTCGTACTATCCAAGTCGAAAGGCACCGAATGGAATGCGTTTCCTTTCTGGGAAAGCGCACCGTCAAGCCAGTGAAAGACGATGCGTAACGTGTTGCAGCAGCGACGAGCGCGCCGATGTCCGCTGGCTGTGCTCACTCAGCTGCTCTCCGCCGCAGCGCACGCAGCAGCAACGTTGGCGCGAGAGAGGTGCGTATTCTGCTGCTTCGCGTGTCGACACCAGACGCATCTTAACGGGAAAAGTGCGGAAACCATGAGATACGTCAGGTGTCCTTCCATAAGAAACTGCCGGCTCCGCCTAACTTACGCCTAAGCTGAAGAGATCGTGGGAGGTTCCTTTAGCGACAGCCTCCGTTTATATATTGAATAAATATCTAGACTTTACATTTGTACTTGGCAGTATAGTTTTTATCACCTTTCTTGTGTACCTCTTGCTGTATCCAGAGCGGGGAAGAGGGCTAGTCAAGCTGTTTGTACAGATTTTTGCACCTTCCTCTCTATCAATAATGGGAACCAACTGTTTTGTATTTAGTTCTCCAGTATTTTTTTGCGTCGACTCATTCTGAAAAAGGAGCAACTAATTTCTCAGGCCTTCATCTTTGCTCTTGTGGTGAGAAAATTTGTCTTAATCTTCACTGTCTCCTGCATCATGCTAATAGCAAAAAAAAAGCACAGCATTTCAGATGAGCTCGAAAGAATTGTCTACAGAAACATCTAGCGCACGTGCAATCAACTTCATCATTGTCGCTATCTGGGCGCTGATAGAAGATAAAGTTGCAATAAATATGTTACCTAACGATGCGTTCAGACATGATCAACTCGGAACACAATTAGGTATGCGTCCATGTCCAGTGTCAGCAAGAAACACATTACAGTGCTCAAAACGAAGTCATCAAATACGAGTTTAGGCACACGCTATACTGCACAAATATAATAATTCGGCATTTCATAGACGCCCTACAGCATGGTGGGATGGCCACTCGACAATCCCATAAGATTGCGAGTGCTATACACATACGAAAGCACCCAAGAAATTCAGTTAGGGCACATTCACACCGGCGACTTGAGGAGGTCGCGCGACCATTTGCGACTCGCAATCAAAAAGCGACCGAAGGCGACTGATGCTCACACCGGCAAGCCCGGCTGAGCGCGACCCGCAAGTCGCAATCCCGGAGATTATCGTTCTCAGCGAGAACTCTCGGAATCTACGCGGAATTTGAACGCGACGCCGGAGGAGGCCGGATGTAGACACACGAAAGACCACTTCCGGTGCGCCGCTGATTGGTTTATCAGTTTTGCGACCACGGTCGCGCGACTGAAAAATCGCGCAGAGAGCGACTGGCCCAAAATGGTCGCTTTTCAAGAAAGGCGACCGTTTGCGACCATTTGCGACTGGTCGCTTTGCGACCAACTTGGTCGCGCGACCACTGTCAGTCGCCGGTGTGAATGTGCCCTTAGAGTTATTTGTTTTTTTTTCCTTTCTTTCTTTTTCAATCACGCCACTGATGAGATGCCATTAACTCAGTTCAATTAACGCCCGCCATGCCAAAGCAAACTCATCGAAAATTATAAAGGTGATATTCTCTCTGTCAATATCCTTTTTTGGCGTGAAACACTGTTATCACGCCGCATTCCTGATTTCTCTAGGGAAGAGCGCGGACGCTGCGCTAAATTCTTTCGCTATCGGGTCTACGACGCTTTCTCAACCGTCTTCACATTTCGCAATACAATCGAACAGCGGATTTCTCTTTCGCACACCAAAGTTTCCCGGATCGAAGGTACCTTTTTTTCGTGTGGCCTCTGCGAAGAGAAAGTATCTCTTCACCTGAGATTATATTTATTGCTCCAGTGGTCCACTCTGTTCCATAGCCTGGCTAATACAGGGGCTAAATACAAAAGCACCCGTGTACCCCGCATTGAGTGCACGTGTGTGATGACCCACTTATGGGGGCAAAGGTTCGTGTAGTCAATGTTTCGGTTGGTTCTCTAAGGCGGAGCCTCCGAGAACCCAATTGAGGACAAAGCCGTTGGTTTGAACACACACACAAAGACTTTTAATCAAACTAAAAAAGGCTTAAGAGAAACAGAAGAAAATAGAAAACATGCCTAAAATAAACACTCAAGCAGACATTGCGGCAAGGAACACACATAGGGCTTGCATGTGGTTAAAGGGTGCGCGAGCTCGGGCTTGCCTCGAGGGCGGGGACGCGTCACAGTCTCGACGCGGCGACGCGGCGACAAGCTGGCGAAAGGAGTGGTGCCGGTCTCACCATAGGTCGCAGTGTAAGCTGATCGACCGGGCGACCGAAGTGCGCCAGCTCTGGCTAGGCGAGGTAAAGTGGGCGGCTTGGTGGCAGGAGTGGACGGCGGCGGCGTTCTGGCCGGGCAGCTGGATGTAGAACTCGGGCCCGTAGCCCGACTGCTCCTCTCTCGCCCACGGGCGCAGAAGCTCGAACGCCGGCCTCGAGCAGCAGGCGGCACGGCAGACGGGGGTGGCGTTCTGGCCGGGCAGCTGGCGTAGAACTCGGGCCCGAAGCCAGACTGTTCTCGTCCTGCCCACTGGCGCAGAAGCTCACCGGCGTTAAGGAGCTGACGGCACGCTCGGGTAGACGGGCGACGCACAGGAACAGGTTGGCAGGAGGCCCCGCGCGGGTGAAGTCCTAGTGGGCTCGGGTCCGGAACCCGACGGCCCGTCTTCAACGCCCGCTCCGGTGGTTGACCTCCTCCTACCGTCGCTTCCTGGGACTCTCCTGGCGTCTCCCCGGCGTCTCCCTGCGTGTGCTCTTGCGTGTCCACTTGCATGTCCCCTAGATCTACCAGCGCACGACGCTTTTTCTTCTGGTCTGGCCGATTTGGCATTTTCCGATTGGCTGCCCGACGCCCCGTGGTCTTTCTTGATTGGTGAGGCTTTTCTTCTTTTAGTTGCTTTTCATGCGCCGCGCGTTCACGTGCCGGACGCTCTTCGGCGTCGTCGCTTCTCCTTCCAGCACGGAATCGGCCGCGGCGCGCGCACTCCTTGTCGTCTGCTCTTGACCGTCGCGATCACCGCACCATGTCGCGCACCACACATCACAACGTGAAAGTACCCCAAGTGGTTAAAATTAATGCGGGGCCCCTACACTAAGGCGTGCCTCATAATGCGATTGTGGTTTTGGCACGTAAAACCTAAGCACTTTTTTTTTTCAATAATACGAAATATTTATGCGTCGTAAGCAGGTTCCACTTGATGATATAACAAATACAGAAAGGTGACCTTTAGGGGAACGATTTCCATGGATGGCCAAACAAACGTTTTTGAACGT
The DNA here is from genome assembly GCF_023375885.2 of Dermacentor andersoni. NCBI lineage: Eukaryota > Metazoa > Arthropoda > Arachnida > Ixodida > Ixodidae > Dermacentor > Dermacentor andersoni. The sequence goes on from NC_092816.1 coordinate 100,170,856, forward strand.
CGCAGTATCTCTGACAGCGAAAGTTAAAACGGTAAAACTGTCAAAAAAATGTTGAGCAGGAATCGAAGCAGGATGATCAAGCACGAGCTTTTGATTACTTCAGCCGCATAGCTATTTGGGCTTGTTGGTGCACGATTTGAATAGCAATGAATAGCCCGCAGAGGACAAATCGTGTGCGCCTGGATTTTACTGTCTCGTCCGCCGCGCGCTATTCGTTGCTATTCTATATACATCTGTTAAGCAATGCAGCTTGAACCCTTATTTCTTTAGATTTATTGTTTTATACTACGCGACTTGCATGCGTTGTGGCGTGTGGCCATGTGCAAGTTCACTCGCCAGGCAGACTTTCAGCCTGACCATGCGACAAGACGAGAGACACGATTTTTGGCTTCTCTACACCTGTTGTTACCTCTACGTTACCTCTACGTTACGTACGTCCACGTCCTGTCCTTCACTTAAAATCATCAGTGTAACACTAAGCGCAATATAATCATGAACGTTCACCAACTAGTCCCCTTCATTGCTTTACTAACCTGTTTTTCCACGATGGCGTGGTGGATCTCGGAGACCATGCTTCTAGCATAGTGCCTGCTTCAAAAATAGTTATACGTATGTCTTGCACTAGACTCTCAACACCTGCAGGTATAGTAGTTAGGCCGGCAAATGAATTATGGGACGCAAGGGATCGTGGCCACGAATCTTCTTCAACATAGAAACTCTGCAACGTCTTCATGACTTCGCAAAATTGGTCATGCTCAACAATTATACAGAACAAAATATTGAGTTGTGAATGCCACAATTCGCACTGATTATGTATACGCGTAGCGATTAATTGTTATTGCCTTAACGGGCATAGAAAGATATTTGGCTGGAAACTTTAGGCCAATAAAGACAGATAAACAGCAAGAGAAGAAATGTATAAAATCATCTGGAGCTATAGACGCGCAGACAGCAGTACGCATGCTACTAGTGCTTCCTGCGACATCTGAAATGTAGCAGTGCCAGAGTTTCCTGTAGTAAATTTAGTAGGAAAATCTAGGGGTTACATCGCAGATGAATTCAGCCGATAGATGAGAGATCTGAGTGCCAGATTTCCTTGAAGCCATGTAAACGAAGAATGACTACCCACTGAAATTACTAGAAGGCACTTTAGAGAGTTTACCACCCTATGTTGCTCAGCGCGTTCACGGCGCGTTAACAGCACACTGCTTCCATGAATATTCGTGCAGTTTATTTTTAAACTGCACTACCTAACAAATAAAAACGAATAACTTACTCACAAATATAAACGGCACTTCGTGCAGTTTATTTTTTGTGAGGCTTCAACAACTTCGAACAAAACGAGCATGTGGCTGGTTTTATTTATTTATTTATTTATTTTTCATTTATTTATTTCTGGTCATGAAATATGCTTTTTGGTTGCTGTCTGACAGGCACTCCGTGGGCGCGAATGTCCTGCAGACGAGAAGAAATATGCGCATGCCGTCTCGGTAGCTCCGCGTCACAGAATCACATTTAAAGAAATTGATGCGGTATGATAAGTAGGTAGTCGAAAGCCGCAGAAGACGTGTGTGAAACCATGGTGCCAACGCGGAACCATAAGACGGTGAGCAGAGATAGTAACTTTCCTTGAGGCGGCTAACATCGGCAGGACTCCTACCTGTGGTTCACGACACGGAAAAATAACTTAAATAAAAGAAATGTGGCAACCACTGCGCAACACATAGTATTCCATGTCGCTGCGGAAATGTTTCTGAATTATCCTGTTAAAAAAGAGCGTGCGTTAATATTTCCCGCACGCATCCTCGCGAAGAATTCATTGCTCGAAAGGAAACGTTCTTCCACGGATATCATAAACAACGTCAGTAATCAACGGTGTTCCTGAGTGACCGTATTGTTGACGGAGACCATGCTAATATTGCTTTAATACCCAAAATTCTAGGGTTGTTCTAGTTATGAGCACCGCACGTGCAATGAAAGTGGTGACCAAGGAGAGCGCGAGTGGCACGTGCACATCGATGGTACCAGCCTGCGCGACTTGCGTAGTCACAGGCTTTCTAACTCGTTTCGAAGGTCACTCGCCTACGCTTACTCTGGCGTAGTTATCTAACTAGGCCTGTTGTATTCATTGCCGTTGATACGACGTTTTCTCACGCCGGATTGGCCGTGTGGTATGGTGAAACACCGCTATACCAAGGTGGCTGTCTGCGGCTTAGCAATCAGGAATCGTAACTGAAACGGCAAGGTTTTTAGAGCTCGCACGTGATCGACTCCGACCGCCGACGGTCTCTTTAGGAGTCGAGAAATATGTGTGGGAGCGTTATCGCACGCTTCCACACATAATCAGCCGCACGAGGGCTCAAACATGCGAGATTTCGAAAGAAAAATAAATCCGAAGTGGTAATAATTAGTTTATGCAATACATGGCCACATCGCTAGGCGTTTTACACACATACTGAGGCCTAGGTTAGTTATATAAATATGTATAGTGCGTTGAACGACGGGCATATGTCTTTATGTCTTCGCTTAATTTGCACAATTACGTCTATAAAAATTTGGCGTTGTAAAGCATCAGCGCACGTTCCTGCACGTCAAGAAGTGTTTCAATCGTTTCGGGGCGCGTGATAAAACGAACGAAGAATTTCTGATACCAGAGCTCTCACCAAGTCAAGCCAGAGAAATAACGAGACGAATGTGTGTTGCCACACTAAAGGCCTTCAGCTTGACATATCGACAACCAGTCTGAAGAAGACAGTGGGCATAACATTTTAGCTTTCCTGACAAGGTGAGATGGAGGGCGGCGATAGCATAAACCACAGTTTTCTTTTCTCGTGAAAGGGTGACGTGGTTCAGAGATAACTCCCCACTTGTTTAAAACACGTTGGTGGGCTAGTTAGTTGGAATCCATGATATAGTGTATAAGCGCGACAGAACGAGGACGTAGAAAGAAACAGGTACACAGAGGCAGCGCTTCACTTTCAACTATAGATTTTATTTTCACACGCATCGCTAAATATACCGTACGAGCGGAAGCAAGCCTGATGGCAAAAAAGAACATTCAGTGGTGCATGTCGATGAACCGTACACGTGTGCAAGGCATGGTGAAAACATATACTGCAATGGTTACAAAGATAAACGGAGGAATCGCATCTCCTTTTCAGATAGCGGCACTGATGGTGCTCACGCACCTTCCCCCTAATTTTGCAATTTCGTAGGCCTCCACAATCTCCCATAGCTAGATGACAAGGGAGATTCATCCTATTAGCTTAACACAAACTATCACATGGCCTATGTATATTACGAAATTAACAGAAATGGCGTCACGATATTGTAAATAGGAACAAGCGGCTTGTAAGCATGACCATGGTCGTAAGAACATGCTTTTACAAAAAAAAAATGAAAGCCTTGAATATATCACTGCTTTTCCCCTTTTTGTACCAGCACAGCACAAAAACAACATCAATAAGCCTTAACAAAGCAAGACCTAGCAAACTTAACACGTAATGTGCTTCAATTTGAACACAAGCATATTCATGTACGTACACTTCAGTGTACACTGCCCTGCTTTTTCTTTGCCTTATTCCCAAACTCTAACTGGTTCACAATAGGCGCCAGTTTCTCGCTCACTTGCATCAACACAGTTTGTCCATACTGAATATCACTGAAATTTTTCATCTTCAACCCTCCCTCAAATAGAATTTCCCCATTTTAAAGTATACGCTCTGCATCCACAGCTTCGTTTCGTGCCTGTGCTTCAGATTTACTTGGTGTTGAAGATTGTTCATGACCAGTGCACAGCCGTTTAGGAGCCTTCTGTTTTTTTTTTTTGCATTCTGAATTGCGTTTTGAAGCATTTCTTGCAGCTCCGACAACGTATGTGCCGATGACACATTTGCAAGGGTCATAGCCATAACCTTGTGCAAATGCTAGCGTATGGTGGATACCTTCAGTACTCTAAAGAGACAGACTAGATATCATGAAGCACCTTGTTATTCTGGCTGAAGCCACGTTCAACATCTGCATTCCCATGTGGCAAGCAGAGTAGAGCCTTAGTTCATAAGCTTCGTTAGCAAGGGGCATTTTGTTTGATTATTAGCATTCTTGCGCTCACATTTTGCCACGATGCCACGTAACTTGGAGAGATAACTTGAGGTGCATATCTAGAAAGCTGTCTGAAGGCCTCTCTGGAAGATTCAGAAACTGAGGCACAAGGCTCCGAGCATGACAGGTGCATAACAGCATGGCATCGAAGAGGGAGTCGCTTGAGAAAGTGCTTAGCGCACTTGATGTAAAATGTTATTGCCCTAAGTCGGAAGGCTGCTTTGTCTGTGCTACACGATGCCATGACCGCCTCAGTGTCAGCACTAATTTCAACACTTGCTTTCCAGTCCTGAGAACATGCCACGTTGAAGTCGGCTAGCTCAGACCCGCACATGCCATGAAAGGCACTTAGTGTGAGAAATCTTCCAATAATTTTTTTACGAGTGTCACAGAATCCGAGTAAAGAATGTAAATAAGGGGCTCACTTTTCTGAAGTAGTCTAAGGAATTTTGTAAAGACCTCACTGCGTTTTTTTTTACAAACAGAGCCTTCGCATAAAAAGCTTTCTCGTTTATGTTCCTCATTAAGCGATCTTTCACACGTCCGCCACTGCGTGCGGGTGTCTGGGCAGTAAGCACGTTCTTCAAAGCAGGCAGTTGTTAAAGCACACGTTACAGAGCTGGCATAAGTGCCAGCCAGCGACTGTTGACGTAATGCAGAAACAGTCTCAGGAAATCCAAGAAGGTCCTTCTGTTATTTCAGGTGACCGCTCTACACCGCTGAGTGTTTAAAGAAATGGTAGGTATCAACCACCACAGCCTCAACATCAACACCAAAGAAATCTAGCCCATACGAAAAGGTATTGTGCACTTTGTGCAACCAGTACTCCCAAACATCTATAAGCGAAGGATTATCATCAACAAGTTTCTTTTTCAATGACTTCAAGACTTTTGGACCATCACTGAAAAAAGGGAAAAAAAAAGCCTCTGCGAGGAATGTTCTTAAGCGCCTCATTTACACGGTCGAAAAGGATATCCGCAGTTGCACTTCCTAAGAGAAATGGTTGCAAATGTTGCGCAATGACTTCCTTCTGGACACCGGAAAAGAAACAAAGAAGAACATCGAGCAGCTGACAACGCAACTCTGGAAAGGTGTTTCATCCACAACTATGCTGTAAAAAACAGCAGACTGATCAAGTTCTTTCAAGACAAGGCCTTCAAAATAAGGACCGTGGCCGTCCGAGACGATATAAAATGCCTTCTTCCTGCTGCACGAAAAGTCTTGTGCTATTTTGGAGTGTGGAAACATTGCATGATAAAGTGGTCCTGCTGTGTCCGCGCAGCCGCACGGAAGTCAATTCAATGTTATAGCCAAAACAAAACGCGCTTCACTGGCAGTTACTACGTCGGCATGAGACAAGGTGCTGCTTGATACAGAGAAGTCGAGCACAGGCTGAACAGTTGGCGGCCGTTTCAGTTTCCCATTAGGCCCATGCAAAGCTTTGCAAAGCTCTTTGTGCCTCTCGCACTGAGAATACCTTTTCACTGCTGCGGCTCCATGATGTAAACAGTGTATGGTTGTACTGCGCACAATGCAGTATGCATCTTTCTTGTCACCTGACCTGTAGCAGAGAAGGCTACAGTCACTGTTTTTATCATCTTGGTTTAAGGTGCTCAGATTGAATTTACTGCGCCGACCTGGAAGAAACAGCAAACTAATTATTTCTTTTGCTTCAATGTTGGAGTACGGAGAAATATAAATTTCAAAGTTTTCTAAACACGTGCGGTTTCTTTAGCAAACAACAGCTGCTTTAAAGCTTGAAAGCTGAAAAATCGAGGCAGAAACTAATTTAAAAAAAATTTTTATCACTATTTGAGTTTGTAGAAACGTATGCCCTAGAACTAGAACAAATTCGCGATGTGAATAATCAAAGCCAATTTATTAATGAAGCCTACACGGTACCTGCCAAGATTTGGAAAAGCGCGCGCACGGCATCTTAATCCCTGTAATTTACTAGCTATTTCCATGCACTGTGCCTTACACAGCAGAAAGATCAAGTGTCCTCTAAGTTACAGCACTCCAATGAGTTCAAAGATGTAGTTGTGGAATGTAATTTAGCTGTACGCGATTATTGACAGCGCAAAAGAGACGCCAGTAGCGGCGTACTAAAAACGATGCGGCCGGCTGCGCTGCGCGAAAGCACGCAACATAATGGCGTTGGGCCGCTTCGCAAGCTTGATATTCAGCACATTGCGATATCGCATCATGAATCATAATCAGCGGTTTGAACACTCGTAGTACAAAGCCTTCAAAACATGCTTGCTACCAAAACCCTGAATTCAGTAAGGGATTGGCTGCTCAATCACTCACGTTCAAGAGCTTTAGCAAAGGCCTGGGCAATGCTAGCGACATTGTCCGGTGCCCAATCACAATGCGTGCGTTAACAGAACCCTATGCTAAACTCAACTAAGTGGTGGACGCTGCTTACCTTTAAGCTTGGAGAGCGCCATCATTCATCAGTCCTCGAGTTGCAGAACTAGAACCACAGAACAAGCACACCCTAGATCAAAACCAGCATGGCTACCAAACTAACTGCAAGTAAGTTCGATTTTGTCGGCTGTCATAGCAGCCGCTATCAACAAATGCAGAGGCGCCACGCAGCGCCGCACTGAATGACGTGCAAAAGATAGCGATCTATACGCCCTCCCGGCACCTCGAATCGCTTCCGCCGCGTGCAGTCCGTGAAAGCATAGCCTTCGAGATTCGTTTCTGTCACTCATACGAAACCGTCACTTGTGCGTGAATTTGGAGAGGCACCACCGAAACTAGGTCGTGGCGCAGCAACAGCGCAACTTACGCAAAAAACACCCTTTTGGAGCAGTATGGCTCCGCAAATTCCAGTCGTCGCATATTGGCGCAATTGGCGCAGCTCTCCCATCACTGCGTGAATCAAACAAATCTGAATATTGTGTCTTATTGCCTGTGCTGTGCAAACAACACCAGTGAGTAAAAACCTCAGTGACAATTTAGTGGTAAATGCGAGAGAAATGCGGTGCCGTAACGTCGCAATTCTTTGGGGCATCAAGTGCATTTTTAAACCACTTTGACCACATTGAAAAGTGATGTGGAGCACGTCACTAGCCACAAGTCTTGGATTTTCTAGGTGCGAAGCCTCGCTTTCACACACACGCACACACACACACACACACACACACACACACACACACACACACACACACACACACACACACACACACACACACACACACGCGCGCGCGCGCGCGCGCGCACGCACGCACGCACGCACGCACGCACGCACGCACGCACGCACGCACGCACACACACAAACACACATACATACGTACACACACGCACACACACACACGCACGCAGCACACACACACACACACACGCACACACACACCTGACTCGCTTCCAGCACTTTACAAACGTAGCTTTTTTTTACACTTTGACACTTGTACTGCTAAAAGCACAAAAAATCTTATGTGACTAACTGCAACCTTTTCAATCTAAGCATACAGCACACTCACAATCTGGAGAGCCACGGCAAGCCTCGTAAATTTGATTTTTACGAAATTTAGTAGGGCCATAGGGACAATTTTCAATGGGTATGCAAACCACCCAGACACCGAAAGCTTAGCACTTAATATTTTCATATTTACAAATTGTCAAAAGCCCCTGAAACCAATTGGTATACACGGGAACATTCCAAATAATCAGCTATTCACAATTTCCTCAGTTGTCTACTTGAATTGAGGGCTTTTACGTGGCAAATAAATTATTTTTTTATGAGGCACGCCGTAGTGGGGGACTCCAGAATAATTTTGACAACAGGGTTCAATGTGCCCCCAATGCAAGGGACACGGGTGTTATTGCATTCTACCGGCTGCCGCCTCCATAAGCAGTTGTGTCTTCAAAGGAAATGTGGGCTAGAGTGCAACCAAAGATTTTAACATTGATATTAGTGTAATTGTGAGATACAACCAGATTTCTTCTTCATTTGTGTATGCGTTTGAGGAAATGTGTATTTCGCAATAATAATCAAGGAAGTGGATTCATCAGTGCCGAGGAGAGAAAAAGGGGAAACCTTACACCTGACGCGTTCCCACTGGCCCTCCCCGAGAAACGGTGCGTACTATTACAGTCTTAGTGACTCGATACCAAACTCGGTGTTAAGGGGGGGGGGGGGGGGGGGATTGGTGCCACTTCGCTGTGGTCTCTAGCTGTGGTGGTGAGCTGGGAGTTGCAAATACGTTTCGAGTCCAGCCTTTCTTTTTGCGACGCTGCCTGAGCCGCGTCATTGGACGTAGAGCGCATAAATTGTGAGCTTGAGCAAGCCGAGTGGCGCTGTTCTAAAGGTGCGACCAAATTAGCCGCTGCGTCCGAACAAGGTGACCATGCCAGGCCACAGCGCAAAGTTTCAGAGAGATTGCGGCTCGAGAAAGCCGCTCACATATTGCGTCGTGCGACGGTGACGCACAAGCATTCACGTCGCTCATGCGCCTCTGCCAAAGGAGTGCTCTTCCACAATACATGTTTCGGTTTCCATCATTCCATAGCCCAGCATTCATTACACTGAAGCAACAAGCGGCATCAGTTCATCGCATTTTTAGAACCATTTATGAACTATTTCGATGATAGGTTTCAGGCAAGTCATTAGGATCAGTCGTTTGACTTCGTTGGTTGAGAAGTACATTTGCCTAATTTTACGCTTGCTTGTCTTATTACTACCTCGAATGGTTGAAAAGGATATCTCATCGTGCTTACACAATCTCGAGGAAGCCGCCTTATTATGCCATCCTTCACAATGTTAAAGATTTGCCAGCGTAAATTTTTAATCAACGTCACCTAGCCTAGCAGGCTTACTGTAGAACGACGGCCTCGCCCATTGATCACTAAATAGTCCTACCTATACTAGCTCACACCATCTTTCACCTGCAAATTTTCTCATTTTGAGCACACGACACCTAGTTCTCTAAAATAACATGTACGTTTTGCAGAAACAGACGACGAAACTAAAAGCTGCGTTTGTAAGAGCGTAACTGTGGGCCAGCAATTACAGTTCTAACGTTGCCAGCTCCTAATTAAACATTAAATTTTGGGGTTTTACGTGCAAAAACCACTTGCTGATTATGAGGCACGCCGTAGTGGGGGACTCCGGAAATTTCGACCACCTGGGTTTCTTTAACGTGCACGTAAACATAAGTACACGGGTGTTTTCGCATTTTGCCCCCATCGAAATGCGACCGCCGTGGCCGGAATGCCAGCCCCTAATATGCAGTGTCCCAAGTATCGTGCACCAAGAGTTGGAAATAATTGAATGCCACGTAATTGGACAAAACCAAGGTAATGTTGTTTGCGGTCGCTTAGAGATACTCAGATGACTTTTGCCTTCCACCTAATTACTTAATTAGTATAAAAAATAATCTCAAGTATTATTATTAGACTAAAAGTGTCAATGAGAAAATTGTAGAGCAATGTGAAAAACTGCCGTTACAGCTTTCTGTTGCTCAACACGTCCTACATAAAAATCTTTTTCAAGCGTGAACGAAACCCGTGAGTACACGCAAAGTGTCTCGAGCAGCCAGTCGCGCGTCAATGTCGCGTATAATATTCTGGGCTTCTTTCACGATCGGAAGAACACTTTTAGGTGGCACGTATTGAGCACCAGAACGTTGTATCGGGTTGTCTTTCACATTGCTCTACAATTTACTCATTGACACTTTTAGTCTAATAATAATATTTGAGAAGTTGAATATGTTCAAGACTAATTATGCAATTTGGCGGAATGCAGAGAATAATCTGAGTATCTCCAAGGCACGCCAAGCAGCATTACCTTGTTTCTGTGCAGCTACATGGCATTTCCAAATTTTTAAATCTTGCTTTATGATAGTTGGGACAACATGTGTACAGAGAAGCGGTATTTTAGGATGTGCTCAGAGAACAAATGAATAGCTTAATGAAGCCCTGAAACACTTGGACAGGCTATGTTGATATGCTGGAGGAGTTTGACAACTTCATGCGTGACCTCACTGCTATAAATGTATTCTTTATGGCTCCGCGAGGCAAACTATATGTTAATACTATTCTACACCAGATGTTCGTATAGTAACACGTCCCTGTTTGTTTAGCAGTGCATCCAGATAGTTTCTTTAGGTTAGCAAGTTATGTTGCGCTGTTAAGGGTTCAGAAAAATTCCTGCGAAGTTGTGCAGGTTGCTTGCATGTTTTCATTATGCTAGTGCAGTTTCTCTTAGAAGTGTCTAATTGAATCGTGGGATCACTGTGAGCACTAAATCTAATCAATGAAAGTGTAAATGAACGTATGTGCTTTTTCTCGGTGATATCATTTTGACTGGCCGTCATACTATTACCATCCGTATATTCGAAAAAAAATGAAATACACAGACACAGTGCTCAATTCGCAGATGTATACGCGTTTTTATGCCCACACGTATAGAGTCTTGTGTCCAACACCTTTCAACCTTCAATTTAACACCCCTCTCTGAGCAATTGCACGCCTTAAGGGGGATATACACCATTATCATAAAGCCTTTTTCGCAGAATTTGTGCGAAAACGGTGTCCCCGTGGGTGTAAATACGAGAAACGCCCCCGTTAACACCCTTAAAGGTGTGAAAATGTTTATTGTGAAGATCACGCGTGGGTGCGATTTACAGCAGTGCCGCTGACGACCTCCGCTCATTCAGCGCTTTGTTTCCGTACAGACGACGCGCATTACTCTGGCGCCATCTCGTAGACATCGTCGCTGCAAAGCCCCCCCCCCCTCCTATGCACGGCTCTACGCTTCTCTTTTCACGCTTTCGACATACCCTCCTCCTCTGCTTTCCACCTAACGCACCCTCCCCTTTCGCCGCTGTTTTATCCCGTGCAGCGCTTCCCGTTCGCTCTCTTGTTTCGCTGTGCTCGTTCGCGTTGTTACAAGGTAGGACGCTGACGCGGACACTCGCCGCAGGAACTGGCGCCTAATAGTTGTGTTCCGAGTCTTCCAGCACCTATAAGAATCCAGGTACACCACCGTCGTCGTACCGAAGTTTGGTGGCCTTCGTCACTCGGAAATGTGTTAAAGGATATTGAAGCCACAAAAAAACACAAACAACGCAAGCACTCAAGCTTCACACCTTCTCGCAAGTTGTAACAACGAAGAATCTGATGCTATGGGCTGTGGCATCCGCGAGCCTGGAAAAGCGGAATGCTTCTCTTCAAATGGAGAGTGGTCTGCGGTTGAAAAAGATGGTACATAATGGGAACGCGGCATCAGAAGCATTAGAGAAAAGCGATCTTGTGATCACCTGGTCCTTTGCTGCGCTCTCGCGTACGCAGGGGCGCTTGACTCTGTTCGCGCCCCACACACCATTCTTTTTCTTTCTCATCCCTGAGAGCCTGTGCCAGGTATCTAAACATGTAACATGCAGTGTTATCCCATTGCAGCATAACTGCGAGTCGGCCTAGTTGGAACATATTCATATTTATACTTTTTGTGCGCAAACAAACAGGGACGAAGAATAAGGGCAACACAAGGACGAAGCGCTCGTCCTTGTGTTGCCCCTATTCTTCGTCCCTGTTTGTTTGCGCACAAAAAGTATAAATATGGTTATCCCATTACTTTCATTGTGAAATTAACCAGAAGCTAAATGTGCAACCGGTAGTCCGGAATATTTTACGGTGATCATACGTTCGAGCACTTTTCTGTGGTGTGCACGCAGTTAGTGAACCAGATAGGGCGCAGAGGTGCGCGAACCGTGACTTTACAATGCGTATGTTGTGCGACGGTGTCGGTGCATGGCTTCGCTGTTGTGCAGCAAACTTTCTCCCATAAGCTATCTCGATGTTGTCGCCATCAATGCAAAAAGAATTTGCGCGTTCGTTAAAATATCTGCTGCAAATTCTCTATGGCTCTCTGTTACACCCCTAGAAAAGAGTTGTAAAAGAGGAATAGCACGTTTGCTAGTGCACATACTGGATATCCTCTATCATGACTCTCATTTTTTTAGAGTCTGCAGCCCATGAGCAGGAAGTGCGCGGTAAGTAGGCGCGTTTTCGTTCTACGAATGCGAAAAAACAGCGCAGTGCCTTTGGTACGCCCACACTTTACAGGCTGGCATTCTGCCAGCCAGCCAAGCCAGCGCGCGGTGCACTGTTGTCGAGCAGCTGAACCAGCGCTGGCCAATGGTTGGCTACGGTGGCTTGTACGTGCAACTAAATCGTGCTGCCGCTGTCCGGTAGAGAGACGATAAATGTGGCACGAGCTATTGAATGAGAACAAACGCCTGGATAAATCAACACTTGATTGAGCCCGGTGGGTACACCTAAGCTCTGTCCAAAGTCGTGCGTGTTGCTAGAAAGGGCACTACCACGTGCTACTGAAAACTGTTCCCTCCGTTCGCAGGGCTGCCTGTCAGGGTACTGTTAATGGCATGCGAAGTTTCAGGGCTTAATACCCGCGCCAGCTGCGTCAATGGACGCAGTACACCACTGGTGACACTGATTGCGCCAGGAAGCTAAGGTTTGTAAAACATCGATTTTTCAGTAGCGTTTCAGATGCCTTCAGACGCACGACTGCGCCAGCACTTGGATCCTGTGTTTATGAAGGCTCTCTAGCCGGCGCAGCGCAAATGAGACGCGTCTGCCTGCGTGCGCCCTCTACGTCATACTTTAGCCGTTGCCTTTAGGAGAGCCTTAGCTAAAACAATCCATAACTTTGAGGTCACGTCAATAGCAGCGAAGCATGCTGAGACGTGGCCACTTTTTGCTTATATGCTTTCCTAAAAACTGCGCAAGACAGCTCAACTGTTTTCGGTCGGACGAATGTAATAAAACAGACATATAAAACAGAAAGTTTTCAATGTCACCCATTTTGCCTAAGCATCGTTTGACCAGTTATGTTTCTTTGGGTCCTACAAAGAGCGCTAAAAATATCTGGAGTAGGCACCATCAACGCATTATACAGCCCTTGGATGGGGAAAAGCAAATGACCAGCAAAGTGCTTTGCGGCTTGATTCCTCAATTAGTCAACGCCGACGTGCTCAACGGACATCGAAACTACCTTAAAGGGACTGAAAACTGGACAGAATGTGCTGTGATACGTTGACACAAATGAAATGAGCATGATTTATAGGGATAGAATCCAGCACACTGTTAACAATCTAAGTAGGAATTGTAATTTTAATATGCCAAAGAAAGTCACAAAAACCAGTAAGTGGCGGGGCCTGGCGGGGAAATCTTGGTACTCCGGATGGAGTATACGATATTACAGTACTTAAGTAGGCTGTTACTAGATACATCATACCTTTTATTTAAAATTGCCATCCCCATATTATTCGACGCTTGCGCTTTGCTCTATACTTATTACGAAGTAGGGAAGTCCACGCTAAGGAGCGGCAAACGCGTTCTGTAATGCACGAGATTGCGAATTAGTACCCAAAGTTGTCAGGTCTTCCTGTGAGATACAGAATTCCATTGACTAATTACACCGTAAATGGTTGCCAGAACTACACTATTAGCGCAGGCATGGCTGCGGCAACACCCTGAGCTGCATATCAGGTGCGAAATAAGCGACGTTTCGCTGTCGAGACCCCAACTTGGCTTGGCTAAGAACACTCTTGAAAGCTTAACGACCAAAGGAGCTGCACAGAAAACCACAAAAACACGTGTCTATTGCTGTAGAATTAATTTAACTCGTCGGAAAACATGCATCGCCGGCACGTTGGCTTGATAAACAATATAACACTTTCTCACGGCTTGTCTGGAACTTGTCTTTTGGCGCCCACCAGTGCCAGCGTATAATCGCTATCACGCTCACTAGTCACTGCTGTTTCCAGTATACTTTTAGTGAACAACTACATCTTCCCTGAAGATAAAAAAATTCTGTAAAAAATGTTCCACGGCATTTTCCGCGTTGCCGCTTCAGGATAAGACACTCGAACCGACAAGCTTTCCATTGCAATAAGGAAAATGAGCACCATGAAAATTGGTTATCACTCACTTCAAGCCTCTAGCGTCAGCGAAAAGACAAATTAGAAAGTTTTCTTTTCGTGAGTACACCATTCGTTCTCATAAGTGCACTTTCCAAGCACAGAATATCGCAGAACCTACCGTCTTTGGGAACAAATTCTAAAGGGAAGTTTTGCTTAAATGGGCGATTTCACAAAAGGCTGAATAAAATATTCTCTGAGCCGTATCCAACATGATAATATCGAACCAGAAGCACTCTCGACGGAGCGATTCTCAGAAATGCAGTAATTACCTGGCGTCTACCGGCTCGTGTGGTCATTTGGGATGCTGAACAGCTTCCACGCTCATATGCATTCTAAAGAACCGCCGTAAGAGGCAGGAAGCCCTCTTCATTGGATAAGTTTTAAAAAAAACCACTCGGAAGCATTGCACGTACGTAAAGGCCGTCCCGGAAAAAGTGACCTAGACTGGTGCTTTCACTGGACGAGGAAGAAAGCAACGAGACATCGCCCCATGTTACGCGTGAGGAGGGAGAAAACACGCGTGATTCTCAAGAAGGTCCTGTTTCCGCACGAAAATCCTTGAACCAATTAGTTCCGGAGGTTTTCACTAGGTACGCCGATATCATAGCAAGCTGTGGATCTTGGATGCCATGGCGTATAAAAAGATAGATCCGTCCCCAGCGGAATGTAGAAGCTTCTGGTCCTCCGTCATCACCGCACCGAAGCCATGGTAAGACCTATACTATAAGCTGTGGGGTTCTTGCAGCAATATTTTAGGATGCCTGCACAGATATACAAATGGTGGCTGCTTAGATGACTTTGTGGCGTCTTTCTTTGCTGACAATATGCACAGGGTCAAGATAGTGTGGCAGTAAACTGAAATCTGCAGACGGAGTCGGCAAAACCGCAATGATATCGTATGCAACGCATGTGTCCCGGTTCTATGTTTTTCTCCACGTGACCGCTTCGTCTGCTCATTCTCCAAGAATCCTATGAAATGCATTCCAACCCTAAGCATTCTTGGGATTCATTGGAACTCGTTCTCGTGACTTGCACATCAGCGCTGCGTAATTTTGAAACAGCTGGATAGGTACACTCATCAACTCCATAGAAAAAAGTTATACTCCCACTATATATTAACATAGCCTTATCGTGTAGTAACAGAAACACTGCTCGTAATTTCCATGGCTTTTAGCTTGTCAGCAATTTTTCATCTTCCGCGAACGACAAGCACGGGCCCAATATTAGCATCAAAGGTTTACCTTAGTACGACGCAGTTATAGATGCTGCTGGAAAGGTGGAAGCGACCGAGCTTAGTGAACGCAGAGAAGTAGCATGATGCAGCGAACGGTTAGGCTAAGAATGTCACGATCAGTTATGCTCTGTTAATTTGTAAGAAAGTCGGCAGCTGTTTCAAAACGCTAATTTCTCGTCAATGATGTCTAACGTTCAACCATAGCCCTTTAATTCCTCGTAATGAAGATATCATTGGTGGTAATACTAAAATGAAAGCTGATTTGGAGATCTCAATGGTATACACGTTAACGTTGACTAGGGCTAAATGACGTTTTCTCGATGGAGACAAATGTCTCTGTTTGATATGATGGAAAGCTATTGCCCCCACCATCTATCCTTCGTCTTCAATAAGAGTAGAAAGTACTGCTGAGCAAGTAAATATATTGTAGCAGCGGAAGTAAGCTGAGCGCAAGGCTTAGTGAGCAGGCACAACCATTATCTCAAAGGTGCACGCCGGCTCTTATTCTCTGCGTGTGCTTCTGCCGAACCTAGTAATCGTGTCAAGAGTCTTCCCTGCGCCCGACACGGATAACTTTGACATTTGAAAAGCCGGGTCTATTTTGTGAAGGTGAGCGCCTCATCTCGATGACTGGTACGAAAATATTCAATTATCTGCCTAAATTACAGTTTTCTTTCTCCATGCTATCGTAAGATTTGCTGTTCAAGTTCCTAGCTTTATTATGAGCTAGTTGGAGCAGATGAGGGTAGCGAGGGCAGCGTTTTTGCGAAAAAAGAACTCTATCAGAAAACATTTGCATATCCTGTTTATTTATTTGTTTCTATTTGCTCCCCTAGCAGGAGGAGCCGAAACGTACGCACTCAATAATATTAACAATAATTTCAGTGCGAGCGTCATAAAAAAGTGCGGTAAACATTTTTTTTTAGTTTTTTCCTCTGCTGACAATAAAAGGACTGAAATGAGCAGTGTGATTGGCTGTGTTCACTTGGATACGTTCACAATTAAACAATCTGGAATAGGTCTTGAAGGAGCAATTTCTTCTAAAAAGAATCTAAAAAGAATAACTCTCCGTGTGCTTGCTCTATTCCCCGCGTAGAATTTTGATTGAGGACATTGAGACGCACGCATGAGTGTAACAACTAAGATAGACTTTTCAAGTACACTGTTATGTAACCATTGGCTAGAAATAATATTTTAAAAGCTGCAGACGCAACTGTATGTCGCGTGGTGAACATTTACGGAGTTCTATGAAAAGTGTAAGGACTCAGAATCTGGACAGAGAACATTAGCTTGCTTTACATGTAACCTCGCCTAACTTACTTTCAATTCCTACAACTAGAATAGGGAGCACCTTCACTAAATAATAGCACAACGTGCAAACGATCGTGCCAAATGTATATTTTGTGCAGAGCGTCGGTCTTAGCACACGGACACTCCGTTAGTGAAGCGTTTTTGTCGTCCGCTGTAGTTGTCGTCGCAGTCTTGCGTGTCAGGATACCTGTGCACTATACGACACCTGCTTCAGATATCGCACACTGCGCAATAAGGCCAACTAGATTGCATGCCATTGGAAAAAGTAAACCAACAAAATCATGTTCAATAGATCTCACTTAAGGGATTGATGTATAACGCTCTTGCGACTACTATGAGAGACGACCACTATTCCGATGACACTAGGGTAAAACGAGGGTGGAACGCTTGTACTCTCGTTTAGTAGTTATGCCCCCTCTGACATCAGCGCTATGTCCTGTGCACGCCACAACCACGGCCATGCTCACTTCCCTTGTTTGTTCATTTTCAGGACTGCGTCAACTAGCATGCGCCTGTAGCCGCGTTTAAGTTTTAAGACAGTGCCAACACTGATGCCCCTAACAAAGTCACTTATTGATTTCTTCAGAATTTACTATCTTAAACGCTTTAGGGCATTTTCGAATGGGCCATTGCAGTTTTTGCGGCTCGACTACCGGAGAGCTCTATTACGTTAAGATATCTAGCAACATGAAGAGTCACAAGCTCTTTCGCAGAGGAACTCGACGCCATTATTTGCTCCTTTTAGTCGTATTAAGCACATAACATCCGTGCTGTGTGAACAAGGTGTGACCCAGCAGTTACGAATGCAGCAGTCACGAGCATGCATAAAAAAGACAAATCTAGTAAATCCTGCGACTGAGGCACTAGCAAAGAACAGATCGTCTGATGGCATTGAAGAAGGGCTCCGCCGTGCCTCCTCTGTGCGCTGACGCTCTGTGCATAATAACACATCCACCCCCGTCGACATACATAGATCGTGCGATCATAGCTTTGTATTAGGATTTTCGTGTTTTTTTCTTGTTTGAGTTTATTCAATTTGAGTTTTGTGAATGTTACATGGGGGAATTACATACGGAGAAAGGTGTACAGAAAAAGGTCCCATAGTGTGAACACTGGAATGGGACCTTATGTTAAAATATGCATAAAATATTACAAAATAACAAAAGCAACTGCGAAATGTAAGTATACAATAGAAGCAAACAGAATCAATTGCGAAGTACTAGCAAACAATACATGCAAATACAAGGAGTTGGCAAGAATGGGAAGTAACGAACAGAAGAACGAATCAAATCGGAATAACATATGCAAATAGGCCAGTAAGTAAGCGAAGGCACAACGAAGTGTCACATATGGAATGAATAGAAATTGAACACTAATAATTCTTACGACAAGAAGTAACCGAATGAACATAAACAAGAATACATGAAATGCACTGGAGAGGAGAAAAATGTAACGACAGCAATCGTCATATAAATCAACTGCTCATGAACAGGTGAACTGATCTTTTGAAAATAATTAATCAGGAAGAGGTTTTAGCCTCCAAGGGTAGGCTATTCGACACTATGATGGCTGCGAAGCTTAAGGTATTTTGTCTGTAATTAGTGCAAGCCCTAGGCAGTAAAATATTATTATTCTAGAAAAAAGATACATTATTAGAGTTAGTCGTAAATTTCCTTCCTATGGTGTAAACGCATGTATTGTTTAATAATAACGAAGCAATTGTTTTTTTTTTTCTTTCAGGGAGTAACTTACTTTTGTGAAGTATTCGACGGGTAGATGTGTTCCAATGTGTTGACGTCGGAAATAAAATTGAATCACTGGTTGTTCAATGCGTTACTGTTATATCCTAAAAAGTTTACCGTGCGAATCTATGAACCAGAATCTAGCTTCTTGTTACCTATTTATCAACCTCTCCCGCTACTCTACCTCTTGCTGCAGTTCCGAGCCTACGTGCTCTTTGCCCTTACCACCAGTGCCTTTGCTGGCCACGTCGGTGGCGGTTACGGGCTCGGCCAAAGCCTTGGCTACGGTCTTGGTTATGGACTGTCTAGTTACGGCTTATCCCATGGCATTGGCTACTCTGGCCTTACTGGCTACAGCCTTGGTTACGGTTATGGCCACGCCCCATCGGTAGGCCGCACTGTCTCCACCTACCACGCTGCCCCAGCGGTTGCCACATACGTGGCTGCCCCATCTGTGACTAAATTCGCCACCACTTACCAAGCCACCCCAGCCGTAGCTCCCTACGCCGCTGCTCCAGCTGCCCCCTATGCAACGGCCCCAGCTGTCGCCAAAGTTGCTACCTATGCTCCTGCTCCAGTAGCCACCTACGCTGCCACCCCTTCAGTCGCCAAGGTTCACACCTATGCTGCTGCCCCAGTCGCCACCTATGCTGCTGCCCCAGCTGTGACCAAGTTTGCCACCTATGCTCGTGCCCCAGTGGCCACCTATGCTGCTACCCCAGTCGCCACCTATGCTGCTGCCCCAGCTGTGACGAAGGTTGCCACCTATGCTCGGGCCCCAGTGGCCACCTACGCTGCTGCCCCATCAGTCGCCAAGGTTCACACCTATGCTGCTGCCCCAGTGGCCACCTATTCCGCTGCCCCAGCTGTGACCAGGGTTGCCACTTACGCTCGTGCCCCAGTCGCCACATACGCTGCTACGCCTACTGTCAGCAACGTTGCGAGTTACGCTGCTGCTCCAGTCGCCACCTACGCTGCTGCTCCAGCTGTAACCAAGGTTGCTGCCACCTACGCTGCTGCCCCTGTCGCCACCTATGCTGCCACCCCAGCTGTGGCCACTGTTGGACATGCAACTCCAGCTTTCGCTGCCTACGCTGCTGCCCCAGCTGTTGCCACTATTGCTCACGCTGCTCCAGCAGTTGCCACTTACGCTGCCCCAGCTGTCGCTGCCTACGAGGCTGTTCCAGCCTATTACAGCTATGGCGTTGGCACTCTCGGATACGGTGCCGGGCACTATGGTTACGGCCACGGTCTCCTTGGCTACGGCCTGAACTACGGGTACGGTCTCGGCACCCCGTACCATTATGGTGCCCTTCTCCGCAGGAAGTGTAAGCATTTATTATCTTTCATACTTCCAGCCATCATACTCAAGACCGCTTTTTGCGTTGTTCTTTATTATGTGTATTCTGGCCTGCTTTTACTTAACTATTGCCGGGATCACCGAACGATAGCCGATTACAATAATGTGAGGGTGCATCAGTAAACCATTGTTTTGACTTTCTTTTGTTGATGTGAAGGAGCTACAACTCTTTGAGATGACGAGAGGTACTTTGCCCAGTTACGTGCTTGAAATAATCATTTTTTTATTTTATGCAGGAACCCATTCCTTCACGAATCAAGAACGGCTCGCGTTACATTCAGCACATCAGGACGTCCAGGACAGACGGCTTCATCTTGTTGCATTGATGACTGGATGTCAAATAAATTATTGTTCATACATTTCTCAACTAAGGTTGCTGCCTTTGTCAATTCGGAACAAGTAAAAACTGACTTATTTCTTTAACGTTCCCAATCTGTACACTTTTTCCGACACGGCGTATTGCAGGGCTTCAGATATGCTTCGATCACCTAGGTTTCTTTACCGCGCATCCTAAGCACCTTAAGAAAGCGTTTGCAGGAGCGCGGTACAGGAGCACCTGCGGACGTCACTGCCCTTGCAAATGGAGAAGTGCACCAACGAATGGACACTGCATTCCGCCCTTAAGCGTTTATGACAAACCCGCATGTAGCAAAATGGAGTGTCAATGGCAATGATGGCAACGGCAATCATGACCTTGAGAGTGGAATCTAGACCGCGGATTCTATTTAGTCGTTAGAAAATAAGCTTCAAAAAACGAACGCGCGAAGTAGAAAGCAATTGAGCGCATTACAAGCATTTGCCTCGTGCCCTGACAATTATTCAAGCATCGAACACGTATATCGCTTCCATATGCCGACTAAAGCAAATGTTCTAACCAAAATATAATATATTAATCAGGTGTGGATGCAAGGAATCAACAATTCCTTCGCCACGGCGTTTCCTATCGGGCATTTGCACGATGCTTGCATTTCCAAAATAGGCGCAGCGGGAGAACGGTAAATTTGGGAAGTTAGATCAAAGATATTGGTAAAGGTGGCGCTCGCCTGCACTGTCAAATTGAGGACAAAAGTGCTGCGCTCCTCTCAAATTGTGCAGAAACTGCATACAAATCGAAGATGCTTTAAACATCACATCCAGTCTAGAGTGTTGTTGCTTACCGAATATCTTTGACGATGAAAACATTGTTCGACTTTACAATAATATTACACAGTTGCTGTAATTTATGATTATTACACGAAATAACAGACAATGATTTAACATAAATGTACGAGATACTGTCTACTCTGAATGACTGAAATGTAGAAAGAATAAGATAAAAAATGAAAGTGAACAAGAAAATAACGTGCCCCAGCTACGAGCCGAACCCACATCTTCCACATTGTGCCTGCGCTACTTCACCGTGTCGGCCATTCTACGGTCCATTGTCTTGATAATTTGTCGACATTGCTAAATTTAACCCTGGGAGGGCTAACTAGCGCAACTCACGACCAAGACAGCGGGGATGGAACGTCCTTAGCAAGCGAAGCTTTCAAAGCCAAGCATTCTTTGCTTCTTCTCCCCACTTTTTGAATGCTGGACAGCAGCCATCATTGCACGATTCGCTCTCTTGATTAACCACACGACGCTCTATCCTGCAGGATTAGCCGGTACTCGACCTAATGCAAATGGCACCGGGTATAATGCACAACGAGTGGGCTAGGTGTATCACTTGATGTGTTGCGTAAACGCGGACGTGACCTCCAACCCGAACGCACTATGTAACCATGCCATCTTCGTCCCTTGATCGCCTTCATTTCATTGTGATCATTCTTTCGTTATCATACCGGCTTCATCAACGTGTGGCAGGTGATGTATGCAAGGTTGGACGTGACCTAGAACGCAAACATGCCATCGTCGTCATGACATTGCCGCCCTTTCATCGCCTTCATTTGATTATGATCATTCCTCCGCTGTTATACCATCGTCATCGTCATCACTTTGTCATAGTTACTGCGTTTTCATCACGTCGTCATCGTCACACCTTCATCATAAATTAGTCGTCGTTCTTCCGCCGTCGTCTTCATTCGATAGACGTCATACCTTCATCATCACGCCGTCGAAACGATATCATGCCGTCGGCCTCATGCCGTCGCCGTCATGCCAATGTCGTCCTTGAGTCATTCTCATACATTCGTATTCACACCGTAATGCTGATGCCATCACGTTTCTTCCATCAGCGTCATTCCTCATTTGTCAGGCCATTGTCCTCAGCCCGTGGTCGCATATCGTCATGCATCGTCATTATTCCGACATCGGCATGCCGTTGTCGTAAGGCCGTCATCGTCGCGCCGTCATCGTCACACCGTCATTGGTCATCATTCCAGCCTCGTGTGTATTCATGCAGTCGTCAACATTTAAGCGCCGTCATCAAATTGTAGTCATACAGTAGTCGTCATCCAACGTCATCATTCCATTGTTCAAATTTTGTCGTAGTCACTTTAGTGTCCCCATGCCCTCGTCGTCATACCGTCGTCAATCCTTCGTCGTCATGCGTGGGCGTCGCATATTTGAGCGCCAAAAGCTTATGTTTAGCGAGGCGTGTCTCGGTGAAGTTGTGTCTAAAATGGTCGCCTGCCTAATACATGTAAATAGTCGCCGAACAAGCACAGAGCTCTTCGCAAACACCAGCGCTATGCTTAGTTTAAACCAATGTACACACCTCATGAGAACCGCATGTCTTTAACGGCAGGCCTCAATATGTACGGTCAAGGTCATATGAAAAGCGAACGGCGGAGCACGCCGTCGAAGCATGAGGGAGAATACAGCGCACGCCGTCCAGTCATCACCATTGTCAAGCGTGCACATCCGGTTTGACCGCACATGCCGTAGTGATGTTCCTCGTATACTGTGAAATTTTCATTTCTCCTGTGGTCCTTTTTTGTGTATGAAAGCGCGAAAGGAAAAACCGAACAAAACAGATGATAACCCTCTCCTGCTTGGGCAGCAATGCTGCCTGCA
Source organism: Dermacentor andersoni (assembly GCF_023375885.2). NCBI lineage: Eukaryota > Metazoa > Arthropoda > Arachnida > Ixodida > Ixodidae > Dermacentor > Dermacentor andersoni. Next base: position 100,193,557 of record NC_092816.1, read on the forward strand.
CTATTGTGTGAATAAAGAATAGATAAAATACTGCAGGATACGGCGAATGTTATCGCACACTGCGGCGAAACCGGATGTGCGATCGGCGTGAAATGAAACGCGAACAGAGGTGCGTGATGTACAGTTTTGGCCATCTAGTAATCATCAATAGGGACAGATTCACTAATCCCCCTGACCTGTCCTCTCAAGTAGAGTGGTTTATCCAATTTTTCCGCAGAAGGAGAGGATGCTCGTCCTAGTGCAATACTTTAGAATCTGTTATCTTTTATTTCTCTTTTCTCATTCTCAAATGGAAGAGAACCAGAAGAGAAACGAAAATATCGCAATTTAGGGGAAGCATCATAGAGGAGTGTAGTCAAACCGAATGTGCGCGCCTGTCAATGGCGACGACTGGACAGCGCGCACTATATACGCTGGTCGCGTTTAATTTGACGACGATAGTGTGTGAGCTTGGCAGCAGGCAGCCAATAAGCTCTCGCTTGCGCCCTCACTGCATAAAGGCTGTAAATTTCGCGGTCCTCGCTATGCAGTGAGTCATAAGAAGGGATTACAAGAGATTCATTTTTGTTCCGCTTTGAATGTGTGGTTTGGAAATTGCAATCATGCGTCCTGGAACGTAGACACGTCATGCCGCGTCGGCGAATATGGCCATGTTGCAGCACGCGGCAAGGCTTAGAATACTGTGTCCTTTCTAAGAAACCGCCAGTGACGCTTGTGCCATGCACTAACGTAGCATATAGCCACGCTTGAGCGCTTTGACCTCATTTACAGAGGAAAAGCCGAGGTGCGGCTAAACTTTTTTTTAATGCCGTTTCCAAGGAAACGGACACCCGCCCACGTGGGTTGAACCAGCAGCATTGCGATGAGGTTCCTGAGCCGCCGCTTAAGGTCAAATTATTTTCCTGGCCGAGCAAAGCATGGCTAGAAGTGTACTTTTTTCAAGCATTGAGGCTCGATAAAGATTCGCAGTGGTAGCTGGTAAAGGTTTATCCAGACACATTTCGTATACCGTCCTTCGCATCGCGTTCAATATGGCCTCACTTTAATTACGTTTATTATCATAATAGGGCGAAAGTTTTCTTGCATTCTTTTTGATTTTATTCCGTCTTGGCAACTAGTCGATGTCTTGCACACTTGGACACTACTGGACATCCTGCAAACCAGCACTTAATAGAGTACAATCAGGGCGTGATCTCTAACAAAAACACACCTTCATCTTCGTGCCGTGATCGTCCTTTCATCGCCTGCTTAACGCGGCGATTAGTCCTTTGTCGTCATGTTATCGTAATCGTTCTGCCACCTTCACTTTTTCGTCGACGCTACGTTGTCATCACGCCACCGTCATGACACCGTCCTCATCATTGTGCCGTCGTAATTACATCGCCATCGTGTATGTGATTGTCACGCCATCGTAACCATGCAGTCGTCATTCCGTAGTAGTCATTGCGTCGTATTTACACCACCATCACACCATCGTAATTCACTATCATCGTCATATCGTCGTCGTCATTGCAACGTCACCATCCTGGTGTCGTCAGGTCGTCATCGTAATACAATCGCAATCATTCCAACATTGTCATCTCATTATGTTCATGGCGTCGACATTACGGCATCGTCCTCATTACAGCATCGACAGCTAATTGTCGTAATGCCATCGTCGTGATAATTTTTTCTTAATCACATCGTTGTCATACAAAGAAAAAATACGCTCATATCGATGGCGCCATCAGCTGCAACACCAACTCGGCTGAGCCGGCTCACCATGCGCCGTCTCTAACAGTCTAGGCGACGCACAGAACACGCCTCTGTGACGTGGTGCCACCTCGTCGAGACGCTGAAAAGCCAAGGGTATCTCACATTGTATCTGTATTTGGACTCAAACAGTGTAACTTATCTTAAGGCACATGAAAGCATGACGAAGTCGTTCTTTTCTATGTTTTTTTTTGTGTGCAGATGACCTACCCATGGAGTTTCCAAGCTTGCTGTTCAGCCACCGTGTTGTTTGGGCAGTAAGGAAGCCAGATAATTTTTTGCCTCTACGCTGCCTTCGCGAAGCTGTCTTGTTTGACGCCATTGTCGGAAGTGGAAGAAGAAAAACTTAAGATAGCCGCGATCCGCAAAGCCGTCTACTTTGCCGTCTACGGCAAGAGTTGGAACGCAGCCTCTGTTATCGTTTTTAAACACATGAAACTTCAGAGGGAGATGTGCATGTCCGCGCTGTGTACTTGCTAACATTTCTAAACGAAGCATTCTATGCCTGATCCCAAGCACTTTGCGGTAGGTGTACTCAATCTTTACTTTTGTAAACTATAAACGTATGACTTCCTTAGCGCGTAGGCACAAGGGCATAACAAATAAGTAAAGTTTTCCTCCTTCACGCCGAGCCACTTTATTTCGTGGCCGCAATGCTATGTGACTGCTGGCACAACAATTAAAGGCTCAGGACCAATAGAATCACATGCTACCAGAACCAACATGTTCGCGGTAGTCACCTATCTATATGGCGTCATGACCTGGACCAAGTCATTACAGGGAAACTTTTTCGTGGCAGCGCAGCCACACATTCTGCACATCAAGCAGTGCCAACATTTTGCTGCTGGTTTCTGTTTCAGTCTAACCAGCTAAACAGTTCCTAAACACTTTACTTCGTGGTCGCCTCTGATTGTACGCTAAGCAGTCCACTATTGAACTACTCGTGCATATTTCAGCGCGAATTTCACTGCACTAATGTTATAGAGAAGTAACGCAGTATCATTTTTTTTAGAGCGAAGGAGCGTTGCAAGCGCTTTTATTAAAACAGCGGTGTTCAGTGTGAAAAAAAAAAGGATATATAGCGTCCACTGTAGTTTACGTCTGCGTAATCTAAAGCATTCTTGATTTGCAGTGAACAGTTGTATATAATAACGTATCTGAATCGTCGCGAACGGTTACGTAGATATTATACGCTGTAGTGTTTATACTTGTAATTAGTAAGACAGAACGTTTCTGATGGTAAGACATAGGATTGAAAGCAAACTAAATTACAGTGGCAGATACCCCGTGGCCCAGTGCACATATTCTGTGGTTTCAATGCAGATACACAGTGCACATAGGAAGCGGCACACACCTGGTCAAATCATTGGCGCAAACTCAATGCACATACCCAGACGCGTCTCTTCGCTATCAGCGGGATCGGCTCACCCCACGAAAACGGCGAGATGGGCTGCATTATCAGTGGAGTCCGTCCACCGAAATGGACACCTGACCCACCGACCCGAGAAAAAGCGGTTGTCACTCGGAGAAAAATGCTTGGCATTAAACCACGCACCACCCAGGAACGACGGAATCAAAAGTCCTACCTAACGGAAGCAACCCGTTTTATCAGTTCCGTGGCTCAAAGCGTCAAGGTTCTTTCGGATGCACAATAGATTTCGCGGCGGCTGGTAGGGCATGCGTCAGTGTGTACGGGCAACAGCATTCCAAGCACAGACCAAGCATGCGTTTTTTTTTTCTTTTTTACAGAGAAGCTGTTTATATGGACCCTGTGCCGTCGTTGTCGGGTTTAGCTTAAAATGGGCCACGTGACCTAGCGCGATAGGAAGAGAAGAGCTCCACAAGGAGGATTCCTTCTCATGATGTGGACTGTATCGTAATCTGATAGTACGCTTACCAGCGCAACCCACGTCATTATTTCTACTCGGCACGAGCCGTGCCCTTTCTCTTTACTTTTCCCTCTTTGCTCTTGGCGTGCCTTTATAAGCAAGCGCAATAAAGGACGCAAGCAGTTTTTTCGCCCTTCACCATGTCGGCCTGGTCAATGCTTCGCACACGCCCATAACGCACGGAACATTACATGCTTTTTGAGCTATAGCTATCAACGGCCGATGATCGGTTTCCAAGACAATCTGTCGACCATAGATGAAGTAATGAAACTTCTGGCAGCCGAAAGTCACTGCTAAGGCTTCCTTTTCTATCTGTGAATAACGCTGTTCCGCGTCTGTCAGCACCCTTGATGCGTACGCCACAGGACGCCATTCACTTCCGTGACGCTGCATGAGAGCTGAACCCAAACCATTCAATGATGCATCTGACGTCTATGCAGGACTATGCTATGGACTATGCAGGTACATAGCTTTACCAGGTGGTGAATACGAAGGTGAGGTAAAAAATAAGGCGCACATACATTATACATACATTAATAATTTTATACCTGCCTATTATTGTGACATCAAAGATTCTCAGAGGGCTTTTAGACGTTGATATACGAAGAGTACACATAAGTAGAACTCACGCTTTCAGACAAAAAATGAGGGACTTAAGTTTTCTTTTTTCTTTGGTTTCGTCATAAATCAGGAATGTTAATGATGGCAGAGTTTACAGGTTGCACAAATGAATATAGGTAATGAAAACGTTTACTGGCACATTCAGTGAATTTAGCTGGTAGGCGTAGCGTTCGGGCACGGCTCTGCTGCAAGAATACCACGCTCATCATTTCGCTTTTTCCAGGCCGCGCTCCTCTGGATTGCGTCACCTGGCTCCCCACTTGGTGGCCTCCCGTTCCCGAGGGTTTTCATCGGAATTTGTCTACGCGGTCTACCGCCTGGCCAAGTTTGGGGTCAACGGCATTAATCATCTGGCCACCCGGGACATCGCAGGAAGATACGGCTATCTGCCTCACAAGCGGCCTATTTAAACGCCCACCTGTTGACTTCGCATTCCGGCACGACGCTGCTGCAAGAATGCCACGATCATCATTTCGCTTTTTCCAGGTTAGTTACCTGAGCCATGCTTCCTGCGTAAGGAGCAGTAACTACTGTTTATTTGCCGTGTCGTGCCCATTAGAAATGTACGTTAAGGCGAAGCGGTTTTTGTTGCAGTCACCATGTGTGTGTGTTCGGTTATTCAGACTGCTGTTGTTACTTTCCGGTGATGTGGAAGAAAATCCGGGCCCTCAGGAGGAAATTATGACTTCACTTCTAGAATCCATGCGTAGACTTGAGGCCGGGCATGCGACAACTTTGAGCGAATTGAAAGAAGTTAAGGAAAAGCAGGAAGCAGCTGACCGCGAAATTAAAGGCTACGAGGGTTGTAAAGTTAGAAGCAACCATTGCGTCGCTCAGTGGCGCTGAACCTTCTGGAACTTCTACGTCAGTGAATGCTGTTCGAGATGTAGAGGGTCAAATGCGGAATATATCGGCCAGATGCGAAGATACAGAAAACAGGCTTAAGCGGTCAAATCCTTTATTCTTTGGCTTAGAGGACGAAGAAAGGGAAGATTGGGCTGCGTCCAAGCAAAAGGTGATTAGCTTCTGCTCTGAGCACCTCGAAGTATCGCTTACTAGTGATAGGTTCGAGCGTGTGCATCGTCTCGGTAGGTTCTCGGATAAAAAAAACCAGGCCGATAATAGCTAAACTGGCTGCATTCAAAGACAAACAGTTCTCTGCATTTTGAACCAAATTTTGTTCTCTGCACCTAAGCTCAAAGATACGAGATACTCAATCGGGGAAGATTTTTCGCTGCATACGCGGCAAGCACGGAAGAAGCTGTTAGACTTCGCGCGACCGCTCAAAAGGCCATTCAAACTTTCTGTCGATAAGCTGCATACAAGGGAAAAACCTATATTTATGACCATGTTACGGATTCTGCCGTAGAGTATAAAAGATAGCCACAAAAGAAGTATATGCAAGATCACGCTCAACCCTCCCCCACTACATCAGTTTTACGCCTCTCAGTAACTTTATTTAACATCCGCAGTTTGATGCCAAAACGGGAATATCTTTGTTCTTTTTTTTGGAGACAGTGGCTCAGATGTTGTCATTTTGACAGAAACCTGGCTACACCCCGACACGCTCGATAGGGAAATGTTTACAGACTACAACAACTTCAACGTCTATCGGCAAGACCGTGTGGCACGACGGAGAGGCGGTGTGCTGATAGGCCTTAAGAAATATCTTGCTTCGCTTTCCATCCCTACAAACTCATCTCTTGAGATGGTCTGGGCCGCATGCTTGACCCCAACAAAGAAAATATTGAGTGGCGCTTGCTACCGCCCACCGGTGACCGATCAAAATTTTTCAGACAACCTTCGTGATAGTATTCAAAAACCTATGCACATCTTCGCTTCAGATCACGTATACCTTGTCGGTGATTTTAACTTTCCGCCAATAGACTGGCTTTCCTTGTCTTCATCATCCCGCCACTCAACAGATTTTCTGAACCTTACTTTAGATTTCAATTTGTTCCAGGTTGTAAGCGAGCCCACTCGAGAATCGAGCATACTCGATATTGTATTAACCAGCACCCCGAAACCATAGAAACAATATCCTACCTAGATGGCTTCAGGGATCACAAATTGCTTCAGATAACACTTAACGTCCCACCAGCTCATACAGGATCAATCACCAAAAAAATTCGTGACTTTAGCAGGGATAATTACGTTGATATGAATTCTGATCTGGAACACTTTTAATGAGACTCTTTTACCTAACTTTACTGATCGTACTACCGAAGAAAAGTGGGCACTGTGTAGGAATCATATGTCAGCTATGATTGACCTGTACGTTCCATTAATAACGATTACTAACGACACGACAAATCCTTGGTTCAATCGATCGCTACGTAGACTACGAAACACAAAAAAGCGCCTGTACCGTGCCACAAAACATGCGTGTGATACTTCGGCGTTCAAAAAATACAAAGAATTCCTTAAAACATATACTAAAGCAATATTCGATGCTAAAACAAGTATTACGGCAATGACCTGCCCTCTCTCCTTCAACACAATCCTAAATAGTTCTGGCGAACTGTGTCCCCTGATCCCGACTCTGATCATATTTCATTGCACGATGCTAACCAAACACCAGTATCGGACAGCGAATGCCCACTCATATTTAACAATTTCTTTTTCTTCAGTGTTTACACGGGGAGATCCTTCCAACATATCATTTGTACCTGAATATGATTGGCGCTTTTTGGAACCCATTACCATTAATGCTGATGGCATTTCACACCTCATTGCTAACCTAAAGGTATCTACATCGGCCGGTATAGATAATATCAATTCTAAAATAATAAAAAATACCTCGTGAATTTCTAGTCAGATATTATCTTATTTATTAAACTAATCTTTAGTGTCAGGAAAGCTACCAGCTGACTGGAAGGTTTCGAAAATCGTCCCTGTGTTCAAAAGCGGTAACAGCCATTCACCCGATAATTATCGTCCGTTCGCGCTCACAGGCATTTGTTGCAAGCTACTGGAACATATTATCGCGTCTCATGTTTTAAGTCACCTAGAATCAAACAACTTTCTCTTCTCTGAACAACAGGGATTCAGAAAATATCTTTCTTGCGACACGCAATTATTGGAATTTATCACCGACTTACATTTCAGCATGGATGCTAATAAACAAATTGATTGCATGTTCCTTGATTTTTCTAAAGCTTTTGATCGCGTAGCTCATTGTCGACCAATATCCAAATTATCATCTCTTAGACTAGACTCACTTACAATAACTTGGATCCGGAATTTCCTTTTTCACCGTCAACAGTTCACAGTGGTTAATAACTTCTCCTCCGCCCGTTGCAACGTATCTTCCGATGTTCCTCAGGCAAGTGTTCTAGGGCCCTTTCTATTTTTGATTTATATTAACGACCTACCGCTTAACATATCATCATGCATGCGCTTATTTGCAGATTATTGTATAATATATCGTACAATTACGGATGTCGAAGACCACGTCGCTCTGCAAAATGATCTTAACATTATTTCCCATTGGTGCGAAATCTGGCTTATATCCCTTAACTTATCCAAATGCTGGCTCATAGCCTTCAGTCGCAAACGCAATAATTCTAACTTTACATATGTCTTGGATACTATACCTGTATCCCAAGTTATTGTATAAGTACCTAGGCGCGCATTTAACACATGATCTTTTCTGGGCCTTGCGCATCACCACAATTTGCGCCAGGGCTTCCAGAACTTTGGGCTACTTACGCCGTAGTTTACAAAACTGCCCGACCAATGTCCGTAAACTTTCCTACCTAACATATGACCGTCCTCAGCTAGAGTTCGCATCATCAATCTGGTCTCCTCAACAAAAATACCTAATTTCCATGATCGAAGCGATACAAAACCGGGATGCTCGTTTCATCCCTCAAAAATACAGCTGTCATCTCAGCATAACTCAAATAAAAACTGATAATGCTCTCGAATTCTTAGACACCCGTCGTTCTGTCGCTATCGTTTGTTTCCTACACAAGTATATAAACTGCGCTTATCTTTCACCTCTACCCCTAGAATCCCCCATGCGCATGTCCAATCGATTAAACAACCATCGCTCTTTCAAACTCATCTACGGCCACACGCAAGCACTCACTCAACTCATCGACACTGCCCAGAGCAATAACATTATGGAATGATCTTCCAAACGAAATAGTTTCAGTAACTGATCACGCATGGTTTCGCAACCAAGTGTATCAACTTTATACACCTTAAAGTACCGTAACTATGTTTCGTTGTGATTACGTGGGTGTGTATTGTCGCCATTTTTTGTTTTCTTTTAGCGTGCCAGTTGTTGCCCTGCGCTTATTGCCTGCCCATTGAACAGGCTGTCTGTACCCGTTGTGTATCTTACATTCTTGCGTTATTGCGCCTTTGCAAACAATAACCTTTTTCTAACTATGGTGTACGCGTGTCACGTTAACCTGTTTTTTGTTTATTTGTACTATGTAACCACGTTGTATTGTTTTATGCTGCATTGCTTCTGTTAAACTTGTGTTTGATTCAATGGCCGCCCTTACTCAATGTTCCAGACGGAACCTGTAAAGAAACCTGAATAAATGAATAAATAAACATACTAGCGACACAGTACAGCCAAATGACCTTGCTTGCAGAAGCAGGGTAATATTATTCAGTGCACAAGCCTAAGCTCCGATAAAGACTGCGGCAAACACAAAGAACAACGCATACATTTCGATGATTACTTCGTCATGAAAGTCATGGAAAAATCATTTCGTTCATTCGAAGAGCACGTTCCGCTTACGTGCTCTGCGATACAACAAATTCCAAACCGATAATCAACCGAGGAGCATATGTATAATGACAGGTGCTTCCTTATCGAGGCAGAATTATGCGAGTGCAAGCAGCGCCAACTCATTTATGATTCTCTTCTAGCAAGGCCATGCGATGTTTCGATAAGCCAGCGGTCACGTTTTGTGGAAACGTTGAGAATTGCTCTTGAATGTTGCGCGTTTGCTAGAAATTAGTGATTCCGCACAGGAAGATGGCTTAGATACAGCTATCGCACCCTCGCGTGGATAAAATAACTGCGAATAACGGTAAAACATTATCTGTCTCTGGCGGAAGACACACAAACAGACCCATCAAGAACGCGACGCCATTCGAAACGCTTCGCGTTACTCAGTTTTCTTAGCATTCAAACCGTGCTCCGCTGCACACTATTTGTCTTCAATGGCGTGTTCGTGTCTTTGAGCTGTAAAGCGCATAGCTGTTCCACTGCTACGTTTTTAGATGTGCACGCATTCTGTAGGAACGCGTGCTACAAATTTGTCCACCCTTAGCGCAAAACAGAGCAAGTCAACGAAAGTTTACATTTTTTTAACGCATGGCTTTATTATATCATCTTAGGCAGATGTACCTCTTAAGCATGTCAGCTCGTCAAACACTGCGAACGCATAAATTATAGGCCCGCAGTAATACACCACCAGCGCAAGGCACGTAACACGTGTTCTCTTAAGTCTAAACGTTCTATCACGAGGTCAGAAACACCCATAGTGATTCAGGCCCCATATACTAAAGAAGGTTATTAATACAGTGACAATTATAACATCGTTGTTCCTCATGTGGGGAACTGTGCAGTGGTAGTATAATCGAGAACGCAGTTCTGAAACTCGTTTCTATGGTTGATGCTAAGTTGCCGTGCCTACTTGCTGCCATCATTCAAAAACGCGGGGCCTCCAATGCCGCCGCAAACCTTGGATCAGATGTGGATGCAACGGGGCCGTTATAAGGTGGGACGAGTAGGGAATGTTTCCTTCGTGCCCGCGAGGTGCGAGGCAGCCGATACTATGTGCGCCGAAACAACATATTGGATTTCAACGTATTACCATATTATCCAGTCATCGCTCGATGCACCGAAATTTCTTGAATGTTATCGCTTTCTTACCAGACTGGGGCTCGTAAAATTTGCCGTGAATCAAGGGGATGGCGTGGTTCTAGACACAGCTCAAGTGACTAGCGCAAGAGTGGACGCGGGACACAAAAAAAGGCGACAAGGACAAACGCAAGCTTCCAACTGGTGCTTATTACAAGCAAGTATCTAAATATACTCTCGCGCTCTTGATCATCATTAGTTGCATTTGTTCAAGACAACATGGTCATCACAAATAAACAAGAGCGCACCCTGGCCGGGCCAAGGCTTAAGACGGCCTCCGACATACAGACCGCAGGAATGCAAATTCTTTAGCAGTCAATGCTAGGGATCGTTTGCTAATGCAGTTGCCTCCTGCGATAGCCGCTGCCTCAATGATGGGTCTAGTGTTTTCCTGCCCGTTGCTTGCTATTACTTCTCTTCTTTTCGACAGAAAAAAAAACAGAAACAGCCCATTTTGCGCACTTTGACAAACAGCGCATTTTGGCTGCCAAAACCAGCCGATTAATGATCGTTGCCAAGAGAACGATCGTGCCTGCATTTATGTCAGAGACCGTTAACAGAGCGTCGTTTATCACTAATCGTTGTTCACAGCAGGTACACGTTTTCAGTATATGCGGTGCCGACATGTAGATTTAAACGCATTTCAAATGTTCACACGCACGCACTTTATGCAAAGCTTACTTTTACGAGTCATTCACACCGCAGACTTGCCAGCCATTTCGTAGCAGCAAATCTTCAAGTGGAAAAAGATTAAAGATGGATGAGCGTCTAGATCAAATTTATTTCGTACAATGGAATGGATGACTGATGGCTGCTGGCCGAAGGACAAGAGTGCTGGTTTTGGAGCCTTGGGGGGGGGGGGGGAGGGGGGGGAGGGCAGACTTGAATTGAATTGAATTGAATTGGAGGGAAGAATTGAAAGGCTGATTTGCACATAGTGTGCTTTGTATATTTAAAGCAAAATTGTCTTGTGACTTTCTCACTGACACAAATGAATGCAGGAGTGAAACTTTGCCTCGCCTATTCAGAAGAAAACAGTGACAGGTCGGGTTTAAACATTTAGTGCAAACAAGTACAGGTGGATGTATGGGACACCCAAAGTTGGTATTTTATGAACGAGTTTGACGAAAGCAAAACAAAAATCATGTTTGGTTCCTCCCATTCAATCTTTATTTTGTCTGAATGCAAAACAGTTTTTTATTACCTCAAGGGTGTTTTTGTTTATCTCATTTGCTTCCTTTTGGAGCTGCACAAGTTCCTTGCGCAGCTCGATGGATTGCTGAGCATTTCTTTTTTTTTGTCTCTCTTCTGCGTAACTGTGCAGCGCCAACACATCTTGCAGAAGCGATGACGGCCGCTTTCGCTTTCTGCTGCCAGGTGGGCAGCTGGCTGCAGGGGTTGCAGTATTCTCCTCTTCACAGTTTTCATCTGGTGGCGCAGGGCTGCCTTCCACACATCCTGTCGTGAAGTGTTCTTGTTCTGCGTCCCATGAAGCGACGACTTCAGCGTCATCAGGCGCTTCATTAACTTCTGGCACATGTGTATGGCAGGATAACATGACGGCACATGCGTGTAAACTCAAAATGCACCTCTGAAAACTAGTTGCTGGATCAGCAGCATGTCTACTTGAAAACCAGTAGACCAACCAGCTGCGTTCTCGCATGTTACATGCAGCATATTACATGTCAGAATCAAGAGTTCTCTCCAGTTATGGCAACTACTGCTTCTAGTGATTACATTTGAAAACAAATGAAAGTTTTCAATGCAAAGTGCATTCTGGCAAATCAGTTTGCGGAAACCCGCAAGGTGGAGAAAATTTTACGAATGGGAAAAATTGTCAACAACTCTGAAACTTCATGCTACAGTGAGGTGGATGACCGATTTTATGTTTCACTTCCTGTGCCACTTGAGATACTGCTATCACAGATATATAAAATCCTGCAACATTGTTTGAAAAACACATTTCTGCTCTTCACATACTACAAATGTGCTATCTACTGCTTACACATGTGTGAACATTCTATGCTATATTTAATTTGATTAACAATACTTTCCTTCAAAATATAATACAGCTTAAGATATTTTTGTGCGTTTTAACTCAAATTCGTACGCTCCAATGTATTTGTGCAAAAATGCATAATGAAGTACCTACAACTTCAGGGAGATGTGGTTCACTCTTCAACACAGTCGAGGTACATGTTTCAACGAAGTGAATGTGCTATAAGTAGCCATTTTTATTGTTTGTCCTTTGAATATCTTGTGTCTAATGATGGGAAATCAGTTACCCTATTTAAATGTCTAATTGAATCATCAGTTACTATAGTGCATACATGTGTTACAATATTCTCAGATCATATTACTACATTGTAATTTGCACTGGCATTGTTTGTCGCTGTGCTCATAACTCTGAGGCACTTTGTTCGCATTGCTGTGTGCCTTGCCAAGCAAAGCTGCATGCGTTTAGTCCAGAAGCCCCTGTACATTTGTTGGAAATTTGCAATTAAAGTACTATTTTATATGCTATAATGCATGTAGAAACTGTATTTTCGCAGTCTGTGCACTCACTGACACTAGTTGACGCTCACGCCCAGTCATGTTCACCAACACTGACTTGCGCTCAAAGTCAATTCAGGTTTACTAGCACCCATTCACTCTCATACTTGCGCCTGCTCGCACTCACTGACACTCACTCACACTCGCCAACAATCACCCCCGTTAAAACTTCGGTCCACTCAAAATCACCGTCACTGAATTTCATTCATACTCTTACTAGCACACATTAATATTCATCCTAATCAGCCCCAATCAAGCACCAGTGCTCACTCCTGTGAAATGAGTAGGGAGCAAGTATGAGAGACTACTCATTAGTGAGTACACCAACTATGTATAGCACTGTAATGATACACAGTTCAAGTTACCTCCACGCTGTCCTCCACAAGGTCTGTGTCGTTGACAGGAAGCGTCCGCAAAAATGAGTGTAGCTGCCAATAAAGAGGCCATTCAACACCTTTCGAGCCTGTAGTTGTGCCAGTGCACCTCAGCTTCCTAAAAAAAAAATTTCATTTAGTGTACAAAATTTCTCACAGCATGCAAATGCACATTTAATAGAATTGCCCCCCTTATTAGGGGAAAAAAGAATTACATACAGTGCTATTTATTAGATATAAAAAAATTGCACACAGACTGGCGCTGCTTCCGCAAGTTACATATCGCCCACCTCTCTGGAACTGTGCACAGAAAAGGTACGGGAAGGAAGAGAACACTGCGATGCACTTGAACATTCGGCGGACTGAGAATGTGTACAATATCAATATAGCTCAATCGGAATTAATCTTGGGCAAGTTCGTGGGTTCTGCTAAACATCACTTTGGGTCGCATAACGAGACATATGACGGAAGAACCCACACAAGACTTTTTATGTATGTCTTTCCTTCGCATGCCTCTTTTTGGGCCCATTAACAATACTTACAATGCCAAATGCTTCGTGTGAACTCGGAAGGAACGCAGACTTTGTGAGGTATGTTGCCTGATCTTTTGAATCAAACAGATGTAAGAAAACGGTCGGCGAACGTGCGTTGACGCCTAGAATAAAACGGGCACGCGATTACGCAGCGTCATTCGCTTGATTTTCGCTGGCCAGTTTCCTTTTCAAAACAATAGAATAACCGTATCGTGAACGTGCGAGAACATGCATTATCACGTTTCAACTAAGGCCGGATCCAAGACTCCTTTTCTGTGCCTCGGCCCACCCAAATCGTACGTCGGAGCAATGCTGTGTTCGCGATCGAGCATGATCCGGACTGAAATTCCCTACCGCGATTGACACTCCCATAGCTTTCGCAGAAGAGCCAGTCGCGACGGAGAAATTCGATCCCGATAGGACTCGACCGCGATCGATTGTGCACCGTGTGACACACACATAAGATTAGGCCCAACTGCACCGGCAGGCGCAGCGTGCGAGCGCTTATTCTGCCCGCTATTGAGTTTACGCATCGGATTTAGTCGACACATACGCACAAACACACTCGCTATACACTATCAGAACGTGATTATTGAAATGTCCGTACTCACCGGTATTGCTTATCGAAGTTTTCCAGCTTCTGGCGTAGCTGCTTGGCCGTGTATGGCACTTCGCCGGCAGGCAGGCGTGCATTTAGGGCTTCCGTCATTTGTTGGTAAATGCGCGCATTACGCGTGTTAGAACGCAGCGTGGCAAGATTATCCTCCGAAATGTGTATCAACGACTCTGTTGTTGCAACAGAACAGTTGACACGCCTTTCGGGAGACGTTTCGGCCGTCACCTTCGTTGGAGTCGCGCCGCCTTCGTCCATCTGCATGGATGCCGCCATCTTGTCTGTTAGCCTCGCTAACTGAGGTGGCCAACCTCAGTTTGCAGCGACCATGGTTAGTGGAATAACCGCAGTTAGGCTTTCCGTCTAACTGGCTGTAACTTCGGTTAGCCGGAACTGATGTGCGTCTTAACTGTGGTTAGCACACCCGTGTAACTAGAGTATAACACGCGTGCGTTGACAGACCGAGTTGGGGGGGGGGGGGGGGGTGGCCCCGGCTTTGGCCTTGTGCACAGCGTTCCTTTGCTTTCAATTCGACACGCTAACCCACCTTCCCTCGTTTCCGCACCCTCCCGCCTCACACCCTCTCCCCTTTAGAAGAACCCCACCTATATATACTGTGGCGAGGAAAGCGTACGTCGCCTTGAAGAAGACAAGTCCACTTGTCGAAACGTTGGCTCCTGCATTCACCTTGTTCACGCTTTGCTCATTGTCTTGTATTTCCATCTCCCGCATTCCCCGTATCTGCCAAGAAAGTTACATATGTCGCCACGCGCCAGACCACGACAAAAGACTTAGGTGTTACTCTTTGCTATCCTTCTTAAGCGGATTATACATGGTATCAAGATCCGTGCCCCAGTGACGTTTGCCCCTGAGTAATAAAAACAAATTTTGAAAGCAGTGCCTTTGTGGTCTACAGGCCAGGTAATTCATTATGAAGCAGAAAACCCGTCCTCGCCGCTGTGTTTTAAATGCCAGCTATTTTTCACAAGAAGTAACCAAATTTCAATGTACCTAGGCAAAGCTGAAGGGCTGCAGTTTCCTTTGAGAAGTGGTCGTGTGAGCCAAGCTCCTCTTAACCTTATGTCGCTTAACGAAAGTCAATATCACATGGAATCCCGTATTGTGACCATTCGCATGTCCACATACTTACATTTTTTTGTATAAGCAATATGCTCTGTTCAGAATGGGTATGAGTGCTCCCGTTCTTTAATGTTGCTGCTAGCCGCCGTCAATACCGCTAAGCCAGAAGCCGCGTTGGCTGAGTAGGGCAGCCTAACCCTCCCAGAGTTACACACGCATAATTACGTGCAACAAGCGGACGACGGAAGAGCTGCCGCAGTAGAACAATAGGTAGTACATCAAAAAGGGAAATGCAACGAATGGAGACTCGTCTCATACTGCCCACAATAGTCTTCTTGTTTTTTTTGACTACTTACATTTCCTTTTAATTTACCGTGCCTAGTCTTCAACTAAACAAATATCTTCCCTCATGCTTTCCTTGGCTTAATTATTCGTTGGTTTAATGTTCTAGGTCACGCACTGAACACGCCTCTGCGACGTGGTGCCACCTTGTGGAGACAGCGACAAGCCTTGAAAATTTCACATTGTATCTGCATTTGGACTCAAGCGTAATGTAACTTACATTAAGGGCATATGAGAGCATGACTGCGTCTTTCTTTTTTATCCTTTTTTTGTGTGCAGACGACTTACCCACGGAGTGTCCAAGCTTGCTGTTTAGCCGCTGTTTTGTTTGGGCAGCAAAGAAGCCAGATCATTTTTTACTTGTACGCTGCCTTCGCGAAGCTGTTTGGTTTAACACATTGTCAAAACTGAACAAAAAAAAACTCACCATAGCCGCGATCTGCAGAGCTGTCTACTTTACCGTCTACGGCAAGCATTGGAACGCAGCCTCTGTTACTGTTTTTAAGCACAAGAAACTTATGAGGAAGATGCGCATGTCAGCGTTGTGTACTTGCTGACATTTTTATACGAAGCATTCTATGCCTGATCGCAAGCACATTGCGGTAGGTGTACTCAATAATCTTCACGCCTGTAAACTATAAACGTATGACGTCCTTAGCGCGTAGGGACAAGGGCATTACACATAAGAAACGTTTTTATCCTTTTCGTCGAGCCACTTCAATTCGTGGCCGCAATGCTATGTGGCTGCTGCTATAACAATAAAAGGCTCAGGTCCGATAGAACCACATGCAGCTACCAGAACCACCATGTTATATATGGCGTCATGACCTGGACCAAGTCATGACAGTGTATATTTCTCGTGGCAGCGCAGCCACACATTCGGCACGTAAAGTAGTACCAACTTTTGCTGCTGGTTGCTGTTTCAGTCTAACCAGTGCAGTCAGCATATGAGCCTGTCCTTTTTTAAGCGTTTTCATGTGAGTCATCTCGGTGTACCAATACTATTCGCGAAACCGTACCAGGTAAATCGTGTATATATATATATATATATATATATATATATATATATATATATATATATATATATATATATTCTTACGAATGGCGCAAATAAGGAAATAACAGTGGAGCTCTCCTCCTAAACACTTTGTTTCGTGGTCGCCTCTGATTCTACGCTAAGCTGTCCCCTATTGAACTACTCGTGCATATTTACGCCCGAATTTCACTGCACTAATGTTATTGGGAAGTAACGCAGTCTCATTTTTTTAGTGTGAAGGAGCGTTGCAAGCGCTTTTATTGAAGCAGCGGTATTCATTGTGGCAAGAAAATATATATAGCGTCCTCTGCAGTTGACGTCTGCATAATCTAAGGCATTCTTGATTTGCAGGGAACAGTTGTATACAATAACGCATCTGAAGTGTCGCGAACGGTTGCGTAGAGACTATGCACTGTAGTGTTTATACTCGTAATTAGTAAGATAGTACGTTTCTGATGGTAAGACATAGGATTGAAAGGAAACTAAATTCCAGTGGCAGATACCCGTGGCCCAGTGCTCATATTCTGTGGTTTCCATACCGATCAGCAGTGCACATAGGAAGCGTCACACACCCGGTCAACTCATAGGCACATACTCAATGCACATACCCAGACGCGTCCCTACGCTATAAGTAGGATCGGCTCACCCCACAAAAACGGCAAGATGGGCTGCATTATCACTGGTATCCGCCCACAGAAATGAAGACCTGACCCACCGACCCGAGAAACAGCGGTTTCACTCGGACGAAAATGCTTCGCATTAAACACCACGCACCACCCATGAACGGCGTAACCAAAAGGGTCCTACCTAAAGAAGCAACCCGTTGTATCAATTCCGTGGCTTACAGCGTGAAGGCTCTTGTTTGTTCGCTTTTGGATACGCAATAGATTTCGCGATATTTCGCGCGGCTGGTAAGGCATGTGTCAGTGTGTACGGGCAGCAGCATTCCAAGCACAGACCAAGCATGCTTTTTTTTTTTTACAGCGAAGCTGTTTGTGAGGACTCTGTGCCGTCGTCGTCGGACTTCGCTAAATATGGGCCACGTGACCTAGCGCAATAGGAAGAGAAGAGCTCGACAAGGGGAATTCCTTCTCATGCTGTGGACTATGCAGGTACATAGTCCACAGCAGGTGGTGAATACTGTCAGGATTGGGGGCTCAATCCCATCGCTCGTGGTCCGTTGTCAAGATTGGAGTCCGGCATGAATTCGAAGATAGCTGGCCCATGCCGTCGTCCAACTTATCCACGCTGAGGACGTTGATGAAGGGAAGAACTGCTCCTCATCGAGAACGAGGAAAATGGGTTTATTTACAGTATTTAAATCAGTCTAACATGACTGCTTAAGAAAAAGAGTGTCAGTCCAACATGACTGCTCAAGAGAAAGTGTGTCGAGCATCCGCACAACAGCCGTTTTTAAACACTCGGTCCGCCGGCGATACAAGGCGGCAAATGTTCATTTCATCATCGCAAAACTAGCCGCCTCCCGCGAAACAAGGTGACGCGAGCGTTCGTTTACTCATTGTAAATTCGCCGCCGCCCCGAAGAACAGTTTACGCACACAAAGGCACACACATTCCGAGGTCTGGAGCCGAAGTCAGAGGGGCGCCGTTCCGCAGAACAGTTTACGCACACATAGGCACACACCTTCCGATGTCCGGCGCCGACGTCAGAGGGGCGCCGTTCCGGGAAGCTCGGAGCCATTCTGGGTAACTCGTTGTCCTGCTCATCTTCGTCGCGTGAGAAGCACCAAAAGACGGCTTCCCGCGGCAGCTCGCTCACGCGTAGCAGATCAGGTCCGCACTGGAGAGCTCGGGCACAATAGTTCGCCCTCCGAACTCGTTTCGTCACAACGGCGATGGGGCGGGAAGGCTTGCGGCGGTGTCAGCACAAAGCCCGCTTCATCGAACGCATCCTAGCTGAAGCGACGGAGAGTGGGGGATGCGCGTATTGTCCCCCAGTCGTAATTGGGTGGCAATCCTACATTGCAGCTCGCCATTCTTAACAATACGTAGATGAGTTAAAAAATAAGATGTGGATACTTATTCCGAATATACATGAATAATTTTATACCTGCCTATTATTGTGACATCAAAAATTCTCAGGGGGCTTTTAGACGTTGGTATACGAAGAGCACACATAAGTAGAACTCCCGATTTCAGACAAAAAGAAAAAATGAGAAATCAGTTTTATTTTTTCTGTGGTTTCGTCATAAATCAGAAATATTAGTGATGACAGAGTTTACAAGTTGCACAAATGAATCTAGGTAATAAAAATGCTTACAAGTACATTCAGTGAATTTAGCTGGTAGGCTAAACATACTAGCGACACAGTACAGCGAAATGACCTTGCTTGCAGAAGCAGGGTAACATTATTCAGTGCACAAGCCTAAGCTCCGATAAAGACTGCGGCAAACACATAGAACAACGCATACATTTCAATGATTACTGCATCAAGAAAGTCATGGAAAGTCATTTCGTTCATTCGAAGAGCACGTTCCGCTACGTGGTCTGCGATACAACAAATTCCAAACGGATAATCAACCGAGGAGCATATGTATAATGACAGGTGCTTGCTCATCCAGGCAGAATTAATCGAGTGCAAGTAGCGCCAACTCATTTAGGAGTCTAGTCTAGCAAGGCCATGCGATGTTTCGATAAGCCAGCGGTCACGTGTTGTGGAAACGTTGAGAATTACTCTTGAATGTTGCGCGTTTGCTAGCAATTAGTGATTCCACAGAGGAAGATGGCTTAGGTACAGCTATCGCACCCTCGCATGGATAAAATAACTGCGAATAACGGTAAAATATTATCTGTCTCTGGCGGAAGACACACAAACAGACCCATCAAACACGCGATGCATTCAAAACGCTTCGCGTTACTCAATTTTATTAGCATTCAAGCCGTGCTCCGCTGCACACTATTTGTCTCCAATGGCGTTTTCGTGTCTTTGAGCTGTAAAGCGCATAGCTTTTCCACTGCTACGGTTTTAAATGTGCACGCATCCTGTAGGAACCCGTGCTACAAACTTGTCCGCCCTTAGCGCAAAACAGAGCAAGTCAACGAAAGTTTAGGTTTTTTTTAACGCATGGCTTTATTATATCATCTTAAGCATGTCAGCTCATCAAATACTGCGAATGCACAAATTATAGGCCCGCTGTAACACACCACCAGCGCAAGGCGCGTAACACGTGTTCTCTTAGGTCTAAAGGTTCAATCACGAGGTCAGAAACACCCATAGTGTTTCAGACCCTATACACTAAAGAAGGTTATTAATACAGTGACAATTATCACATCGTTGTTCCTCATGTGGCGAACTGTGCAGTGGTAGTATAATCGAGAACGCAGTTCTGAAGCTCGTTTCTATGGTTGATGCCATGTTGCGGTGCCTGCTAGCTGCCATCATTCAAAAATGCGGGGCCTCCAATGCCACCGCAAACCTTGGATCAGATGTGGATGCAATGGGGCCGTTATAATACGGGACGAGTAGAGAATGTTTCTTTCGTGCCCGCGAGGTGCGAGGCAGCCGATATTATGTGCGTCGTAACGACATATTGAATTTCAACGTATTACCATACTGTCCAGTCATCGCTCGACGCACCGAAATTTCTTGAATGTTGTCTTTTTTCGTACCAGACTGGGGCTCGTAAAATTTGCAGTCAATCAAGGGGATGGCGTGGTTCTAGACACTGCTCAAGTGACTACCGCAAGAGTGGACGCGGGACACAAGAAAAGGCGACAAGGACAAACGCAAACTTCCAACTGGTGTTTATTACAAGAAAGTATCTATATATACTCTCGCGCTCTTGATCATCATTAGTTGCACTTGTTCAAGACAACATGGTCATCACAAATAAACAAGAGCGCACCCTGGCCGGGCCAAGGCTTAAGACGGCCTCCGACATACAGACCGCAGGAATGCAAATTCTTTAGCAGTCAATGCTAGGGATCGTTTGCTAATGCAGTTGCCTCCTGCGATAGCCGCTGCCTCAACGATGAGTCTAGTGTTTTCCTGCCCGTTGGTTGCTATTACTTCTCTTCTTTTCGACAGAAAAAAACATAAACAGCGCATTTTGCGCATTTTGACAAACAGCGCATTTTGGCGGCCAAAACCAGCCGATTAATGATCGTTGCCAAGAGAACGATCGTGCCTGCATTTATGTCGGAGACCGTTAGCAGAGCGTCATTTATCACTAATCGTCGTTCACAGCAAGTACACGTTTTCGGTATATGCGGTGCATATACCGGTATATACGGTGCATATATATGAGCATTCTTTGTCCCGCGTCTGAGTCAAGCGGCACAGGTAAGCCGAAAAGCGTACAAGTGAACAACCCTTCATGCCAGCTGTACGCATCTCAGCGTTAACAGGGGTGTTACTCCAGATAAATGTTGCTTTAGTGTAAAGAAGGCAAACTCACCTCTGTAAACAAGGCGAACGCATCTAGCATATCCTGCTTCCTTTCTGAGCCGGCCAGTCTTCGCTGATACGCAGTAGCCATACTTGTCGCCGGTGCACATCTGTGCGTCCGCGCAGCACCGCGTAAAAAGCATTGCCACATTCCGTGTGGTTTGGGCAGTTTTGTGTGCTGCACCCCGTAACAGTGGAATAGAAGTGTCAATATAATGTGTTTCGCATCACTTCACCAAGGTCCTTGACTTAATATCGTCGAGTGACGCACCTACACTCTTAGGCAAAGGTACAGCCTTCGGGGTGTATATCTGCGACACAACGATAATCATCCTCTGCCTTGCTTGCGTTTTCTTTCTTGTAGACGCCGTGCCCGCTACTTTCCTGTCGGGAATGCTATGTCTTGCTGATAACGCGCAAGCTGATCGTTACTGGGGAGTACCCGGCTCGCCGCGTTAAAGAAAGAAAATGTGGACAAGACAGACGACGTTTATTGTTGTGTGGCAAGAGGGTGTAATTTTGCTTAAGAGTGTACAGCCCGGAGCCGATGAATGCGACGCACGCTTGATGGTCCGCTGATTGCACTCTGGATGGCACTGACGGAAACAACGAGTCGGCATCGCGCCCTTAAAGTTGGCTTCGCAGCGGCACAGATGAACATTTGACGTCATTTTGCACCACGTGATAGCTCTCGGCGAATACCGGTTGGAGGGGCGCCGGAAATGTTATGCGCAACTCTGCTTCCTGCGGAAGCATATACCGGAACACTAAGGAGCGGGGCCCAGTCGACATAGGAATGGACAAGTCAGAGGGCGTGCCGGGGGGGGGGGGGGGAGCGAACTAATCAGTGCGCTCGTCGGGGTATGAGAGGGGTATATGATCAGGTGTTTCGCCTGCGCGCGCTCTTTCGCCCCATGCGTCGTTATGCAAGCCAGCTGCTGCGGGCACTCGCACGAGAGCGGCATTGCTGACGTCGCGCAAATCCCGAGGTTCGAGAGCGTGAAGCGCAAGCAAAGCTCCTGCGGAAGGAAGCCGCTGTCACCGAGCATCGAGAACGGGAAGCGCAAGCCAATTGCCGGTGGTGGCAAGCCAACGCCCCCTTTCAAGATAAGGCCACCCAAGCCAAGCACCAACACAGGCAAGCTAACCCCCAACTTTGAGAGTAAGAGGCCGAGCAGAGACGTCGACGCGAAAGATTGCTCCCACAGATGATGCCGATGGACGGCTCGAGAGAATTCCTCGCTCGTGAGTGCGGATACAGCTGCAACGTGTGTGATAGACTGGTTGGATCAGAACCTCACGCAATCGAAGAGTGTGTGCCATCCGGAACCGAAACTTGAACCTAGCAAAACGTAGACAACGAGTGTCATGAAAACCGCGCTAAACGCGAGTTCCAAATTGAGAAAACGACTACCAGCTTCGCTGTTTCGTCAGCTTTCACTGCGTGTAATTGGCTTTACTTTTCTCCTCGCTTTCTTACGGCGCGGCGCACATCTGCTGACGGTGTCGCGCGATGGCTGTTGCAATTGTCTTGCTTAGCGCAGCGCACGATTTTGCATGCTGCGCACGATGACAGCTGACTAGCGGTGTGCCAGTGCTACACAAATGAGGCAGACACAAGCGGATCACAGAGCATCATTGCGCGCTTGAACACGGTTGAAAGGACATAGTTTCGGCGTCTGCGCCCACTGAAGTTGAGGCCCGCGCGTGCGTGCACTTTCGGCACGTCGCAGACCACATTCAAGACACACGAGTGCCGGCAACGCGTCCCTACGGCGTCGGGCCACGACGTCTATTACAGCGTGTCAACGCCGCAGTAGACGCCGCGGTTCCCTCCACCAGCCTGCACTCTGTACGGAGCGGCGAGCGAGGAGGACATCTAAGCACCGTAGCAGCCGCCGGAGAAGAACGCCCTTCCTCCCTCGCCTCAACCCCTGCCTCGCGCGCTATATGAGAGGGCACGCATCCGAGCCGTGTTCCTCGCTCACGCAGGCGAGGTAGAACCGCGTTCGCCGGCTAACCCTCGCACGCTTTCCCTCATACCGAACTTCATGACGACGTCCACTACAAAAATGCGGCTAGAGTGTCCACGTAATTGCTATCACAACAAAATATATTTTTTTTTATGGACAGGTGCCGCCCAGAGTCGTTTCGCACGAGATGTCGTGCATATAATATAGAGCCACATTAAAGGAAATCGGTAACACTCATCACACAAACATCGAGCCACACATTGCACAAAAATGGACACATTGGGAATCGCACCCGCGTACACTGCGTGACAAGCGAACACCGCAGCCACTACACCACATCGCTACGCTGACAAGAATGAATCCTACAGCTATTTGTACATACACATGTGCTTCCGAGGCTGCTGCTTTATGTCGTTTGTTCACCGTCGGCGATCCTGTGTGGTATACATATTTCGTGTAACTGTTGCGGATGCTTATGTGGTAGGTGATAGTAAAGGTGTATTTGAATATGTAGCAGACTACCGCTTTCAACAGCTGTCATGTGCGGCGAAAAGGCTAAAAGGGGTAAAATAACCATGCATAGGAGCTGCGCGAAAACAATCTGCTTCGCCAGGCGAATGCTCTTCAGTGCTTTGTCCTAACTCGCTATGTTGCGGATGGTTCGCTGTAGTCGTTGTTCAACGGGGAACATGGATTTTCCTGGGAAACTTTCAACCTCGTTCACAAGGTTCACTCAGATATGATTCGCCGTCAACATGCACACCTTCAAATCAAGGTAACTGCACTTGCATCAAAGTTTCGCTGCCTCGACGGTGTAACCCCAATACGGCTGCACTATTCTGCGACGTCGAATAAGCAAGCGGGATTTTGCCGGCACGTCTGTAAGTTCGTTGAACCGACGAATATTTCTATTCACTTCCGCTGGCTGCAACAGGGATGCCTCGTCCATAGGACTGACAGATATAGCTTTTGTGCGTACGAGAAAAATACTCCCGAATCGTGCCTTTTCTAACGCTCCGTTGTAGTTATCAATTCAGTCTATATTTTGAAGCAGCAAGGCACGTCACTATCTCCGTTCGTGAGCCAAGCGTAACTGAATTGCAAATATCGGAAGCTTCACGGCTTTGCACACGCTAGCTTGTTTTCATCTATTTACCTGTCAGGCGCATGTCAGCGCAGCTACTGTGGCCATACCTGCAGTGCCGTCGATGTTAAAAGAAAGAAGGGAGAAAAGAAATCAGGGTATGGTTAAAGAACTTATATTGTGGGACTTTGCATCGTGAGACTGCTGTGGTTCACCAGGGACGCAGTAATCGATGGCTCCGGATTAATTCCGACCACCTCGGGCTGATTAACAGGAACCCAAAGGCTGACACAAGCGTTTTTGCATTTCCGTCGGAATGCCACATGCGGGGCCGGCGTTATAGCCACCTGGTTACCGCGGCAAATGTCGTCAAAATAATTACTCAGCTGTTTGAAAATGTATGACGAGGCACGGTTTTGCCGGCGCATAGAAGCTGACAACGGCTCCATTCCTAGCCTTTCAAGTCGATGGCTCCAACGCAGAAGGAGCCTGGACAAAAAGCGGTTTGCCCATTGTCTTTTGCTACATTTGTGCGATCAACACCACCGCAATGAGCACTTTCTGCTGCCCGGAATGCAAGCAATTCTCCGTGCGGAAGACGAGCCGTATTCAGGTACAATCTACTTTATATGTATATATATATATATATATATATATATATATATATATATATATATATATATATATATATATATATATATATATATATAATGCCAACTGTATTAAAGTGGACGCGCTATGTTAAGTAGGCACGATGCTATTGCGCTATTTGTCATGCAAAGTAACGTGTGCCAGGCAGTGGTTCCAAGCACGCGAATTTATGGACGCATGGTTGCGTACGTAATTATCTTGTAGGATATATTGAATCATTATTTCGGTGCCGTGTGTATCGTATCTTGGGCGCCAAGCGCCACACGTGTTCCGTGCAAGCGCATCGTTCGTCAAGACGCATGCACCATGTGCATGCTGCGTAAACAACTTATCTCTTATTGATAAAAAGACACACCCCTTTCTAAATACTACATATGTATATATGTACACATGTGCCATAAATCAGTGTTCTTTCGCCCACTGCCCTGGCCCAGCATTTTTGGCTTCCTAGACGCTACGATACATGGTGTCAGAAGTGGGATACGTATTCAAGCACGGCTTTGATCTTCGACGGGCAGCACTGCAGGGGCTACGTAATGGATTCATTGAGAGCGACTGGTCCGTTAAACAAGACGGGGGAAGCGAGCAAGAATTGGCAGACATTCAAGTAGAGACTTGAACTTTTCCTTGCGGCATCAGAACCGGATGACAAGAAGCGATCAGTGTCGTCGAAGACAGCGCTGTTTCTCAGTGTCGTAAGTGAGGACGCCATCCAGATATTTAATACGCTGAGTTTCACAGAAGGCGAAGACAAGGCCGACCATGTGACGGTCATCAAGAAATTTTACGATTGCTTCAAGCTGCAGACCAACGAACTACATGAACGCTACATATTTCGGAAGAGAGTTCAGAGCCAAGGTAAGACATTTGAACACTTCCTGCGGGACCTGAAGCAACAGGCACGGGCGTGCAATTTCGGCGCGCTTCAGGAATTTTATGGTCTGAGACGAGATTGTGTACGGAACCAATGACGACAAGGTGAGAGAAAAGCTCCTCAGGGACTATAAGTTGACATTGCAGAAGGCTGAACACGTCCGCAAGGCAACCGAAACATCGGCTGTCCGCCAAGAAACTTGGGAACGAGGTCAAAAGCAAGTAGACACCATTCGCAATGTTTGCTCGAATCCAAAAATAGCGCAAGCGAAGATGTACAAATGCTTCAAGTGCAGACGCACGCATCAGCCTACAGACTGTGCCGCGTTCGGACGAACGTGCAGAAAATGCCAAAGGAGAAACCACTTTGCGATTTGCTGCAGAGCCCCCGTGCTGGTCGGCGAAATTCAAGATCACCAAGATGACTTCAGCGTCTTCGAGGTGTATGCAAGAGCCGTCATAAGCGAACGCGACTGGGTGGTTCGAATGAAGGTCAATAACGTTTCAGTCGAACTAAAAGTCGATACAGGGTCTCAGGTCAATTTGATGCCCGTTGGAATGTACAGTATGATGCGACCAAGCCCTGAAATGAAGCAAAGTAGCATGGTGCTACATTGGAGACATGATCAAACATCTTGGAGTCGTCCGAACGGAAGTAACGCTGGGCGACTGAACTGTCCCCTCGAACTTTTTGTGGCGCGCAAAGGTCGCGCAATCCTAGGCCTACAAGCAACCGAACGACTTGGATTGCTCTCGCGCGTCCACAGCGTGTCACAGGACGACTGTGAAGAAATCGTGAGATTTTCGTCTCATTTTCACTAGGACAGGCAGCGTGAAAAAAGTGCATCACATGGTTCTTCGAGACAACGCCGAGCCAGTCATTCAACTAGCTCGACACGTACCATTGGCCATGACAGAATCATCACGGGGTGAACTCGAGAGGATGGAGCACTCCGGAATCATCACAAAAGTCACTGAGCCTACTGACTTGGCGAGTCCCCTGGTGATTGCTAGAAAAAAAATAAGAACGGGAAAATTCGTCTCTGCATTAACCCTAGGAAAATCAATGAGTGCATAAAGAGGGAGCACTACATGATGCCACGAGGAGAAGATATAGAAGCTGAGTTAGCTGGTGCCACTGTATTGTCCCGCTTAGACACCAACTCTGGATTCCACCAAATCCCCTTGAATGGCTCGACATCGCCGATTTGCACGTTCTGTGCCCAAATGGGTCGTTACCGCTTTTTACGATTAACCTTCGGCATATCGACCGCCCTGATGTGTTCTAAAAAACGTTGAATAAAATTTTCAAGCCCCATACCATTCTGGTATGAGGCTCGTCGGTAGAAGAGCACAATGAACGTCTCAAATCTGTGCTGCTAGCAGCAACACGCGCAGGCTTAACTTTTAATCCTGATACGTGCAGTTTCGGCTTCCGTGAAATCGAATTTCTTGGAGATATAATCGATAAAGCAGGCATCAGGCCGAGCCAAACGCTAATTGTACGCCGCACATGCTGACCCCAGAAGGCAAGTTCGCGGTGCAAAGGATGCTAGCTGTCGTCAATTATTTCGGCAAGTGTCTTCTGCCTTTAGCTCAAAGAACAGCTCTTCTGAGTAGCTTCATCAGACAAGATGTCGTTGATTGGACCAATAATCCCGATAACGAATGGAGAGAACTATGTGACTACCTCAGCTCACAACCCATCTTGTCGGTATTCGATCCGGCCAAAGCAACAAAAGTGTCATGCGATGCATCCAGAGACGGAATCGGAGCCGCTCTGTTGCACTGCCGCAACGGCACATGGAAGCCCATGGCATATGCATCACGAGCGCTTACCGAAACAATAGCGTTATTCTCAAATTGAGAAAGAAGCTATGGCAGTGGTCTTTGGCCGCGAAGGATTTAATCATTTCGTCTATGGTCGACAATTTACTGCTGGAACAGACCACCGTCCTTTGATCGATATTTCCCAGAAAGCGATTGGTGACATGCCTCCGAGGTTACAAAGATTTTTTCTGAGATTGCTGCGTTATGGGGGAGGTTCAATTAAAATTTGTTCCAGGTAAGCAGCTCCTCCAGGCTGACATGCTGTCCCGTGCCACAACAAAGACAACAGCCTGCGACCTCGACAGCAACGATGTAGAGGTGCATGCGGCGAGTCCGGTTTCCTCACTTGTTAATGAGAACACGTGGAGGTGGCTCGCTGCGGAACAGGCGCGTGACGAACAGCTAAGAAACGTGTTGCGAGATTTAGAAGCTGGAAAATGCTTGGAGTGGCTGTGGAAACGATTCGAAGGCCAGTTACCACACGTGAAAGGACTCTTACTGAAAGACTGCCAAGTAGTTATTCCGGCTAGCATGAAAAGAGACACTGGAAAGAATTCACCAAGGGCACTTGGGAAACAAGAGCAAAGCCAGGGCATGACAGTTGTTTTGGCTGGAAATGAACTCGCACACAGAATCGTTCATCCAGACATGTTCTATCTGCAAAAAGTATGCATATAGCCAACCTCGAGAGCCCCTACTGATGGTCCCTGTGCCGCACCAACCGTGGTAGCGTGTCGGTATTGACATTTTTGGATACGGCGGAACGTCGTACCTGTGCGTTTGCGACGCCCTGTCAAACTTTCCCGAAGTGGAACTGCTAAAATACACCACGGCCAAAACAGTGGTTGACGCAACAAGTTCGATCTTTGCAAGACACGGCATTCCCATCGAAGTTTGTTCTGATAATGGCCCTCAATTTTCATGTCGTGAATTCGCGTTGTTCTCACAATTGCACGATTTTAGGCATGTCACATCTAGCCTGGGATACCCCCGTTCTAATGGGTTGGCAGAAAAAGGTGTTCAGATAACTAAGCGTATCGTCAAGAAAACGACTGAAGCGAAACAAAATTTCTGGTTGGGACTGCTTGCTTTCAGGACCACTCCACTCGAGTGCGGCGCATCACCCGCTGAGCTACTGATGGGACGAAGGCTCCGCACAACAATTCCCGACGTTTAAGGCAACCCTAGCCACGAGGTGCTCCGGCCCCTTCAGACAGACAACTCTAAGGGATCAATGGCATGCCTGAGCCCTGGAGGTACGGTCCGGATCATGAAAGGTGCATGGGACACGAAAATGATGGTTCTCAAGCCTGCTTGTTACTCGAGGTCGTATACAGTCGTCACAGAAGACGGCACGGTGTTGAGGGGCAACCGGCAGCACCTGCTAATGACCCGGGAGCCCTTCTGATGCAACGTACAGGAAGACGACGACGATGACTTCGAGGGAAACTCGGGCCAATGAAATCGGTCGGCACCTAGCTACACAGAATGTCCGGCCCTGTCTATTGCCTCTGAGCCCGGTGCCCCAATAAGTGTCTCGTCCACACCAGCCCCATGGAGGTCGCTCAGACAACGTTGACCGCCTCAACGTCTGCCCTACGACCAAAACGTCGCGCAAGTGCCTTGAACTAAAGCGCCTGACAATTTTCAATAATTTTCTTTTCTCATTTCTTGCTTCGTTTTTCGAACAAACGAAGATGTATCGTATCTTAGGCGCCGAGCGTCACACGTGTTCCGCGCAAGCGCATCGTATGTCAAAACGCATGCACCATGTGCATGCTGTGCAAACAACTTATCTGTTATTGATAAAAAGACACACCCCTTTCTAAATCCTGTATATGTACACATGTGCAATAAATAAGTGTTCTTTCCCCCACTTCCCCGGCCCAGCATGTTTGGCTTCCTAGACGCTACGATACACCGTGCACAATCGTTGAGTGCCTCTGCCTTCGTTATATTTGTTATAATAACTGCACCCATATACACATTTATTAAAAGCATGTTTTTCTCTTACCATCTGAAGTATGCTTTATCGAAACGTCCACTTCTGTGTGCGCAATCTGAAAGCATGCTGTACATTCATGCAGACATATTCTTGCAGACTTTAACACAGAACATATTTTTCAAAAGACAATGCTTTGTCTACAATACAACAAAGTGCACAGCATAGTTCCACTGTAGGTTCTTAACACAGAATGAGGACTTATGTACGAAGCTCTCACAGTAAAAAGTAAAAAGACAAACCGCAACAGAAAATACAAAAGCAGATGCCTACTGTTCGCGCCTGTAGCCTTTAAAATGTGAAACAAGCATAACGCATGAACTGCGGTTTTGACCAACAAAAGTTGGGCCTCTGAGTTCGTTGCTTTTTCGTTCATCTAAAAAAAAAGTGTTGTTATTACCACAATTATGTAAGATAGAAGACAAGTGCGATATCAGGAATATAACACAAATACGTTCCATGCTTAGTGTAAGGTCACATTTTTTTGTTGGTAGGTTACTAATGAGGAACATTGACAACGAAGTGCCCGCAGATAATGAAAAGAGCTATCCACGACTAGCATGAATGAAAGTGCTGCAAGAAAATGTACGTATTTCATTTGAACAAGTCTTGTGGGAGCCAGGTAACATAATTTTTCTTTTGTCCTGTAGGGCACACTCCGTATACATGTCGTAGTATTTGGGTGAATGCAGGGAGATGCAAGTGAAGTTCTTTATATATACATTGCCAACAAGAGAAAAAAGAAGCGCTTTCAAATACATGTTTCATATGGACATGATTGCTTCGTCATGACAAATACGTCAGATATCCTTCGTATATGTTCAGAATTATTTGTCCTGATGACTCCTGGACCTCTAGCCAATGGTCGTACCTGAAAGAAAAAAGTAGTTGCACTCAATGTTAGACAATTTCAAAAACTGTTTAACCTTGGCCCTGTTAGGGCTATGTTTTGTTCAATAGTTGTTCAAGGCCAATATAGTAGTGATCTTGCACTAAATAGGTCTCTATGTTTGCCGTAATAAACTTCTGAGGCTCTGAGACAACGATCGAAGATCACTTCTGTGACTGCCCTCATAGCGGTGTGCCCAATAAACGAAACTCGACTGCACTTATTTGCTCCTAGTTGGGGGAGAAAACCAGTGTTGAGAGTGTGCTTCGCACCCTTGCGTTGCCTTGCTGCTTGATATGCGGGCTGTTGATAGAGTGCGCTGTATCGCATTGATGTGCACACATTATTTTGCTTTTTCAAGCGGAGCTTCTTGTGCCTCTTGCTTCGACTTTTGACACTGCTGCTGGTGCTGTTGCTGCTGTGTACTGCTGTGGACTGCTACTTTCCGCCACATCGCTAACGCCGGCCCCGTAAGGACGTAGTTGAGCCCCACGCAAATAATGCCGGCCGCATCGGCACGTGGTCGAGACGTGGCCATGTCACAAAAACGTAAAAGGCATGCGCTGTCGGTGTTTTCTTTCATCACATTCGTTTATGAGCTGTCACTCGAAATTCCGAGGAATAATTTCGTAAAGAATGTACGACAGAGTATGCGTCATGTGGAGGGCCTGCGTGGTTGTGGTTCAGAATGATTATCCGCCATGCGACGACCGCGGCGTCGACGCCGGATTTTCTGCGACACGTGGCCCTTAACGATATCGCGTTAGTACATAACAGTAGTGTGGCACAAAGGAAAGGCGACCAGAGAAACTTATGTCAAGATTTACGCCGCGTCGCATCTGCAAAATGCCCTCTGGACGCCTAACTAGGCGTGACCCCTCTCAAATGCTGTGCAGGAGCTGCCGCGCTTGTCTCCGTGCTCACCCGCAACAGCAACGACAGTAGAAAGAGGAGGTGGGGAGAATATTAGCGAGGGCATACAGAGAGAGAGAGAGAGAGAGAGAGGAGGGAGTTTTGTTACCTACAACGCTACAACACAGAATGGCGCCGAAGCGTGCACTTAGTGCGGGCGAGACGAAGGCTCGCATAAAGCGTTGAGCAGAGCAAGAACAACAAACTCATGTGCAGCAGGCAAGGTAACATTTCACATCCCGTCACGACTTTCGCATGCCGTCAATATATCACCGCCAAATAATGTAAGTGAACGCAAACAGCAGACAAAGCTTCGCTTACGTCGGTTCCCACAGTGCGGCGATCTCCATATTTTTCGCTTATCGGTGCTGTGGTCCACTGTACATTTGCACTGGAGAGCCGGGAACTCTGCTTTCTTTGGTGGCGTCGTTATTTGTGTCGACCTCTCCCGCGTTATTCCTGTATAGAAAGAAAATTCAGTGACGTGAGAATAAAAACAAAGTGCAGAAATTTGATAATCCAAGAAGCAAAAGCTGATAAGTGTTACTAAGGCCTATATTCGGGCTAGTTGGTGACTCATAGGCAAAAATCAACACTAGGTACCAATCACTAGAAATAAGCAAAATGTACACTTGTTAATATTTTCTCTTTTTTTTGTTCTTTCATACTTTTTAGCAATGCAGTGCTGCTTTCTGACATTATGAAATGGGGAAAATACAGAAGCTCACAAATTTTTCAGTCTCCAATAAAACTTGAGTTATATATCGCACCGTTGTAATTTTGCCAGTGCCATAGAACTTCGCCCCTTCTGCAAGTAACGTGTCTACTGCTCCTCTCGAAGAGATATTGTGGCAAATTATGCTTTAGCGTAAGTCGACCTTTGTTCGCTGCTGCTGCGTCGTCGGAGTTAAATGATTCTTTTCGCGTCAAACAAGCTTCGAGCTAAATTGGGCTTTGAATTCCAGGGAACTCCATGCATTGAACAGAAAAGCCCAGAAACCAACGCAAGTCCACACATTACACCAAGGCAAGTGCATAACACACAAGAAAACTCTTCAAAATAAAGCCGTTGTTCGACAAACGTAGACTACGAAATGAAATGAATTCACTTCGGAAAGTCCACGAAGGGGAGAAAAAGAAACCGGTTTCATGGTTAGAAGGCTCTTACTTCCTGCGCGATAAAACGCAAGTAAGCCCTTGTGAAAATCCGCGCACGACATTTCAACGAAAGGACACCTTGCGAAAAAGTAAAAAATATCGCCAGCAATAATGCAATTTGAGGGAACCGAAACGGAACTCCACCTGCAGTGGAGCTCACACGCGAAAACTTCAATGCGCGTGTCCGCATTTGTACTGCACGTTCAGACATTTAAACACCGAGATTCATTATCAGCTGACTCATAATAATGCGATGACAGAAATTAAGCATTTAGTGGTTTGGGAAGCAAAAATCAACGTACTGTTATCAACACTGTTTCGCAGCTGTGCAGCACACATCACAGGGCCCGAGGATCCAGCGCACATAGAGGCTTACCGCTGCTGATTGTCGCCCTTTGGTCAAACTCGCACGAGTTGTCGAAGTTGCATTGACTTCATACAACATTGGCGGAACTGAACATCGCTGAGATCACCGAGACCGTCCCGCATCGACGTGGTCATATCCATTCACAACGCGAAAATAGTCGCATAACGTCGCTGGCACAAACAAATGACGATAATTGCCACCGAAAAGAATCGCCTCGTCCGCCAGCACAGGCCCCGTTTTTGCTTCTTCGCGGCCGGCGCAGTCTTTCCTTCTCCTCCGCCATCAAAGCTAGGCACAGAGGCGACGACTTCTTTCTTAGTCAATTCGCTCTCTCCTTCTGCCTTTTGCTTTCCTTTCGCCCTCACAGCTTCTCCCTCGTCACTCCTTGCACCTTTCGCTTTGTAACGCACTCTCAACGCTCCTGCGCGTTTTTTGGGCGTAAACATTGCGTTTGCTCATTGGCCGCACACAGCCGTCAGCAGTGGGTCGGCAGCGTTTTGTAACGCATGATCGCGCTTGAAAGAACACTCATATGCGCTGGTCTGGCTTCTACCGAGAATGTACCGCTAGAGGGCGCTATGCAGGACTTGACAAAGCTTGTATGAGCAACGTCACATGTACGTAGGTACACTTCACCCTCCCACTTGGGGCACGGCGCCCGCGAGGAGAAGGGCAAATTGCGTTTGGTTTGAAAGTTCATGCTTTCCGCGGCGCATAGTGACTTAGCAGACATGATCTTTAGCGCGCATTCTATGCACTGCCCTTGTCAGCTCAAAATGACCAGATTTGGTGAGGCACTCTTTAAAATAGGCAAATGCCACGTAGATGGACAGAACCATGGTAATTTCGTTTGCCGTCACTTGCCGTCGCTTGCTCAGACTATTTTTCATATTCAGCTCAATTAAATAATAAATCTTAATAATTAAGCAACTTCTCGAATATTAAAATTAGATGACAAGGGTCAATGAGAAAATTCTAGAGCAGCATCAGATACTCTCCATACAGCGTCCTGTTGCTCAATACGCGCTAAGTGAATGTGTTTTTCTGTGCTTGAAAGAAGCCCGCGAATACACGCAATTATTAAATTAGGCAGGAATTCAAAAGATAACCCGAGTATTTTCAAGGGATGGCAAACAGCATTACCTTAGTTCTGTCCAGCTGCGTGGCGTTTGCATGTATTTAAATCTTGGTGCCTGATACTTGGGCCACCCTGTAGAGTTTCCATGTGGCAGTGAGTTAAATTTTGCGCCCTCAATAAAGCACACTTATAACCCCCAGGAGTGCTTGCATAATTATCTTATCGCAAAGATTTCAGCAAGCCCACACACTATGAAATTTGCGCAGATATAACTAATTACATACGCCTGATTTAAAGCGAATACGAACAACATCGCTCCTTTAGTTCAGCCTGGATGCCGGGTAAACCGACTATGATCCTCGTATAAGGCATAAAATTATGGAAAGTTACAAAGTTGGGTAATTATTTTGTACGCTTTTACAGAAGCCACAAATTTAAACGTAAGTTTGCCGCACGTTACACTTTAAGAGACAGTAAAGAGAAAAATGGTTTCTTCTGCGTCAGTAAATTACCTTTCTATGACACCAAAAACACCACTCTTACCACGATAAGACGCTTGGTAAACCAGAAAAAGCGCAAAACCAAAGATGGGTGGCGACGCCTCCTTGAAGTTCCCGCACCTAGTCGCTGTGAAGTCATGGATTTTTATGGCATCTTCTAGGGCGTACTCAATTATATAGCGGTACAGATTGACGACATTGTGTTCTAAAGGAACCAAATATTAAACATGGAAATCTTCGGGAACCTTTACTCAGCCAACGCGGCCCTAATGCGCAAACATATTTTGGAATCCCTGACGTCACACTGTCGCACCGTTGGCAGGGTTTCGGCGTGAAATTCAAATACTGATACTTCGACTTTCAGTTTCTCATCTAATAATCAAACTATTATTTTGAAATGACTGCTTACAGTGTTCCCAAACAGTGCTTTATTAGTCTCAACTGATTTATTGTTTCGCTTTACTGTCCCTTTAAGGACCCCTCCCCCCCTTTCCGCCATATATATGCTCTGTGTGACGTATAATCCTCCCGGCACCGCGTAAACACTGCGCAAAATGGCCATACAACGATTTTGAGAGGTTCAATTGTTTTACAAAAGCTGTTTTTTAACCACACTCATTTTCTTTCACAATAGCACTGGTCGTAATGTTCTCCCCTTTGCTGACGATACATTCATTATTGGTGGCGCTCATATACTCTCCCAGGGCAGACTAAATCTGCTCCGACAGTGAAAGACATAATGATCCGGATTGCTTACGTATGTAATTTACTTTATTGCTGTGCTTAGTGCGCATTGAAATTTGCCTTCACATTAACCATAGCATTTACCAGCTTAAACAAGGTACCCGCCTTAGTTTACCTACAGGACCGGGGAAATGTACTATGCACCTCGTATAATGCTTGGAAAAATGGATGTCGAGCAGTTATGTTCAAATCTCCTGTTAGGCCTGAAACGGAAAAGTGCCACACAATTCAAGCCTCCGGTTCATCATCATCATCATCATCATCATCATCATAATCATCATCATCATAATCATAATCATCATCATCATCATCCTAGTTACGCCCACTGCAGGGCAAAGGCCTCTCCCATACTTCTCCAACAACCCCGGTCATGTACTAATCGTGGCCACGTTGTCCCTGCAAACGTCTTAATGTCATCCGCCCACCTACCTTTCTGCCGCCCCCTACTACGCTTCCCTTCCCTTGGAATCCAGTCCGTAACCCTTAATGACCATCGGTTATCTTCCCTCCTCATTACATGCCCGGCCCATGCCCATTTCTTTTTCTTGATTTCTACTAAGATGTCATTTACCCGCGTTTGTTCCCTCACCCAATCTGCTCTTTTCTTATCCCTTAACGTTACACCTATCATTCTTTCCATAGCTCGTTGCGTCGTCCTCAATTTCAGCAGAACCCTTTTCGTAAGCCTCCAGGTTTCTGCCCCGTAGGTGAGTACTGGTGAGACACAGCTGTTATACACTTTCCTCTTGAGGGATAGTGGCAACCTGCTCTTCATGATTTGAGAATGCCTGCCAGACGCACCCCAGCCCATTCTTATTATTCTGGTTATTTCAGTCTCATGATCCGGATCCGTGGTCACTACCTGCCCTAAGTAGATGTATTCCCTTACCACTTCCAGTGCCTCGCTACCTATCGTAAACTGCTGTTCTCTTCCGAGACTGTTAAACATTACTTTAGTTTTCTGTAGATTAATTTTCAGAGCCACCTTTCTGCTTTGCCTCTCCAGGTCAGTGAGCATGCATTGCAATTGGTCTCCTGAGTTACAAAGCAAGGCAATATCATCAGCGAATCGCAAGTTGCTAAGGTTTTCTCCATCAACTTTTATCCCCAATTCTTTCCACTCCAGCTCTCTGAATACCTCCTGTAAACATGCTGTGAATAGCATTGGAGAGATCGTATCTCCCTGTCTGATGCCTTTCTTTATTGGGATTTCGTTGCTTTCTTTGTGGAGGACTACGGTGGCTGTGGAACCGCTATAGATATCTTCCAGTATCTTTACATATGGCTCTTCTACACCCTGATTCCTTAGTGCCTTCATGACTGCTGAGGTTTCGACTGAATCAAATGCTTTTTCGTAATCAATGAAGGCTATATATAGGGGTTGGTTATATTCCGCACATTTCTCTATCACCTGATTGATAGTGTGAATATGGTCTATTGTTGAGTAGCCTTCACGGAATCCTGTCTGGTCCTTTAGTTGACAGAAGTCTAAAGTATTCCTGATTCTATTTGCGATTACCTTAGTAAATACTTTGAAGGCAACGGACAGTAAGCTGATCGGTCTATACTTTTTCAAGTCTTTGGCGTCCCCTTTCTTATGGATTAGGATTATGTTGGCGTTCTTCCAAGATTCCGGTACGTTCGAGGTCATGAGGCATTGTGTATATAGGGCGGCCAATCTTTCTAGGACAGTGTTCCCACCATCCTTCAACAAATCTGCTGTTACCTGATCCTCCCCAGCTGCCTTCCCCCTTTGCATAGCTCCCAAAGCGTTCTTTACCTCTTCCGGCGTTACTTGTGGGATTTCAAGTTCCTCTAGACTATTCTCTCTCACCTTATCGTCGTGGGTGTTACTGGTACTGTATAAGGCTCTATAAAACTCTTCAGCCACTTGAGCTATCTCATCCATATTAGTAGTGATATTGCCGGCTTTGTCTCTTAACGCACACATCTGAGTCTTGCCTATTCCTAGTTTCTTCTTCACTGCTTTTAGACTTCCTCCGTTCCTGAGAGCCTGTTCAATTCTATCCATATTATAGTTCCTTATGTCCGCTGTCTTACGCTTGTTGATTAACTTAGAAAGTTCTGCCAGTTCTATTCTAGCTGTAGGGTTAGAGGCTTTCATACATTGGCGTTTCTTGATCAGATCTTTCGTATCCTGCGATAGCTTACTGGTTTCCTGTTTAACGGCGTTACCACCGACTTCTATTGCGCACTCCTTAATGATGCCCATAAGATTGTCGTTCATTGCTTCAACATTATGGTCCTCTTCCTGGGTTAAAGCCGAATATCTGTTCTGTAGCTTGATCCGGAATTCCTCTAGTTTCCCTCTTACCGCTAACTCATTGATTGGCTTCTTATGTACCAGTTTCTTCTGTTCCCTCCTCAAGTGAAGGCTAATTCGAGTTCTTACCATCCTGTGGTCACTGCAGCGCACCTTGCCGAGCACGTCTACATCTTGTATGATGCCAGGGTTCGCGCAGAGTATGAAGTCGATTTCATTTCTAGTCTCACCATTCGGGCTCCTCCACGTCCACTTTCGGCTAACCCGCTTGCGGAAAAAGGTATTCATTATCCGCATATTATTCTGTTCTGCAAACTCTACTAATAACTCTCCTCTGCTATTCCTAGAGCCTATGCCATATTCCCCCACTGACTTCTCTCCAGCCTGCTTGTTGCCTACCCTGGCATTGAAGTCACCCATCAGTATAGTGTATTTTGTTTTGACTTTACCCATCGCCGATTCCACGTCTTCATAAAAGCTTTCGACTTCCTGGTCATCATGACTGGATGTAGGGGTGTAGACTTGTACTACCTTCAATTTGTACCTCTTATTAAGTTTCACAACAAGATCTGCCACCCTCTCGTTAATGCTATAGAATTCCTGTATGTTACCAGCTATTTCCTTATTAATCAGGAATCCAACTCCTAGTTCTCGTCTCTCCGCTAAGCCCCGGTAGCACAGTACGTGCCCGCTTTTTAGCACTGTATATGCTTCTTTTGTCCTCCTAACCTCACTGAGCCCTATTATATCCCATTTAGTACACTCTAGTTCCTCCAATAACACTGCTAGACTCGCCTTACTAGATAACATTCTAACGTTAAACGTTGCCAGGTTCAGATTCCAATGGCGGCCTGTCCGGAGCCAGGTATTCTTAGCACCCTCTGCTGCGTCACAGATCTGACCGCCACCGTGGTCAGTTGCTTCGCGGCTGCTGGAGACTGAGGGCCGGGGTTTGATTGTTGTATTCATATAGGAGGTTGTGGCCAAGTACTGCACCAGGGTGGCCAATCCTGCTCTGGTGAGAGAGTGCGTTACCGGTCCTGGTCACCGGGATCAGGTCGCACTCCAGGCCTGTTTGTGCAATTTTCTCAACACCGGTGGAGAATTGTGCGGCACCGGGATTTGAATCACGGTCCTCCTGCACGGGAGGCGGATACTGTACCGTCCCCGCAAGAGTTAGGCGTCACCAATTGGATTGCTCCTGCTTTTTCTAAACATGAAGCTACTGCCCTCTTTGCTTTTTTCAGAGCAGGGGGAGGCATTTCAAGCATTTCTTATACCACGTCTTAATAGGTCGAAAAGTGGAGCAGCAAGTTTAATTTAGCTTCCAATTATTTGACATACAAGTTTGCCCGCATATCACCCATAAGCTTTCCCAGATATCCTCAAAATACTAACTTCGTGAGCGATCTCATTTATTCTAGGAAGCCGTAAAAACCAGCATATGACGTTTTTGAATACTTCAAGTCTGACTGAGAGCTTCCCTCTAATACAGCACACAAACAATGAATCTGCTTATATAGCCATCTGTACTACAACTCCTGCACTGGAGAGCCGCTCCGTTGTCTACTAAATTACTCAATAAAATAAGAAATGGTACTCGAATATTCTTATTGCAGCATGTCTAGGCCTTCAAGCCCACAATTACTTTAACTAGCAGAAGCTGTCTTCGCTTTGCTCGCGAATAGAGAGCGAGAGAGAGAAGAAGATTTATTGGGAGTAGTTTGGGCGCGTTCGCTACTTTGATTTCTCGCCGAGCAATGTGGGCGTTCCTGTGAAGAATATAATAGCACAGCGGGGCCGATCGCGGAGATATGTTGGGCCGATTGCTGAGACAGTTAAGCCTCGGTACGTGGGTCACGTAGTTGGCAAGGTGGAGGGTCTCTGTTTCGGGTCGGCACGTGTTCGCTATACTGCAAAGCGCGGTACAGAACGGGATCGCTAACATGCGGTTGTTTAGCATGAGGTTAAATGATACATAGGTTCCGCGAAGGGAGATGAATGTGAAGAGTTCCTGGCACGTACTTGAAAACAAAGTAAAGCTGTACGCATCATTGCTATCCTTTACATAGCTTTAGTAAACCGCTTCAGGAAATCTTTGTTTGATTTACCTTGTTTCGAGGAAGTAGGCTGGATCTGCATATGTATATATTGTTACGCCCACAAAAGGCGCTACTTTGAAGCCGGGTAGCGTTAGATGCGATGGCCTTGATCAGCTGAGCGCCTGTCGAGATTGAGCTAGCCAGCCACCCGTCGTCTTCTTCGTTCACCACTCTTCGGTGCCCCCGCATACTGTTTGTTGAGGCGTGAAACCACTATGCACGTAAGAGCGTCACAATATATATATATATATATATATACGAGAGGAAAGGGGGTTAACAGATGGATCCGATTTTTATTAGTGCGATTTAAAGAAGCCAACAAACAATGACAGCAAGGACAGCATAGGAAAAATTACTTGTACGAACTAGCTGAATTAAAGAAATCATAGATTATAGGAAATGAAACTGGATGGGAAAACGACGCCGCGGTGGCCCAAACGGTAGAGCATTTCATATCCCATTTGACAGAATTTGAATTGACTTATCGCAAACTTTCTTATAGTGCCGGTACTTCAAAAGCGAGATGAAAAGTCATATGTTCTGAACCCCCGCCTCGAAATGAAACTGTTCGCACGTTTGCGCAAGTGAAAAAGGAGTGCTAGTAT
This sequence comes from Dermacentor andersoni, assembly GCF_023375885.2. Taxonomy (NCBI): domain Eukaryota; kingdom Metazoa; phylum Arthropoda; class Arachnida; order Ixodida; family Ixodidae; genus Dermacentor; species Dermacentor andersoni. Next base: position 100,233,699 of record NC_092816.1, read on the forward strand.
TAGCACTTATGGGCACATTTCTCTCTCGCAATAGATCCTCACCTGCTCGCGTGCAACGAAACATATTTCCTTCACATGTTGCAATACGCAGGCAACAAAACAACATTACCGTCAAGGTGTTGGCTCCGACTTGACCACCAGAGTATAGTGTGAATTTCGCGGATTCTCTTTGCGCTGGAGACGGGCAGGGGAAGTTCGTTTTCGATGCGGGCATTGCGATAGAGTTCGCAGTACACAGTGAAGCCACGTTCATTCCCTACATCAACAATCCCAGGTTCTCTCTCCAGCGCCGCTTTGCGAGGCAACGGAAAAGACGGGAGAGTTTGTAATTTTTCCTACCAGAGTTGATTAAATAATTGTGACTAATTACGCACTTATGCGGAACGCAAGAATATAGTAATCTTAGTGTCTCCAAGCGACGGCAAACAACATTACCTTGGTTCTGTCTAGCTATGTGGCACTTGCATGCATTTATATCCTGGTAGTTGGGACACCCCGTACATTTATGATCTTTGCATCCAGATGACGATGTTTACATCCCGAAGTAATGTTATAAATTATTCAAATAACTATTACATTCATGAGTCGTTAGCATTGCCGACTGGAAAGAGAAGCAATACAGAGATATGATGTACGTGCTTTTCACACGCCGTTGATAAAAGACAGCCGAACGGGTCACTCAAGTCTGCAGGTTTTTTGGTGGTCAAAAAAACACCAAGGCAATTAGAAGTGAGGTGGACATACAGCAGCATATTCATTTTCAAGGCGTTAGCTATTCAAACCATTAAAATACTGTTAGTTCGCTAGCTCTGTGTCTTTAAAAATATAATAAACTTTTTTCTGTGTGTACATTCAAATGTATTGTGTCTGTTCATAGTGCAATTTAAAAAAAAAAAACGTTGCAAGAAAAATATGAATGAGGTAACAGCCGCTAGTGCTTCTCATGCGCTTTTTGTCCTGCTATTGTCAGTATTTGCAGAAATCAAGCGAAAGTATGGATTAAAGCCGTACATGTCAACGCTAACAATGGTGCAGTGAGCATTCAGCCACAGTTTTAGCTGGAAAGGTAGAAGCAGCTCAAAAAAAACCTCAAATAATGTCCCCCCCCCCCCCCCCCGCCCGCGCCATTCTTCGCAAATCTTCGGTGGGGGCTGCATGCAGGGGTGGATGGGTGCGGGTCTCCAGCACCCCCCTCCTCCTCCCCCCGTAGTCGGCACCTATGGGGTACAGAATAAAATATGTTGTCAGACCACAGATATCCAAGAAGGCGCAATGGTTATTGAACAGTGATTGCTTGTATTTTTTTGCTAGGTAATACTCGTGAGGTTTTTTGATTGGAGCAATGTAAAAGGATTTAAACAATTAATTAGTGTGTGCATAACCGTCGACATTAGCTATCTATGTGCCTAATCGCCTTTTTTTGAAGTCTGTATATCCTAATGATATTGGTTGTCGTTGAACTTCCCCATGCCAAGGAACAAAAATTGACATGTGATAAAAACAAGCTCTTATAAAGCGCTATCTTAACAGAAACTGGAAGAAAGGAACGCATTCTTGTAAGTATGCCTACACATTTTGAACAATTAGTAATAAAATTATTAACTTGACGTCCACCTGACATAGCACATTTCAAAAATAGTGCTAGAGTTTTAGTGGCCTCTACAATTTCAGTGCCGCGTTACTTGTACGTATCCGTCCCCCAGAGAAAGAATCTGTTTCCGCGAACGAAAAATTACAGCTTTCGTTTTTGTTGCATTAATGACAAACGAATTTAGTTAACTCCATGGTGGTGGTCTCGTGCCGACGATGCCCTCTCGATGAGCGCATATTCCCCCCCCATCTTTTAAGAGGTTCAATACTTACAAGCATTTGTCTCGCAAACGATATTTATTTCATGGGAATTTTCCACGTCTCAATAATTTCTCTCGTCGTATTCGAATGCTGATTACCGTGCTATCGTTGGATAAAGAAGCTTTCCCTCAAGTCTAAAATATTTTAGGGCAGTTTGTCGTGTGCGTATCATTGCCACGCACGCTTATATCGCCTTCCGTTTGTCTACCACGGTTGCGCTTTAAAACCACGGCGCTGCAATTTTGCTTCAGAGACATTCCTTTCCTTCCTTCTTCTCCGCCCTTAAACTGCCTCTCTTAACTACTACACGCAGAGACAAAGCAACAGCGCGGGCATTAGATCCCATAGATGAGATGAATATTTACAATTATTATTAGGGTTATAATGATATTCGAGTGCTGCTTGCTGGGCTATCGTTTGATAACGAAGCTTTCCCTCAAGTCTAAATGTTTTAAGGCAGTTTGTCGTGTGCGTATCATGGCCACGCACGCTTATATCGCCTTTCGTTTCTCTACCACGGGTGCGCTTTAAAACCACGGCCCTGCAATTTTGCTTTCCTTTCCTTCCTTCTTCTCCGCCCTGAAACTGGCTCTCTTAACTACGACACGCAGAGACAAAGCAACAGCGCGCGCATGCGATACCATAGATGAGATGAATATATATATATATATATATATATATAGAAAATTATCAGTCATAGCTCTCGTAGTATAGCCCTCTGGGGCGTTTCCTTTTTTCTTTCGAAAGTACTCCTATTAGGGTTATTATAATTACACGAAAGTATTTCGCCCTCGTCAGCAGCAGTCCTTGAGATAGTTATTCTGGCGGCTAGCTTCCCACGCTATGAGTGCCGCCCCCGCACCTGGTTAAGCTGTTCCTAGACGCTAGAGTTATACTATGTCCGCGCAACCTTGAGCGATCGGAAAGCGCGTTTCCCCCTCTTGGCCGGCGGAGAAGGGAGGCTTTGTTTCCGGCCGCAGAGCCCTCCACGTCTCAGTAAGGTGCCTGGTGGTGGTCTCGTGCCGACGATGCCCTCTTGGTGAGCACACATTCCCCCCTCATCTTTTAAGAGGTTCAATACTTACAAGCATTTGTCTCGCAAAGCATATTTATTTCATGGGAATTTTCCACGTCTCAATAATTTCTCTCGTCGTATTCGAATGCTGATTACCGTGCTACCGTTTGATAAAGAAGCTTTCCCTCAAGTCTAAAATATTTTAGGGCAGTTTGTCGTGTGCGTGGCCAATGATATCGCCTTCCGTTTGTCTACCGCGGTTGCGCTTTAAAACCACGGCGCTGCAATTTTGCTTTCCTTTCCTTCCTTCTTCTCCGCCCTGAAACTGGCTCTCTTAACTACTACACGCAGAGACAAAGCAACAGCGCGCGCATGCGATCCCATAGATGACATATATATATATATATATATATATATATATATATATATATATATATATATATATATATATATATATATATATATATATATATATATATCAGTCATAGCTCTCGTAGTATAGCACTCTGGGGCGTTTCCTTTTTTCTTTTGAAAGTACTAGTCCTATTAGGGTTATTATAATTACACGAAAGTATTTCGCCCTCGTCAGCAGCAGTCCTTGAGATAGTTATTCTGGCGGCTAGCTTTCCACGTCTCAATAATTTCTCTCGTCGTATTCGAATAGTGATTACCATGCTATCGTTTGATAAAGAAGCTTTCCCTCAAGTCTAAAATATTTTAGGGCAGTTTGTCGTGTGCGTATCATTGGCCACGCACGCTTATATCGCCTTCCGTTTCTCTACCACGGGTGCGCTTTAAAACCACGGCGCTGCAATTTTGCTTTCCTTTCCTTCCTTCTTCTCCGCCCTGAAACTGGCTCTCTTAACTACTACACGCGGAGACAAAGCAACAGCGCGCGCATGCGATCCCATAGATGACATTAATATATATATATATATATATAGAAAATTATCAGTCATAGCTCTCGTAGCATAGCACTCTGGGGCGTTTCCGTTTTTCTTTCGAAAGTAGTCCTATTAGGGTTATTATATTTACACGAATGTATTTCGCCCTCGTCAGCAGCAGTCCTTGAGATAGTTATTCTGGCGGCTAGCTTCCCACGCTATGGGTGCCGCCCCCGCACCTGGTTAAGCTGTTCCTAGACGCTAGAGTTATACTATGTCCGCGCAACCTTGAGCGATCGGAAAGCGCGTTTCCCACTCTTGGCCGGCGGAGAAGGGAGGCTTTGTTTTCGGCCGCAGAGCCCTGCACGTCTCAGTAAGGTGCCTGGTGGTGGTCTCGTGCCCACGATGCCCTCTCGGTGAGCGCATATTCCCCCGTCATCTTTTAAGAGGTTCAATACTTACAAACATTTGTCTCGCAAACCATATTTATTTCATGGGAATTTTCCACGTCTCAATAATTTCTCTCGTCGTATTCGAATGATGATTACCGTGCTATCGTTTGATAACGAAGCTTTCCCTCAAGTCTAAAATATTTTAGGGCAGATTGTCGTGTGCGTATCATTGCCACGCACGCTTATATCGCCTTCCGTTTGTCTACCACGGGTGCGCTTTAAAACCACTGCGCTTCAATTTTGCTTTCCTTTCCTTCCTTCTTCTCCGCCCTGAAACTGGCTCTCTTAACTACTACACGCAGAGACAAAGCAACAGCGCGCGCATGCGATCCCATAGATGAGATGAATATATATATATATATAGAAAATTATCAGTCATCGCTCTCGTAGTATAGCCCTCTGGGGCGTTTCCTTTTTTCTTTCGAAAGTACTCCTATTAGGGTTATTATAATTACCCGAAGGTATTTCGCCCTCGTCAGCAGCAGTCCTTGAGATAGTTATTCTGGCGGCTAGCTTCCCACGCTATGAGTGCCGGCAAGGTGCGCTGGCACCTTGCCGGCACTCATAGTACCTTGCCGGCACTCATGGTACCTTGCCAGCACCTTGCCGGCAAGGTACCCTGGCATCATACAAGATGTAGACGTGCTCGGCAAGGTGCGCTGCAGTGATCATAGGATGGTAAGAGCTCGAATTAGCCTCGACTTGAGGAGGGAACGGAAGAAACTGGTACATAAGAAGCCAATCAATGAGTTAGCGGTAAGAGGGAAACTAGAGGAATTCCGGATCAAGCTACAGAACAGGTATTCGGCTTTAACCCAGGAAGAGGACCATGGTGTTGAAGCAATGAACGACAATCTTATGGGCATCATTAAGGAGTGCGCAATAGAAGTCGGTGGTAACGCCGTTAAACAGGAAACCTGTAAGCTATCGCAGGAGACGAAAGATCTGATCAAGAAACGCCAATGTATGAAAGCCTCTAACCCTACAGCTAGAATAGAACTGGCAGAACTTTCTAAGTTAATCTACAAGCGTGAGACAGCGGACATAAGGAACTATAATATGGATAGAATTGAACAGGCTCTCAGGAACGGAGGAAGCCTAAAAGCAATGAAGAAGAAACTAGGAATAGGCAAGAATCAGATGTGTGCGCTAAGAGACAAAGCCGGCAATATCGTTACTAATATGGATGAGATAGTTCAAGTGGCTGAAGAGTTTTATAGAGATTTATACAGTACCAGTAACACCCACGACGATAAGGTGAGAGAGAATAGTCTAGAGGAACTTGAAATCCCACAAGTAACACCGGAAGAGGTAAAGAACGCCTTGGGAGCTATGCAAAGGGGGAAGGCAGCTGGGGAGGATCAGGTAACAGCAGACTTGTTGAAGGATGGTGGGCTGATCGTTCTAGAAAAACTGGCCACCCTGTATACACAATGCCTCATGACCTCGAGCGTACCGGAATCTTGGAAGAACGCTAACATAATCCTAATCCATAAGAAAGGGGACGCCAAAGACTTGAAAAATTATAGACCGATCAGCTTACTGTCCCTTGCCTACAAAGTATTTACTAAGGTAATCGCAAATTGTTGTGTTCATATAGGAGGTTGTGGCCAAGTACTGCACCAGGGTGGCCAATCCTGCTCTGGTGAGGGAGTGTGTTACCGGTTCTGGTCACCGGCATCAGGCCACACTCCAGGCCTGTTTATGCAATTTTATCAACACGCGGATGTTTTTTTTTTTTTTCTTTTTAATCCGGTGGAAAATTGCGCGGCACCGGGATTCGAACCACGGACCTCTTGCACGCGAGGCGGGTGTTCTACCTCTACGCCACCGCTGCATCTCAAATAGAATCAGGAATACCTTAGATTTCTGTCAACCAAAGGACCAGGCAGGATTCCGTAAAGGCTACTCAACAATAGACCATATTCACACTATCAATCAGGTGATAGAGAAATGTGCGGAATATAACCAACCCTTATAATAGCCTTCATTGATTACGAAAAAGCATTTGATTCAGTCGAAACCTCAGCAGTCATGAAGGCACTACGGAATCAGGGTGTAGATGAGCCATATGTAAAGATACTGGAAGATATCTATAGCGGTTCCACAGCCACCGTAATCCTCCACAAAGAAAGCAACAAAATCCCAATAAAGAAAGGCGTCAGACAGGCAGATACGATATCTCCAATGCTATTCACAGCATGCTTACAGGAGGTATTCAGAGACCTGGAGTGGGAAGAATTGGGGATCAAAGTTGATGGAGAATACCTTAGCAACTTGCGATTCGCTGATGATATTGCCTTGCTTAGTAACTCAGGAGACCAATTGCAATGCATGCTCACTGACCTGGAGAGGCAAAGCAGAAGGGTGGGTTTGAAAATTAATCTACAGAAAACTAAAGTAATGTTTAACACTCTCGGAAGAGAACAGCAGTTTACGATAGGTAGCGAGGCACTGGAAGTGGTAAGGGAATACATCTACTTTGGGCAGGTAGTGACCACGGATCCGGATCATGAGACTGAAATAACCAGAAGAATAAGAATGGGCTGGGGTGCGTTTGGCAGGCATTCTCAAATCATGAACAGTAGGTTGCCACTATCCCTCAAGAGGAAAGTGTATAACAGCTGTGTCTTACCAGTACTCACCTACGGGGCAGAAACCTGGAGGCTTACGAAAAGGGTTCTGCTGAAATTAAGGACGACGCAACGAGCTATGGAAAGAAGAATGATAGGTGTAACGTTAAGGGATAAGAAAAGAGCAGATTGGGTGAGGGAACAAACGCGGGTAAATGACATCTTAGTTGAAATCAAGAAAAAGAAATGGGCATGGGCCGGACATGTAATGAGGAGGGAAGATAACCGATGGTCATTAAGGGTTACGGACTGGATTCCAAGGGAAGGGAAGCATAGTAGGGGGCGGCAGAAAGTTAGGTGGGCGGATGACATTAAGACGTTTGCAGGGACAACATGGCCACAATTAGTACATGACCGGGGTAGTTGGAGAAGTATGGGAGAGGCCTTTGCCCTGCAGTGGGCGTAACTAGGCTGATGATGATGATGATGTTTAGACTCTCTAACATTGTGTTTATATGTGTAGTTAAGGCATCCATATCGTCAAAGGTAAGGAAAATGCTAGTGTCTTCTTCGTACATTATTTATTTAGGTTTATCGCTGATTTTAGAAATGTCATTTATGTAAAAGTTAAGAAGCAACGGCCCTAGAATGATACCTTGTAGAGCCCCAGCGGTTTGTGCCTGGAGAGGAGAGAAGGAATCGTTAATTTTTGCGCACTGCGAGTGGTACTTAAGGTAGCATAATTCAAGAGTGGAACTGGGGTGCCGCGAATACGGTATATTTCTAGTTTTTCAATTAAAGTGTAATGAGAGAGATGATCAAAGGCCTGTAAAAAATCTATCAAGACTCCAATGCGCCATTCTTCATATTGAAAAGATTTTAGAATAATGTCGTTCTGAGATAGTAAAGCAGTCTCTGTCGATCTGCCCTTCATAAAACCATCTTGTCATCTAGCTATTACGCCAAATTTAATACAAATATTCACGAGTTTCTTCAAAAATAAATTGCTCGAAACCGTTTGAAAATATGGGTAATATAAAGATAGCATGATGGTTTGTAAGTTAATTTCTGTCTCGTTTTTTATGCACCACTGTCACAACGGACGTTTGCATTTGTTTTGGGAAACAACCTGTCGATAAAGACAAGCTATACATGTGGAAGAGCGCTGGAGCTATAATATGGATTGCATGTTTAAGTGGAAAAATTTGAGTGGCGTCTATGTCACGTGCGCTGCTGTTCTTTATCACTGAAAAAGTTAGAGCTATTACTTGATTGTTGGTTGGTCGGGGAAAGGTGTTCTTCGTTTGCTTAGTCACTGCGCGACCTACATCTGGCTGTACTATCTGCGTTGACTCTATAATATATGGGAGAAAATGATTGAATCTTTCCGCAAGCTCTAAATGTTTAACTACCCGCCGTGGTTGCTCAGTGGCTATGGTGTTGGGCCACTGAGCACGAGGTCGCGGGATCGAATGCCGGCCATGGCGGCCGCATTTCGATGGGGGCGAAATGCGAAAACACCCGTGTACTTAGATTTAGGTGCACGTTAAAGATCCCCAGGTGGTCGAAATTTCCGGAGTCCTCCACTACGACGTGCCTCATAATCAGAACGTGGTTTTGGCTCGTAAAACCCCATAATTAATTAAATGTTTAACCACGCGACCATGTATAGTTTCATTTCACGAATTCTTAGAGAATTAGGCGCCCTGTGAAGCAAGCGTTAAGTTTCCTCCAGAGTTCTGCACCCCAATTGCAGCAGTCTGCACGAAATTCTTCACTCAAGTAATTTCTTTTTTCGTTCCTAATAAAGTTACTTACTTTATTTCGGAATTCTCTTAGTACCTTTAGGCATGAAATGTCTATAATTTTTCCAAAACTATTATTCAATTTTGTTTTGTTTTCAATCATCTTGATATTCGTGATTTATCCATGCTTTTCGACGTTTGTAGTATTTCTTAACAACTTTTTCGTTAGTGTTCAAAAGTATTTGCTTAAAGAATGCAATGAACGAATAATAGGTTGAATCTGCGGTTTCTGAAAGATAAACTCCAATCTGTTTGGGGAAAGCTTGTGATAAATGCAATTACGGTAAAAGGAGTGATGTTTTGAACTGGTCTTGTGCGGGGTTTTTTTATAGCAGGGTCCGTAAAAAAATTAACTGCCAAGTGGTCACTGCTTTCACAGCATATTACACTCGTCTGCATGTTCTCCTTGTTTACGTTGGCAATAAGTACATCAAGTAACGTTGCCGAATTAGGTGCCTCACGTGTGGGAATTTCATTTACTATCTCATAACCACTTGACTCAAGCGTAGCTGCAAACACCATTGCGACAGAACACGACTCCCCTATGTTGATGTTAAGATCACCGCCCAGAATTAGTTTTAAGTTTGCGTCAGTCACATAATTTAACAGTTTTTCAAGACTACTAATGAAATTATATAGTGGTGAATCAAGTGAGAATAAACGAGAGAATAAACGTAATCACTTTATGTATCAGTTAAGAATTCAATATGAGCCTTGGTATAAGAAAATTTCCGCGCTATTTAAGAGTGTCTGCTGTTTTCTACCGGTTAATAAACAAAGTATTCCGACCATCTCGTTTCAAAATCTCGTCATCTAAGGTATACCAAGTCTACTTAATAATAATTAGGACAAAAGGAAAAGAAAGTTCATCCTTGTTCCGTTATTAACGAGTGTTTAGATTAAGACAGCACAATTTTGTCACGCTACCAACTTCCTAACAGATTACTGACGTCACAAGGTGATGTCACCATTGCGAAAGAAAAGACGCACCGCAACCACGCACAGTGCTTTCAGGCGATCTTTTGAACGTCACATGTTTAACGAACGTGCAAAACCTGCGAGTTTTCATCTTTCCGCGCCTGAATTCACCCATCATTCGTCCACACGAGTTTCATATTCGCGGTTTTCTTTTTTAAACTGTTGCCAAGCCATGAAGTTGCTTTAGAGCAGGGCATACGTATTCATTGATGAACGCAGGCGCGTTCGAGGAGTGACCGCGATCACGCGTCGATATGCGCGTCTTCTTTGTCTGCTGAGGCCCCGAATTGCACTCAGAATGACTCCTGAATTAGAATAAATGTTTGGTATTAAACTGGAATTCTTGGCATGTACACGGTGACATTTTTCAGCATCATCATTGCTGATAGCCACATTAAGAAGCTCGCCAATTTCGAGAAGGGTATTTCCAAGTTCCTCATCAGCAAGCTTGGGTATTTCCTCAGTCTGAAGGTTACACTTAAGAAAGTTTTTTTCAGATGCAGGGATTCTCTGCTCTTGTTGGGACACTTATATCTGCAAACCTTAACACTCGCTTGTTAGCTTTTCATTGATGCTCCGAAGGGATTTGCTATTGCCCACAAGATCGGCATTGCCTTCCTTTATCTTTCTTCAAGCTTATAATTGAAAAATCTCACACTGTGTTTTAGGTCTTTTATTTCCTTAATTAATTCTCTCTCAATTGCACGTTTGAATTCAAGCATCTCCTTTCTCATCTCTTCTCGAAATTTTGCTAATTTTACCACTTTGGCCGCAGAGCGGCAACAATCAGAATGATTCTTGTGTAGTAAGAAAATGAATGCTAACATGCAGGGAACGAAAGCGGGCGTGTCATGAACTAGCTCTCGGTGCCCTCGCTTCTGCCACGTACAAAAATTTAAGCAGTTGTGGACACATATTGAAGGCGTTATTCGGTGTAACACAACCGGAACATGGACGCAGAGAACGAGCAAAACACTCACACACAGCGTTATAACATACATACATGCCTACATACATACATACATACATACATACATACATACATACATACATACATACATACATACATACATACATACATACATACATACATACATACATACATACATACATACGTATATGCTAATGTGGCCAGGAAAAAGTTTGTTCGGCCCCCTAAAGGCTACCCCCTCCCATAAAGAATACTGGCTTCGTGCCTGTAAATGGGCTGGTCCGAATAAGGGGTCGCGTTGAGATGAGGTTAGTCTAGTACATATTTGAGTCTTCACGATCACAACCGATTGCTCTGGAATGCAAGAGGACGCGTGCATAAATTATGGTTGGGTTGGAGCAGTGTCATACTATATCCGACGATTACGCAGGCTGCTCGCCACTGTTGTCCAAACTTAAGTGCTGGTTTGTTCGCTCGGCCCATTTCGCTAATCAAGTCTTCCCATACGCTGGGTTCCTTTTTATCTGCACTGCGTCCTTATAGCCACGCGGCGATATTAATTGGGCGTTGTTGAGAGCTTGAAATAAGAACGCGGTTTTGGTTTACTAGCACCGGAACCGCGGATGCTGCGTCTAATAGGCGCATTTCTAAGTTGTGCAGGAAATGGCAGCTTCTTTTGAGCCGGGTGCAAACGAGAAGCAAGCAAGATTTGTCTGAGGCAAACTAAGAAAAATTTTGTAGAAAGGTTCTTGAAACCACATGTATCTTGAATAAAAGTGCAAGGCACGCTGACTATCCAATCTTGTCACTTTGAAGCGGGAATATTTTAAAGAAATACACAAGGCATCAAACCATCGACACCCGTTAAATTGACCTCGACGGGACCAACGTAACTGATCAAATTATCGGCCTGGTCGAATTGAATTTTATGCAAGATAAATGTCAAAACACGCCAGTTAATCATTTGGCAGTGCTCACTCGATTTTAAGAGGCGCCGAATCAAACGCACACCCACATTTTGTGTATAGAGTAAAAGACGAACGTCTAAATGGCAACAAAGCTCCTAAACAAGCTAGAAATCTAACGCGCAGCCTATTTCTTATCATGCTAATGATATGTGCCAAATAAATGTTGCAGAACAGCGATAGTTTATTTTTTCTAAAGTGGGCTTCTCCGACATACAAATCCGTTAGGCGGCAAAGCATACAAACGTTGCAAAGACAGTTTTGGTTTTCTATTTAACTGAACCATGCAGGCAATGTTCAGCCCAATTTCCTTGAAACACAAAAAACGCACGTGTGCTGACATCAGGTAAATACCCTAATTATACATCGTGAACTGCGGTTACTCCTCGAAAATCTTCTTATGGCAAGAGAAAAATTGACGTGATCGGTGAGAGATGGCGTGTGTTCAACACATTCACTGTCCCTTAAGTTGACGAGAAATCATCGGGAGAGGGCGTCTGTTCAGCACATTCACTGTCCCCTAATCTCTGCCGATACAGATGATGTCAGTAAAGATGTCTCTATAGGGTCAATGTAGGGATCAGGCACGTGGGCATGCTGACTGATGAAGTTAGCATTAGGAGTTAGGCCAATTATATGATTGAAATGAGGAGTTTTAACCCACAGGAATGCATAGGCGCAAGCCGGTACATTCGGTCGGAGTCAACGTAACCAAAAAATCCAATTAACCAGAGTCGTATGAACGGAAAACCAATATACTACACCATGTCAAGGCCGTCATATACGGATCACGTGGTCAAATACACGAGAAATTTGCATCGGAAATGCATGCTTGGTCGGCTTTTTAATTGTTGTTTAAAACACAGCAGAATTCTTCGATGCTTGAAACCACAGCCATTCCCGAGCGAACCATTTTTTTCCCATCAGTTTATAAAGACTTTCAGACACCTGTAAACTGACTGCTTGCTTTATGATGCTTTAACTATGCCCAGTGACAACTTTTTGCGGCAGCGCAGCGAACGCTACGACGCCAAAGGATAAATTTTATACGCGCCTTCATGTAGTCTGCAAAGCAAGCATCTGTAAACTACGCAGCGTACAAGAAAATTGCGCAGTTTTTCTTGATCTTCTTGTTCAGGCATTATTCTTTTTCATGTTGAAGAAAATATTCCTTTAGAAAAGCTAATTTTTTTTTCTTGTTGTTTCTAGTTTTTAGCTTTCTGGTGCCCATGTCTGATTTTCCTGCAGCTTAAATAAAGATCCTGTATATAACCATCTCATGACAGAAACTCTTCCACGGTGCTAACGGTGGAAACTCCACCTGCTGTGTCACTGCAGATAGTTTCCCAGCAGTTTTCCAACCAAAGCTCTCCAGGCAAACCAAAAAAATGCTGTGGGATGAATACGTAGAAATAAGAAAAAGCCACCCAAAACTGTCTGTCCGGCCACCGTGTCGGATGGAGAGCGAACACATAGTGTCGTTGAGTGGAGCGTGTCCCGGATTAAGCCCGATGCACTCCCTGAAATCAGTGAAGCGCAAACAGGAGCGTATGTAAGCTGTGGACATCACCGTGAGAACAGGAAGGACAAGGCTGTAGCTTTTTGACAGTTTCTCCCTCGCCTCTCTGCGAATGAAAGTGCTTCAGCACTTTCTGGGGAATTCAATTCCAAGTGCCATGAAACTCGTTCAAGATGTCGCCAGCGAGAGGGATATGAACCTGTCGAAAATGACTGTGCGCACGCTGCAAAAGCCGCTCAATGACATTGGCTTTGTCTTTGGCAAAAGGAAGCGACTTTTTACAAGTGAAACGATGTGATCGTGTGGCGACGGCAGTACCTGCCCATGATTGAAGTACTTCGCAAGCACCAACGGAAAGTCTCTGCTTGCGAAGTATTTAGCCGCTTGCGAAATTTCATAGCATCCAGGTCACTACCTATTTTTATTCGGTCCTAACCACCTGTAGTGTCGTGCTGTCAGGGTCTACGCGCGGCTCCCCCGTGTAGGGTTAGCAGGTCTGAAGAAACCACGCCTACCCGCCCCACCACATGCTGACAAAATAAAGTTTTTCCTACTTAGAAGGTCTCTCTCCAGAGACATGTGCACAATAGACGCGCGGAGCGCTTGGTATCAAAATACATTCACGCCAAGTGGACGCACCTTTGGGTTCTGCTCACTTGGCGCTGCAGCGAAGCCAGGAAAGCATGCCGCCTTCCGCAGATGGCATGAGAGCAGTCCGTACAAACATGAACGCTGATAAAGTGCAGCTGTGCACATACCGTGGCGTGAGCGCAACAGGCAGTGAGGTTAAAACAACAAATGCAGTGGGTTTCGCAGCGAAGCGGTTAGCCTCTAGATGGTCGGGATCTCTCGTGGTGTGCTCACCCCAAAAAAGTAACGGCAGCTCAAAAGGCTTTATGTTTGAGTTTCCTCGTAGCAGAATTATCTTTCCTAGCATATTAGAACCAGAATTAGATGCTATCATGTCTGTAGGATGTGTGCAGTCATACTTCATTAATTTTCAGAAAGATTTTTTCTTGCACAAATAGAATTAATTCAATAACCCGTTTTCGCAAGGTCGAGGACCGAAAAATAAACGGCAGCTGAAGGCTTTATCTATCACTTTTCGCCCAAGAGGATTATGTTTCCTCGTATATTCGAATTACAGTCCGATGCTACCATGTCTGGACGTTGTGTTTAACTCATACTTCCTGAATTTTCTTAAACATCTTTCCTTGACAAACTCCATTAGTTCAAAAACCCACATTCGCCAGGCGGAGGCACCGGAAATAAACAGCAGCGGAAGGCTTTGTCTTTGAGTTTTCGCGTAACAGAATGATGTTTTCTCGTGTATTCGAATCACAATCCGATGCTATCATGTTTGCAGGTTGTGTCTAACTCGTACTTTAGGAATTTTCTAACACATTGAACATTGTAGGGAAATGCTCAGCTCAACGACACCCGCCGTAGTTGCTTAGTGGCTATGACGTTGGGCTGCTGAGGACGAGGTCGCTGGATCGAATTCCGGCCACGGCGGCCGCATTTCGATGGGGGCGAAATGCGAAAGCATCGGTGTACTTAGATTTAGGTGCACGTTAAAGAGCCCCAGGTGGTCCGAATTTCCGAAGTCCCCCACTACGGCGTCCCTCATAATCAAAGAGTGGTTTGGCGTGTAAAGCCTTATAATTTAATTATTCTTTCAGCTATACGATGAACCTTGCTATAGCTTTCAGTGCTTCGATCCCCTTCGAGCGCAAGTGCCAAACTTTGTGTCTGAACAGGTTTCTTTTTTGCATGGCCATACACTACCTTGACGAAACGTGGTGCAATTGCTGGCCATACAAAAGAAAAAAAAGGTCTGGGATGATGCCAACGTCGCCACATGCGAGGATGATTTTCCACAATGTTTGACAATGGGCCTTCATGCATTCAGCGGTAAATGTGCCAGGCTGACCCTTTTACACACAGGCAGTGAGGATGGCTTCATGAATGCTGCGTGCCTGGTTTTCCTAGTGGCCAAAGGTGCTCCTGATTGTCACAAGGAATTGTATGGTCTGCGGTCCGACAAGTGGTTTGAGAAACAAGTTCTGCCAAACATCAAACCGCGCTGCTTTATATTAAGGGATAACGCACGCACCTTACCACAGCATTTACCTCGAGAGAGTTCCGTCGTCATCAACACGAAAGGCTGGCATTCAGTCTTGGCTAACTTATAAGGCCATATCGTTCTCTTAAGACCAATAAAAGCCAGAGTTGTTGGAGCTTGTTAAACAGCACAATAAGCAAGTGTTTTCAGCCTATTGGATAGATGCTCTCGCTAACATTACCGGTCACGACTTTGTGAGACTCCCTCCTTATCACTGCGAGCTAAATTCGATCGAA